>NC_136272.1:13712697-14060197 GCF_964187855.1 Myxine glutinosa | reverse complement strand
CTCCTCTCGGGGCTCGGAGGTACACCGTGACCGGGGTTTGGGGAGGAGCACGTAACACTACATATAACCAAATTAATCGGTTTACAATTATTTCAAAAGGAGTCAAGATTGTACAGATCATGCTTTGATAAAAATTTTGTCAACAGTTCAAATCTGGGTTGAATTGGTTTAAAACGTTCTGGTTGAACGAACATGTGACCCGTAGCGAGTGTTTTTGACAATCCTACAAACCCGATGGGAGTGGAGAGAGTTGTGTTGACACACACACACCTATTGGAGCACCAGGAATGATGAAGAAGAACCTCACCGAGATTACAAAAAAACGAAAAAACTATCCCTGGGAATATTACTACAAATGAACTACAACTGGAGGCAATCCAGGGTTCGGTGATGATCCTGAAAAGAGAACTTGGAACAAAACTCTGAAAAAGTTGAACAGTTTGGTCCAAAAACAGCGGTAAACTTCCAAAAAAGTTATTATTTTTTTCCCACCATTTTCATTTTATTTCATTGAATTATAAACGAACATTAGAACAAATCACCTTGTCTGCACTTTCAAAAACCCTCAGTTGCATCCAGCCCAGCATGAAGGGAGTATGTTTGTGAATGTAGAAGAGAAAGGTGGAAACACAAACCTGTGAGTGCCCCTTTGAAGGGAATTTTCATGAGCTGAAGATCGTTGACATAGATACCAAGACCATGAAAAGGAAAGTGATCAAGTGGATGAAAAATGTAACCAGGTGAATTTAAAGTAAATGGAGGTGATGCCATTGTCCAATAGATGAATGAAAGAAGAGCAGGTCAGGTGAGCGAAGCTGAATGAAATAAAAGTTGGAGTGAAGACGTTAAAAGGATTTGAGCTTCGCTCCGCATGGGCTGGTGGATTGGAACGTGCAGGTGGAGATCTGCTATTCTTAGATTGCAAAACCATATTCGTCGTGATAATACATCGATAGGATCCCCGACCAAGGTTATCTGCAGACCCGACCATTGTGCAATTTGGAAAAGGGAGGAGTGGGTATCTTCCTGTAATTCACCAAATGTCCGTTCGTCCGTTCCCAGGTATCGCAAAAACGGCTGAACCAATCCAACGATATTTAGGGTGGGTAATCCTGGGACCCCCTGGAGTAAAACAGGGTATATTGTTTCAACAATTTCACCTTTGGTCTCCAGCATTTTCGGGTTTGGACTCCCGCATAACGTTATTTTCCTGGGTGCAGCACAAACGGCTGCACCGATCGCTGCACCGTAATCACGCAGGACATCCCAAGAACCAAAAAAATACCAACCAGGTGGAGTACTGGGGGTGCACGGCTCCCTCACCTCTCCAGCCCACGGACAACGTCGGCCGCAATACCAAGCGTGTTCCGTTAGCAAGCAGCTCGCTTACCGCTCGCCAAGCGGCTCGCTTGATTCAAATCGCTCAAGGAAGCACTCCAAGGTAACGGAACGGAGTGCTCGACACCTCTTATCACCGATAACGAGCTGCTTGCCAACAGAACACACCTTTGTTGCTCCCCTCCTTCTCTCAACCTTCGCTACTCCCCCCATCAATCCTTCGTGCGACCTCCGTTACCTCAGAACACCGTTGCTCAGCAACCGAAGAGGCGGAAGTGGCAGACAAAGCATCAGGCGTGAAGTTCAACTTGGTCAAAGAATAAATGTGAATATTACCGCAGATGGATTGTAAAATGGCTGAATTATAAATAAAACATTGTTAAAACCAGGACGAAGACTTCTCTAAACACAAGAATTCACCTTTAGGGGCGTGGTCTGTATTCCAAGCACCTGCGGATCGCGCGAAATTCTCGAATCTTCTCCCTCAACTGAGGTAAATGTTCTTTTTGAAATCCGTGGAGGATAATAACAAGAGATCGTTTGGGGATTACTCACCGGAGGTTTCAGGGAAACTCACTTCAATTTATTGAAATCCTGCGGGTCAAACGACACGAACAACGGCGGGAGAAGTTCAAGAGAAAACACGAACGAACGGAAAATCTGATCGGTGTTTCCGACGACGTCCGCGTTTAGTTATTAAATGCTTTACATTTCCGGTTTCGCATCAGTGTTTAAGACTAGGAGACAGAGTGAACGGTCGCAGATCTTCCAACCTTTGTTTTTTCTTCCCCGTCCCTTTCACCCCTTTACCTTTTTCCCTACTCAACCTGAAGATCTCGCGAACGGTCCCTTCTTGAAGGAGAAATCCTTCGTTTTCTTATTCACTCTCTTATTATCCACGTGTGTGTGGATGTTATTCTTATGCAGGTGGAGTTGCACCTGTGGTGAAAATTTCCTGTCAATCAGACCAACGATTTCATGAGGATCGAAACCTCGAAGAACAACGGTGCCCACCTGATGATCCATGGGGCAAAGGGGGGCATTAAGCTCCAGAGTTTCCCTGAAACCATCATCCCAGTAGGGGAGTGGTCTTTCTGTCTTCTACCGACTCCTCTCCGGCCTTGCTCCCCCAGCTCTCTCTGTGCTCTGTCCCCCCAATATTCCTACAGGTCGCACAAGATCTGCCTGCAACCCTCTTATGGTTAAACTGCCAAAATCAAGACTCTCTGCTCACCTTCACTCCTTCATTCCTCTTTTCTCCCGCCTCTGGAACAAACTCCCCCACTCCCTTCAAACCCACTCCTCCCTCCAGGTCTTTAAAACAGCTGTTCACCACCATCTCTTATCTTCCCCCATCGAAAACCTTGATCTTTTCTACCCCCGGTAATTCACCCCAGAGTCCTTGCAGTGTTCATATGTTTTAATCCTCTCCCACCTTCCCCCCAAGTCCTCCCGATGTCCCTGCTCTCAAATGTTGTGTTTGTGTCCTTCCCCTTCTTCCCCCTCTCTTTTGTGTCCTCCCCCCTCTCTCCCCATCTTGTCTGCCGCTCCCCTTGTTTTTTGTGTTTTGTGTGTCGGTTTGTCTTTTTGTGTGATTAATGTTTGCTCTTTCACGAGCCTCGATCTTGTATACAAAAAAAAAAAAAAAAAGAAAAAAAAAAAAGAGGGCATTAAGCTCCAGGGGGCATTAAGCTCCACTCCATTGTAAATGCATTTTATCATAACTTCCTGTACAAGAAAAACTCATTCTGATTGGTTCTTGAGTCACTTGAGAACATGGCTGGTGTATCATGAATAACATATAATGCATTTACAATGTAGTGGAGCTTAATGCCCCCTGGAGATTAATGCCCCCCTTTGTGTAGTGGAGCCTAATGCCCCCTGGAGCTTAATGCCCCCCTTTGTGTAGTGGAGCCTAATGCCCCCTGGAGCTTAATGCCCCCCTTTGTGTAGTGGAGCCTAATGCCCCCTGGAGCTTAATGCCCCCCTTTGTGTAGTGGAAACTAATGCCCCTTGGAGCTTAATGCCCCCCTTTGTGTCGTGGAGCCTAATGCCCCCTGGAGCTTAATGCCCCCCTTTGTGCCCCCCTTTGCCCTACAATTAATTGAGTGTGTGTGTGTGTGTGTGTGTGTGTGTGTGTGTATATCCTGGTTACAAGTCCAACCCCTCCTCAGCGTGGTAACTAGGTGAACGGCGGTGTATCATCACCTGCCGGCTAACGGGGCTCTGGCATCATACCAAAGGATCACAATGATCCCAGACACAGTTCCAGCATGTTCCCATGAGTGCTCACCTTCGGGGAACTTGCAGCACTCCCAGCTGAAGATGAAGTCTCCACAGAGAGCAAAGCAACACAAGGGCTGAGGGAACTGTGTCGCCCATAACACACCGAGGCCGAGATCGTGACCCCTTGAACTCTTCATCTTTGATAAAGTGTCTTTTGTTGTGCGTAGTTTCTCCCGCCAGGGAATAATGCATTCGCTCGTGTCCGTCCGTGTGTGTGCGTGTGTGTGTGCGTGTGTGTGTTCGTGTGTTTGTGAACAAGATATCTGGAAAAGTTCTGAACGGATTTGGATGAAAGTTGGTGGGATGATTGCACTTGGGATAAGGAAGAATTGATTCGTTTTTGGTGAAGCTCAGGAAATTATTCCGGATCCAGGAAGTTTTTTTGGGAATTTTTTTTTCTGTTTTCCTTTAAAAACCATTTTCTCTGCAGTAATTGGACCGATTGAGATCAAATTTTCACCGTAGGGGGGACTCGGTCTGTAGAATATTTTAATGGTAATTATGATGTCACAGGTCACGTGGTTCGGCCGCCATATTGTTTTTCGTGAAAACACGAAAACCCATTTTCTCTGCAACGGCTGAACAGATCGAGGCCAAACTTTGCAGGCAGAATCACATACCCATGACAAACAAAAAAAGTCAGCGAGCATGACGTCATGCATCACATGGTTTCAGAGTTATGACGTTTTTAAGCACAAACCTTTAAAACCTAGCTCCTCTCTCATTTGTGATCCAATCGAGGGGAAACTTCACAGATCTGTTCAGCATATCAGTCTACTAAAACGTCCTTTTGGAATTTGCGATAGGTCACGTGGTTTGGCAGACATTGTTAATTAAACGCAAATAATAAAAACATTTATATCTCTTGAACAACTTCATTGATCGACGTGAAACTTCATACTGTAGTAGAAATCATGAAGAGTAAAACGTTTGCAAAATTTGAAGATGATTGGATGTACGGTCTGGAAGCTAGAAGTTGTTATTGTGTGAAGAAGAAGAGTCTTCGACTGTGGACGATTAATTATTTATCACATGTACAGACTTGCAGGCATCGTTTGACACAATCTACCGGGTTAATTTGAACCTCAAATAAAATTATAATTCCAGATTTGTCAAATGGCTGAGGTATAAAAAAGATCGCATATTCACCCAGGGTCGTGAGAGGCTGAAGAAGAAGAAACCTCGCATGGGCTTCCCAAACCAAATAAATAATTCTTGTTCTGGATTTGCGATTTGCAGGTTTATAACTACCGCCAGGGAGTAATGCATTAAATCGTGACCGTCCGTGTGTGTGTGTGTTCGTATGTTCGTGTGTTTGTGAACAAGATATCTGGAAAAGTTCTGAACGGATTTGGATGAAAGTTGGTGGGATGATTGCCCTTGGGATAAGGAAGAATTGATTCGTTTTTGGTGAAGCTCAGGATATTATTCCGGGTCGAGGAATTTTTTGGGGAAATTTTTTTGGGAAAGATTTTTTCTGTTTTACTGCATTAAAGCTTTTATTCTTATTCTTAAATGATGTTTTTCTCCTCTAATTCTGAGATATATCAAAATAAATTATCTGACAGTTAGGGCTTACTTTTTCATTTTCTTGTTTTGGGGAGAGGGGATGTTAAACAAAACATATTATTCCAACTAAACCCACAGCGGGAGTATGCGCCCTATAGTCTAGGGCGATTAGTAATTTCGTGTTTTTTGTTTGTTAAAATTGATTTAGCAATGGATTCTGCTTCAGAATATTATAGAGATGTAAAAAAAATAGGGTTCCATTTTTTCTTTTACGTCTAATAGGTAGTAATTCGAAGAAATCCAAGATGGCCGCCATAAAATTTGGAAAATACACTTTTGTGCATATCTTTGTATCTAGATATCATATAAACATGAATAATATGTCCTTTTATATGTTTTCAGACCCAAGGAAGCCATTTCTGCCATTGTTTTTACAGAAAAATGCAAGGAAATTAAAATAGTGGGCAATATACCAGCCAAAATGGAGACGGCCGTCGTGAAATCGGATCGTATAATTTCCCAATTAGAATCGATTCAATAAACAATCTTCATTGATAACATTTATTTTGAATACACACACACGCACACGCACACACACACACACACACACACACACACGCACACACATACACACACACCTAAACATAAACGATGAATGAACATAAACGATCACATAAACGAATGCCTCATTCATCCTCATCCATATCTATCACACGCGGTTCATTGATGTTTGCTTTGTTGTTACAACTGTAACCCACACACCCACAAACTTCAGTACAAGGAATATTGTTATTGCGACAGCTACATCTTCCCATACACCCTTTCTTGCACCCACAGTTCACGAGATTCATTATTGCTTCTGGGGCTGGAGGATTCAGGCATCGACTTGGGGCATAAACCCCATCATCCGAAAGTAACTGCCAACCATACTCGACAGGTGATGGAAGGGACGGATGGCTTTCTGCTGCCTTTCTCCATATCATTGCGATATAATGTGCTCGCTGAACGTGTAACTTTAGCGAACCAGTGGTAGGTGGAAGACTCTCTCCCTCAGCAGCACGGTTGGAGAATAAGAACCAGCGAAGCTCGTTTACTTTCGTGTGAACTTTAGACTTGTACAGCAGACAGACGAAGCGTTCCAGCTGGGAACACACTTCTGGTGACGGATCAGTTTGTCCCAAAGACTCCAGAGCCTCCCATATCTTGTTGTCACATGTCATGAAGACCTTAAAGCACCAGTCCTTGCTCCTGCCAGCGAACCTTCCAGACATGTCACTTCCCGTGAATGCGTGGAATCCAAGTATTGCAGACGCACGTTTCTCTCCTAGCATGCCATGAATAGGTTGGACTGCAATGCTCCTCCTCAACTTTCCCTTCCCAGTGAGAAACCTCGTAGCAGGTGGTAGATCGTGAAATCTCTGAATCAGTAGGAGGAAGATATCGGTATCTGGCGAATCAATGATAACTTCTGCATCTTTGTCGACTGTGAGAGCATGCAGAATTAAGAGTGTATCGGCCTCTTCTTGGCTGTGCGTGAGTAGACTGTCTGGAACTTCAGTGTTGCCCGTGGTCTTAGTTCCTGATGTCACCATGAACTTCTTCAACTTGTTTGGATGAGCCTTGCTGTAAGATAGACACTTCACAGCCAAGTACTCTGTAAGCTCTGCCTTGGTCTTCACATTGGAAAGGAAATCTTTGAGTGAAATCTTCTGGATCAATGTACTATCCCTGACGTGATAGTATGTTGATTTCCCCTTTGTCCTCTTTAGGCGCATTTTGTCTTTCAGTGAGTTATCGATGTATCGGTCGAATACCAACCTCACGTCATCATAATGCACGGCAATATTTTCGAGGCGTTCAATGAACGATTGAGCAAAGTCACTGCATGTAATCATTTGTTCTGTTTTGGAGATCCCGTTAACAAGAGCCATGCCATCAATGATTATCACTCTATGGCGAGAAGTAGTCTCGTTTTCATTGATCACTCCTGATCTTGTGGTTGTGTCTGGGTTTTGGCTGATCTGAGAGGGTTCCTGCAAATTTTGGCTTGAGATTTCATAGTCAGTTGATGGGTCATTAGTTTCTTCCCCAGCGTGTGCTGCTGCATCATTCAAAGCGGCAATTCCCGCGTCTTGATGCTCATTGATTTCTGTCGAAATAGGTTCTCCTGGTGGATCATGTACATCCTGCTCTTCAGGCTCAGCCAGATGCTCAAGTTGACGAAGGATTTTTGCCTTGTCGTATGCCAACAAGAGGGATCCATCAGATGCAAATAAAGAACGTGGAACGATGCCAAATTCATAGGTGCCAATACATTCTTTCAGGTCGAGCTCTGGTCGGCTCCGTGAGATAACGATGAACCTCTGCAACAATCCTCGCTCTTCTTTGACTTTGATCAGCTTGTCGCCCGATCTCACTTCTGTTGTGGCATTCGAACTCTTGAATGTTCGAAGTTTTCTTTTCGTCATTTTGTCCCACACAGAAAGTTTTCCCTCAGCTAAACGATCTGTGGCAAATTGCTGGAACATCTGTTGTCCGATCTCGTCGCGCTCTAAGATGTCGCTGGACACTTTTTCATTACCTTCGCAAAAGCGGAAGGTTATGTTTTGATCGCTGTGTATTTATTTGTATGTCTGTGTGTGTGTGTGTATGTTATTCGCATAACTCAAAAAGTATTCAACCGAATTGCATGAAATTTGGTGGGATGATTGGTTATTATACGGGACACATTTGATTAGATTTTGGGAGCAATCGGGTCAAAGGTCAAGGTCAAGGTCACGAAAAGGTCAAAATCGTATTTTTGTTGTTCTGTTCCCTACACTCCCATGCCAAGTACAGAACAGTAGCTGCGGCGAAGGTATGCGCTCTACCGAGTGCCCGTTCTAGTTCATGACTTCTTTGGTGAGCAGGTTGTAGACCTCGTCTACTTCCTCTTCCATAAATGGATCGCCATGTTCACGGAACACCCTAGAAAGCTTGGAGGCATGGCTCATCACCCGGGAAAGCTTTCCCCCCGTGATTTCGTGGTGTTGTTTTCTGCTCTGGTTTTCACCAAGACCATATCCCTCCGCAAACTCGTGCAGTGACTTTGACAGCTCAGGTGCAATGAGGAAGAACTTGTCAAGCGCCTTCTCATTTTGAGTTATCCCTACGATTCCTCCAATCACCTTCAGTGTACGGTTTTCTTGCTCAATGCCATGGTCTGGGGCTATTGATGTGAAGCCTGCCAATCCTTTTGTCACACAGAAGTTCCCTTTCATGAATTCCCTCCACAGTTCTGGGTGCTGCTTTTCAGTCTCCTGCATTGTTGAAATGTAGAGAGGGAGCAACCGAGCATAGTTTAGATGATCGTGAGCGAAGAAGTACTTCGTGAGAGACTCGATGCTCTCCATATGCAGCAGCAGATCACGTTGTCTTGTACTTCTAATGAACAGAAGGATAGTCTCAAACTGTTTCATGTAGTTCAGGATGAAGCGCTGTATCTTGTTTGTGCTGACCTCAAATTGTTCCAGTTTTTTGGTCATATCTCTGGACTCCATCATGGCCAATGTTTTTTTGAGAATGTCGCATAGATTCTTCTCTGGCTCCATGCTCCCGCTGATGTCTCTCTGATATGCCTCTCCCAGACGAACAGATGACTCGTTCAGATAGGCCCTTTCTTCAGGTTCCATTGCCAGGAATCTCTGGAAGTACAGGTTGTACAAAGCGATCAGTGTTACCATGTGTGCCTCCAGAGCTCGATACAAGTGCCTCCCATTTAGTATTTGGCTCACTGTGGTTGGCGAGAAAAGTCCAGCCTCGACCCATGCCTGATCAATTCCACTCCCTTCCACGTATTTTCCTAATGCAGCTAAGGCCCAAAACACAACATGTAGCTCACCAGGTCGGAAGAGGAATTGCTTCCTGATGGCCTCGCGTTCCACCCACAGCTTCATCGCCAGGTCGTATAGCTGCAAATCGAGAGTCATGACTGTGATTGCCTCACTCCCCATAACACGAGTTGTGATGTTGTGAGCTCTCATCAGACCCGTGTACAGTGTATCATAGTCTGTAGGAGGCGACCTTATCAACGGAGGAACGAGAGCAACATTGGTCTTCTCACTGGACGAAGATAGCAAGGAATTGAAGGCTCCCCACGTCCCCGGAGCTGTGAGTTTGACGTCAACTTCTCCTTCTTCCTCGAAGTTCAGGCATCCAATCATCCAGGTCATATCGGTTTTCTTGTTCTTGTCTGTCTCGGGTTTTGATGTGAGTAGCTTGCAGTCGCTCTTTCTCTTCTCGGGTGCTGGCTTCTTGCAGGTCAACGTTTTACAGCCAACTGCATCATGTATCGTTTGAGCTTTTGATGACCGGTCAAGTTCAATTGGTGGTATCATGGGTGATTTCTCCGGTGATACAGGCTGGTAGATCGCAATTGCTGTACCATGAAGGGTATTCATCCCGCAAGGAGTTGACTCTAGAAAATCGATGTTGTCCATGGCAAACCAGACGAACGTGTCCTGAACCAACCATGGTGGTAGACAGATGCCTCCGGTGGACTCCATTTGCTTCAGTACGGAGTTGGCAATGCTGGTCTCAACCTCCATGACCTTTTTGTAGGAGATGGCGAGGTCCAGATGTGCAAGTTTCTCTACAAGCGCCTTGGATCGTGTGTTTTTGTGTATGTCGAGAGCTAAGCCCACACTCAATGGAGTTTCAAATCGTTGTTTGAATGATCCATCCTCGCTTCTTGGTTCGTACGATACCTGTCGGTCAGATTTATAAGCACCGACAAAGTGCTGCGCCAACAATGATGCACTCACACCAATGGAGTCCTCCCTGTTGCTATTTCCTACTTTCCTTGTTCCCATGACTGCATGCTTGCAGAAGATGTTGAGCATCGGGGGTGGCTTGTAATCAGCAAAGGTTCCATTAAATTTCCATGCTGGGGAAGATGCGATGTCTTTCCTCAATATTTTCGCAGCTCGCAAAAGTACTTTAAAATCGTCTTTGATGCTGTCTGCTGTAATTGTGCTTGATATCATGTGGTCTTTGAGCTTTGTGGAAAGAATCTGCTCTGGCTTTGTTTTGTTTGAGGGCCGGCTGAAATGAACATCGGCAATGTTGTCTAGGATCAATTGTTTCAGGTATGGCTTATAACTATGGTTGTCTGAGACCGGAAAGTCGTGCTCCTTAAGTAAATTGACATAGGTTACATGAATTTCATTCATATTCAGCACAGCATTTTCAGTAGTATCATTCAACGCAGTTTCAACAATTTCAATGAGTTCAAGGTCTGATAACACCTGACCAAAGTTAACATTGGTTGTTTCTGTTTGTTTTTCCGTCTTAACTATAGCACGTTTGGCCGTAACTACACATGGTAAATGATATTTCATGTCCTCAGCCATTGCTTGCAATGGGTCAGGCGAACTTATGACACTGTTCAGTCTCACTTTCAGATTGTCATTACTTGTTTCTTGGCCAATGTTTCTGATCTGGAGTCCCATGTTCTTTGTTGACACATTGTGTAGTTCACTTCCTCTGTCTTCCTGGCATATGACACATCTGAGCGCGTCAAATGTCTGTTCTCGGGAACACCTTCTGGATGTTGACGTGCTTTCCCCTAGATCACTAGAACTTGGTCGTCCTCTCTTTTTCAGTCGGATTTCTGCGGCACTGCCTGATGTTGTTCCTTTCTCAAACCTAGCCTTTGCTCGATCAATGTGCATCTTATTGGTAACATCTTTGTAACAAGCTTTATGGTAGCGGAGACCTTTTGCGAGCAATTCTTCAGCAGAGGAATATTGCAAACGTCTATTCAATGATGCAAACTTTGTTTCACCATACGTGTACTGTTCCTCAGCACCTGCCATCAGTTTCTCGACAGAGGAGAGTTTTGGTTTCGTTACAAAGGTTGTATAGTCTGTTTGCCCTATGGCCATTTGGCATACAAAACAAAGTCCAAAATCTACTGACTTCTCAATCTTCCTGGGTGGTGAGTCACTCATCTTGAAGGTAGGTGTAATTTTCTAGACACTCTTGAACTGTCGTCGGTCCTGCAAAGATAGATACTACTATTCAGATTCACATTTCGTCAACACAGTCAAAACCAGACCTTAACTAGATGGTGGAAACTTAATTAACCGATTTCATGCCGGCCGACCCCACTTTGGCTGGTATATGTCCACTATTTTATTTTCCTTGCATTTTTCTGTAAAAACAATGGCAGAAATGGCTTCCTTGGGTCTGAAAACATATAAAAGGACATATTATTCATGTTTATATGATATCTAGATACAAAGATATGCACAAAAGTGTATTTTCCAAATTTTATGGCGGCCATATTGGATTTCTTCGAATTACTACCTATTAGACGTAAAAGAAAAAATGGAACCCTATTTTTTTTACATCTCTATAATATTCTGAAGCAGAATCCATTGCTAAATCAATTTTAACAAACAAAAAACACAAACAATATTGTTATGACATATGGGCCTGCACTATAGATGTAATTCCCCTGGAAATCCAGTTGTTGTAAATTTACTTCCTGAGAGAAACCTTTGTATGTCTCCTCCTCTTTTAGGAGAGATGAATTGGCACTTTTTAGAGCCACACACTTGACATATTCCTTTTTGATAAACTCTATTATTTTTAGCTTTAACATGAGATATTTTTAGATTTAGTTTTCTTTTTACATTTGAGACAATAACTCATATTTATTTATCAGAAAAATTCCGACAGAGGATCAAAACCTTTTTGGTTTTCAACATATACATTTCTATCTTAATTTTTAAAACATAAAGAATCCTAAGGAATGCCTTCACTCTCTCCTCCATTTATTTACAAATAAAACTAACTAAAGTCAATAACACCAACATCATCAACCACATAATCTTTTCCATCTTCTTCTTCTTTACCACTTTCTCGTTTAAATCTCCTCCCTGAAAGTGAAGACATTGACGCCGTTATTCTTGAAAATAATATTTTCATTAGACTTCTCATTTCTTTATTTTCCTCCTCAGTGCGTTGAGTTTGATTTATTTGCTGTAATACCTTCAATCTTTTATTAATCTCACTGATTTCCATCTTTTTATATTTTTCCTCCCTCTCTCTTTGCTCCCTCTCCTCCTTCTCTCTTTTCTCCCTTTCCTCCCTCTCCTCCTTCTCTCTTTTCTCCCTTTCCTCCCTCTCCTTTTTTTCCCTTTCCTCCTTCTCCTTTTCCTCCCTCTCTTCCTTCTCTCTTTTCTCCCTTTCCTCCCTCTCCTTTTTCTCCCTCTCCTCCTTCTCCTTTTTCTCCCTCTCCTTTTTCTCCCTTTCCTCCTTCTCCTTTTTCTCCCTTTCCTCCTTCTTCTTTTTCTCCCTTTCCTCCTTCTCCTCCTTCTCTCTTTCCTCCTTCTCTTCTTTAACTCCTTCCTCATCCCTTGCTACCCTTAAGCTTGAGCCCCAAAGAATATTATACATATACTCATCTGGATTTTGAGATATTCTTGTATCTATAATTATTTTTCTCATAATAGGATACCAATAAGATTTGTTGACGATTTCTAAAAGAGTTTTATATTTCATAACTTTGAGAAGTTCATTTTTATTTAATATTTTAAACAAGTCTCTATTTGTGGGTTTAACAATATCAGTATAAGGCCAGTTTTTAATGACAAAATTCCCATGTATATGCTCCAAATCATAAGGTATGTAATACCGAGCACCCTTTTCTTGTAGGTATCCTTGAATACAAAAATTATAATTCTCTTGTAGTCTTCTTCCTGCCATTTATGTATCAGAAATATATGTGAGATTAATATTATGACAGGTAATACCACCCCATCTTCCCACTACCAAATTGGTTTGTATTCCTTGGCTTTCTATCCTTATCTCATGACCTTCCTTCTTTGTCATGCTAACCATCGCTATACTATCATATATTTTTCTTTTCTTAAAACCATGTATTTGTTGTTTATTAATTGTACTTCCACATAAATCCTTATCCTCACCAAGTGGATAATATTCTTCTTTACGAGACTGATTAAAATCATGCAGGTCTTCTATGTTTATTGAAAAAGACCAATTATACCCTAAATCAGGCATATCATACCCCCATTTATTAATTCGCATATTAACTATATGTCCTTCTTTATAAAATTCAATTGTAAGCAGGTAGTTAAATTCAATGAGGAAAGGTGTATGGTCAGTATAACCAGGTGTTGTGGTTGTAAATTTTACTTGTTTAACAAAACGTGCTGTTTTCTTTAAAAATATATATTGTGATAAATCACTTAATCTAATTAAGTCATTCGCATCTGTAGGGTTTGGATAATTGATTAATTTATAAGTATTCTTCATATTAATATTTTTACTTACACTATATTTTTGTTGTTCAGCCTGTGCCTTTGTATAATAATTTGATAAATCAATATCCTGAGAGGATTTTCCAAAGATAGAACCATCTTTTCCAACATAAGTCATTTATATTAGATTAAAAATGATATCATAAAAATTTTCATTATTGTTGAGTTGAAATAATACATATAAACATAATTGACCACAACATTTAGAATTAATTTCTTGAACTTGAAATGTTTGATAAACACCATTCTGTAAGAATTGTATTACTTCAACAGGTGGTGGCATACCATAACTATCAAAATAATATTTATCCTGACTATTATGAATACAAACCCAATGAGAACCATTCTGTGTGTCTAAATTCATAATAATATTCTTTGTATTCTTATTTATATGTATTAATTCATCTCTCATACAAATAACCACATTATCAATTTTTAGTGTTTTACAATACTTAGCTAGTTCTATATTTGACGTTGTATTCTTTCCAAATTGTTTAAACCATTTATCCATTTATTTATGAGAAAGATACAATCCATTACCCCATTTAGTTAGTTTAACACCCGCTTGAGCGATAGAGGAAAGCATATCTCCAACCAACAATCTAGCTTTATCAGGTAGACTTTCAAGTTTTTGAGCAAAATCTACAATTACACCACTTCCACTAATTTGTTTCTCCAACTCCTTGTTATGTCTTTCCAATTCTTTTTGAGCTTTTAGTTGTGCCTTCCTTTCGTTAGCAGTTTTTACCGCTGCTGAAATACCACCAGTCAATGCTCCCGCCGCACTTAAACCAGCAAATAAAGGAATTAGAAACGGGAGAAATCCTCCTCTTGACTCGTCTATTGAATATTTCTTTAACATAGGTTTCGTCATTTTAATTTTAAGAGATCCAACATCATTTAGTGTTTTTACTTGTGTGTGTGTGTGAGTAAAACATCAATTCTTACAGCTCCTTTTCTTTGAATTGTATTAACATTAATAATACAAGGCTTTTGATTTTGAATACAAGATGTTAATTTATTAAGATTGATTTGATTAACATATACCCCAACCATTTATTTATGAGAAAAAACCTATGTGATATTAATCATAACACCATTATCTGTATTAATCTGTAATTCTGTTTCCTCCAAAAGCAAACAATATGCATTAACCTCTTCACTCTCCCCTCTTTCAATGTATAGAGAAGTATCCACTCGATTAGACTTTATAGTTTCCTTTTGAGAACTCAGGTCAATTGCGTAGATTGTATAAAGTTTTTGAAACGCAACCATATCCAAAATAGGATCATTATTACCATTACTTTCACACACCTTTTGGTAGGACTTGTAGGCTTCCGCATAATCATTTTTTTCCCAAACAATTTCCAATCTATCTCGCGGATAAAATGTGCCATCAAGAGAAACCCGAAGTTGTTTCACCTTAGCATTATCACTCAGCACATTATTCTTATCAGTGCCTTCATCTCCATCTGGTTTCTTAAAAATGAGCCATAGGTATCGTGGCTTTCCTTGAAGAACACCTAAATTCCAAGTGTAGGTAGTGTGTTCCAGTTTAACGTGTTGACATCTTCTTTTAAGGTATGATACATTTAGTGGTTTCTTTGAGTTAAGTCTTCTATTTAACATCTCTTCCGTTTTAAGATTAGGAGTATATTCACTAATATACCAACACAAATCATTAATAACAAATTTATTATTATCACCAAAAGCATTTTGAGCCCCAAAAAGCAATCTATTTACATTATCATTCCTTTGTAATTGAAATCTAATTTTAAGCCCATACAAAACTTTATCATAATCACAAAATCCAAATATACCTTTAAGAGGTACTGCTACGGTAAAACTATTCTCTGTTTTTGTGTCATCATTATACATTGACTTCCTTTGACTATAACCGGGGTCAGCATTTGTTCCCGTTGACATATCAGGAATAAAACCTTCAACAGCTCCCTTACCCATTCTATCACTAAACGAATATAGTGTAAATTTCATCATTTCAGATGTAGCAGAGACATAATCAACCGCTTCAACCTCTTGTGTTCCAATATACAGGCGGACACTGTCAATCATTTTCCAGAAGAAATCATTTACGAGTGTAGCATTAGTATTATTCGCAGCCTTAGTGAATTTAAATTTACACAGCAAGAAACTATCAGCTATATTCAAGTAAGTTTGTTGATTATTTATTTCAAAACTTTTTGTTCCGTTTGAATTCCAGTCTGTTCCTGTTATAGCATTTACCTTAAAATAGTCTTCCTTTTTAGTGGAGTTTGAAATGATAATCATATAATCCAAATCATAGATACTATCAATCGCTTCCATACTTGTATTTATATAGCATTAAAATTGTTGAAACCCTGACCCAAGTATTTTAATGATTTTTTGTCGTTCTTGTGAAGATAAAAAAAAGTTTTTTTTTTTTTTTTTTTTTTTTTGTGAAGATAGTTGAGTTTTACCTTTTTTTATTTCTTTGATTGCTTGTAATTTATGAGACTCCTTTTGAGCATCTTTTATACTCTTTATAGCACCCGCAACTGAACCCACGGCAGAAGCAGTTGAACCAATTAGGTCTTTATGTTTAAGGATGGTTGAACCAATACCCATTAGAGTATCAATTATCCCATCTCCTTTATTTCGAAATTGATGACCTACACCTCGTTGTCTCTTAGGTTTATAGTATCCTCTCCCAAGAAACATACCTTCACCCTTATAGTATGGTGAAAGGTACATGCCCTCCCCTGTAATTATTTTATATTTTCCCAACTCGTGTTTTCTCACAATAACCATTATTTATTTATTGAAAAACTTCACGTAGGTGAATTCTGATGGATATAATTTCATCATTAAAGGATATCATATGATTATCTTGGTCGGTTATCCTAAAATTTACTCTGTATATGGTTTTTCCTGACACAGGTAAATAGACAAGATTTTTTGGTTCCATATTAAATTTATAACCAATCGGGGTTGAGTATGCACTGAATGAAAATATTGTATTTGTTCTTATTCCATCGTTATAAGCACCATCAATCAAATCACAATGAATTAATACTGAATTTATACCGGAGGATATTTGGATAACATTATCACTGTAAAACGTCCCGTTAGTTTCAATCTTTTTTGAAGAGAAACCCAATAGCTCTCTGAATGAATTTTCAATCGTGAAATCAACTTTGTAATTATTTTTAAGCTTAATCGTTGATTTTGAAGTGTGTTTTTGAATATCTATTACCATATTTTTTGGTTCATCACCTTTTTCTTTCATAAGGCGAGAGACTTCTGAAGATATTTGAGAAATCTCGTAAGCTCCGGGTGAAACGGTTATAGTTTTATATCCACTTCCTGGATTATAACTAAACTTGTTGTTTTTCTCTGTGATATTAAAAAGGGTATTGTAAGTTTCCATTGACAACAAAGAAGCCTCATATTCTTTTGTGGGGTCAAGTTGTAGTGGGTAAGGGAATGAAGCTGTGTAATCGCTCGTTGTGAAATTAAAACTAAGAATTGTGCTTCTCATCTTATTTAATATCTAATAAAATATCTTTGTATTGACATTTATTAATTATTTTCATATTCATCAACTGATCTAAAATGGCTGAGGATTCATTAAAACAATTGTTGTTTCCAGCCTTCTTACTACTTAACAACAATAATAGTCTATTAACTAATTGTGATGGGTCATTTGGAAGAAAACCAACACCTGAACCAAACTTACTTAAAGCATCAATAATATGTTTCTCCTTCTCATTCTTCTTACTTTTACCAGCAACAGAAACTCCATAATCAAGTGCATTTAGCAACTCAATATATACCCTATCTTCCTCTCTTTCCACATCAAGTGGTTCCTCAAAATATTTTGAACCGCTGAATCCGGGGTTTGTTAGAAGAAACATTAATCTTGGAGTTAATTTAACATTTGGTTGAGTAGAACTCAAGAACATCAATTCATCATTAAATACCAATACCTTTTCTTTCACAAGATGAAACACTGCTGGTTCTTCTGTTGGAATGAGACCTGCTCTGGTTTTTGAATCTGCCAAATATTCATTGTTTTGAAGAGCTTCCACTACATAATTAGGGGGTTGATTTACCTCCTCAAGTTTCTGAAATAATTCTTCATCATTATATTCTAATTTTCCAAGTTCTTGTTTTGTTATCTGACTAAAATCTTTGAGCATTTGAAGTTTTTTCGGAGTAAATTCTACCGTGGGAACTGTAGGGTGTTGAGTTTTTAAAAGCGGTTTTAAAAATTTCTCTTGTTTTCTTTCAAAGGCTTCTTCACCAGTTAGTTTCTGTCTCCGTTTCTTCTTTATCTCTTCCTGTTGTTTTACAACTTTTGAAACCAACTCTTGATGTTCTTTAAACTTTCTTGCTCTTTCTTCAGTATTCATTTTCTGTATTTATTTATTGAAAAATATCATTTAATGAATTGTAAAGGTCAATGGGAAAATTTCCTTTTCTTCATCATTATAGTAAATGTGTTGAAATAAATCCTTTTCTTTAAATATTTCATCAAATTCTTTATTGGTATTAATACGAGTTGTTATTTCTTCTTCACTAATACTTGTATCTCTGCTTTTCATACGTTTGCGTTGAGTCTCCTCATC
This sequence comes from Myxine glutinosa, assembly GCF_964187855.1. NCBI lineage: Eukaryota > Metazoa > Chordata > Myxini > Myxiniformes > Myxinidae > Myxine > Myxine glutinosa. Next base: position 14,042,127 of record NC_136272.1, on the reverse strand, counting down.
GATATCAAAACCGAATGATAAAATCTTAACTCCATCACCACACAAATGTTTAATAATTTGTCTCATTCCTTCAGGATTAGTTTCTAAAATCCCAACACCATTCGATTTTACTTTATTTAACTCACTCTTACAATGTGAATATTTTGTAGAACCAAGAGAGACCTCCTCAAATATTTGACCTTCGTTCCTCAATCGCATATGTTCCTCCATTGAAATGTAGTAATAATCTTTCCCTTCTACTTCTCCTGGTCGCTTTGCTCTGATTGTAGTACTCACAAAACGAATCATAGGGTGTTTTTAAAAAAAATTTACAATCTTTTCATTTTTACTATTCAAGAGTTTAGATTTATGAAAGTTCTTTCCTGAAGCAGATTTACCCACAAGATTAATAATAATAGTTATCATTTATATATGTAATTATGTTTAAAATAAAAATACATCCTTTAATATCTCATCTTGTTTCACAACAATATATTTATATTTTTCAATCGTGTGTTTCATATAATTTTCAAATTCTTTTTTACTACATAACGTAGAGCAATTATCTCTCCAAAAATTATTTACATCTATTGAATTTAACTTAAATAAAATAAAAGTATTGGCATTGTTTCTTATTGAGCGTCGAGGGAGTTGAAAATATGATTGACTAAGATATATACAATTACAAGAAGAATGTCTCCCTCTTGTATAGTAGCTATCCATTACTGTTTGGTTTCTCTCATTAACACAATCATCAAAGATGACGAGGTTCTTTTTTGATTTATCTAAATCTTGAGGTGAAGGTATATCATCCGTATTATCACTGAGAATACAAGTTATGGGTTTTGGTTTCGATTTTGATTTCTGTGTATCACAAAATAATTGTATTATATCTTCAATATTATAATCATTTAGTTTGTTTTGAAGTTTAAATAAACCGATAATGTCTTCCTTTTTAAGACCTGCATTAAAACCCTGTGAGAGTAGTTGATACTCGGGTTGAAAACTAGACTTTGTAAAAATTATTAAATTATCATAATCTAAAAAATTAGGACCAAGGAGCATCTTTAAAAGTAAACAGGTTTTTCCACATCCGCTTGAACCAACTATTAGACATCTCAATGAATTTGGAATGTTTTTATGGTTATTAAATTTTATCTTATTTTCCCAAACGGGTAAAAAATCATTCATTTATATATTTGGAAAACAAGTCATCTAACTTTTTTTGAGCTATTTTAGAAACTCTATATTTTATCCTGAGTTCGGGTTTAATTTCAAAATAATTCATTATTTTATTTATATAGTATCTTGTATTAACATTTCCATTAAAATTATTTTGAATAATAAATATCATTAAACCCTTATACATTTCCTCAATACAAATAGTCTCTTCCCTTGAAAGAAATGGTGTATTATCATCACAATACTTAACATTCATCTCTCGTATTAATCTTGTAAAGTAATTCATTTTTGGTTCTAATTTAAAAGAGTTATATATATTTTTATATTTTTTATTATCATTAATTAAAATTAAATCACAGAAAATACATTGTTTATATGAACCCTCATTATTAAGCCCTATTCTATCACAAGCCGGACAATTCTCTAATTTATCATATGGAGAGTCTGGAAATTCTAAATATCCTTCAGAACTTATCATATTTATATGGTAAATTTTTACTTAAACTAAACGCAAGTTTATTCATTAATAAATACAATGTTTCAAAGCACAAAAGACAAATTTCAATCAATCTCTACTTCGGTGAAAGATATAGAAAAATATGTCAAAGATGTTAAATTGAACAAAGATAAATATGGAAATTTTTGGGTAAAACCAGTTATGGAAAATAACATGAGCCCCTCTATTTCATTTAAAGGAAGAGCTCTAACTATACCTGGAAAGACATCCATTAAAGTAAATCTAACAAAAGTTTCTCCTCTACTCCTGGCAATTTATTCAAAGCTTGAAAAAGTGATTGACCACGATACTTTGAAAAAGAATGATAAGACCATCAACAATACTCGTGGAGAAATTTGTATTTACTTTAATAATCCAAAGGGTGTAGATCTAAGTAAAATGAATGATGTTAATATTTCTGGTGAAATGTCATTTCGTTCTATGATAGTTAGAGATTATTTAAAGATAACTTTTGATATTAAAAATGTAGAGATTGAATCCGTTAATGAAAGAAAGTATATTGGTATAGATGGAAAGGTTTTTTTCTGCTAATTAAATATGAGTCATTAGAGCAGTGAAGATTTTACTATTTCAATGAACTCGGACGATAGTGATGATAGTATTTCATTGAACTCGGACGATGGTGATGATAGTATTTCATTGAACACAGATGATAGTTATGATACTAATAGTTTGTGCTCAAATGATAGTTATGAGAGTAGCTTTATTGATGACTCTGAGTATGATTCTGAGTATTCATGTGATAGTTATGACTTAGATGATTCTGAGTGAAAAAGTGTTTTAGTTTAAGCACAGCGATATATATAAAACGGAGCTGTAAAGCTCAAAAGTGTTTTATTTTAAGCACAGCGATATATATAAAACGGAGCTGTAAAGCTCAAAAGTGTTTTATTTTAAGCACAGTGATATATACACAAAGAATTAAGTTAAGCACCCCCCCGTTTTTTTACAACCTCGCACATTACAAGTTTGTTGTCGTCAAAACAGTGTAATATACCCATGATATTGCTATATTTTCTGGAGAAGTGATATTATGGTCACATAAAAACATAACAATCATGCCGTTTTCAATATTTTATTCTGAATAATTTAAGGTGAAATTTTTTGGGAATTTTAGGCATATTTTCACCTCAATTTAAGTATGGAGCTATAGGTCCATCACGGACAGTGTGGATGACGTTTATGTTTTCTAACGTACAGTCATTGTTCTGAGAAGACCTCTAGCGATCTTTGCGTCAATAACGTGTGTAGGACCCACGTGATCGGATGGAGCAAGGTGCTGTGACAACCATCCCCTGGCCTGCGTACAGTCCTGACCTGAACCCCCTCGAGCACGTTTGGGACATGTTGGGACGACAAATTGCGAAGATGGTCCCTCCAATAGCCAACCTGGATGAATTGGAACGTGCATTACATCGGGAATGGAACAACCTGCCACAGCAACGCATACGACGGCTTACAGGGTCTATGAGACGTAGGGTTGAGTCAGTGATCCGATCACGTGGGTCCTACACACGTTATTGACGCAAAGATCGCTAGAGGTCTTCTCAGAACAATGACTGTACGTTAGAAAACATAAACGTCATCCACACTGTCCGTGATGGACCTATAGCTCCATACTTAAATTGAGGTGAAAATATGCCTAAAATTCCCAAAAAATTTCACCTTAAATTATTCAGAATAAAATATTGAAAACGGCATGATTGTTATGTTTTTATGTGACCATAATATCACTTCTCCAGAAAATATAGCAATATCATGGGTATATTACACTGTTTTGACGACAACAAACTTGTAATGTGCGAGGTTGTAAAAAAACGGGGGGGTGCTTAACTTAATTCTTTGTGTATATATAAAACACCACATTTTCTCACGCTATAAATATGGTTTATTGTGATACTTGCGAGAAGGAAGTAAAATATTATAAACAACATATTCTCACCGCAAAACATACATACAACATTCTTAACAAACTTTCCCCTCTTCCACCTAAAACAAAACATTGTAAGGTCTGTAAAACAACCATCCTCAGGAAGGGGTTTAAAGCCCATCTTAAAACTAACAAACACTTGTCAAAATTGTTTACTATTAAAAATACTGATGGTGCTTTCAAAAGACATATCAGGATTCGAATCTTTAACTTCAAACCTCCCGAACCAAAGTCTATAGTTGATGCTGTAGAAATAGTCAAACCTGCTGTTCAAACATTGATTGAAAAAACACTAAAAGAAATGAAACCACTTAAATTTTATATGGGGGTAAAATTAGAAATGACAACGGATAAAGGAGTTATAGATGCACCATACATGAGAACTGAGCCACACTTTATATCTTCATATCAAGATTTTAAAACATCAGGAGTCTATGATGAACTTATTAAACAAGAGCAAGATGTGGATAATTCAATCGTAGGAAGTGGATTCAATATAGGAAAAATTATTTACATAGACATTCATATTCTTAAATCAGATCCTCTAAAAGCTTCTTCTTACATTGATTTACCCAGTGTTATCAAAAATAGAAAAGCAGTTATCAATATCAAAAATAAAGACAATAAATGTTTTCTCTGGTCTATTTTAGCACACTTACATCCTCCACATTTTCATGATGAAAGAGTATCTCATTATAAAAAATATGAGAATACATTAAATACGAAAGATCTAAAGTTTCCGATGACTTTAAATGATATTCCTAAATTTGAAAAGATGAATAATTTATCAGTTAATGTTTATGGTCTAACAGAAACAAACAACATTCAGGTTTTAAAGCTTTCTGACAATTGTAAACAAACTCATATTAATCTTCTATATTTTAATTCAGAGGAAAATTCACATTATACATACATCAAAGATATTGCTAAATTAATAAAACCACAAGTCTGTAAGAGAACAAATAAAATATATTGTAACGATTTTGAGAAGTGTAACGGGTTTTGAGAAGTGTAACGGGTTTTGAGGAGTGTAACAATTTTGGAGGAAGGGTAACGGATGTGAAGAGTATGGTTTTGGTATGGTAACATCCTGGTAATGTAAATAATGGTCGCAGCCGTCCTCCTAATTAATTTCATAGAACATACACGCAGGTCACGATATATCTTTTAAATAGTGTATTTCCTTATTCCATGTAGGCTAAGTATGTGTTTTCCACTAGATTGACTTTGCATTGTATCAAACAAAATAAGCGTAGGCCCTTCCAATTTCCCCAAAACCTCCCTTCCAATTGCCTTCCGCATTTTGGCTGGTTTTCTTCAAACCACCATTGGCCACGAGGTAAGGTTGGGGAAGAAAGGCGTGTCTCCACCTCGTCATAAGAAGCAAGGAGTGAACCAGCCCTAACAGCCAATCAACACCGCGGTGAGTGACCCGGTAGGCGTGCCCTCGGAGCCGGCGGCTTAATTCCGCCGGAGGTGATAAAAGCGACTGCAGGGGACTGCTTTACAAGTCCAGATGAGGGATGACTGGAGATGAGCTGGAGAGGAGCAACGAGGCTGCACCAAAGAGAGGCCTTGAGAGACACGCTGGGGGATGACCTGGAAGAGGAGCGCAATCCACCGCAAGCCCTACCTACCTACCTGCCTGCATGCAATATCCCCTGTCGTTGGAGAGACGCGCTGAACGGAGGGAGACGGCTCCACCCCAGGAAGAGGAGCAGGTGTGCCGAGCCAGCGCGTGACGGCCGCGGATACGCGACGGAGGTTTTCCCGCCAAAACCGCGAGGGGTTGAAAGCTGCGGCCTCCGACCTCGCCTTCCTCTCTCAAGCAATCAACCTCGAGCCATTACCTGCCTGCAATATCCACCGTGTGAGTGTGAACGTCCTGTCCTACTCGTTTGTCTTGGGGATTAAGTAAATGAAATAGAATAAGTTAACAATGCACTGTGTGACTGCTCTTTCCCATCTATTGCTGTAAATAATATTGGTCGCTCTAAAATATTGCTTGTGTGTGTATAATAAATCTGTTCTTCCTCCAAACTCTGTCTTTCTTCTCTCTTCTTCTCTTTCGGTCGCTTTAGAGGTTTCCCAATTGAATATCTGTAGCGCGATTAGTCAACGTTCGGGTGGAATCGGGTTCTAATCGGGGAGTAACTGTTCGGACGCGGTTAAATACACCACCGCTCGGTAAAATAACATCCAAAAACCGTGTCCGTAACAATTGGTTGTCAGGAGGTGGGATTCGAACCTGGGACTAAATTTATTTAGCCCAAATTTTGGACACCAATTGTGTTAGTACCGTAACAATTGGTGTCGGGGAGTGAGATCGACCCGGAGCGCGCTGCACGCGCTCAAAATTATAAAGCGGACGAAATTGTGTTGTTTTATAAAACCCGAATTTTTAGATCGCGCCATGGACAATCAAGGCGATCGGATGTCGGTGGGGGAGATAGACGGGTTAGGGGTAACCCAGGAACCAGGGGAAATGTATGTGGAAGAAAGGGAGGAGGAAAATGGCAATGTGGTTGCGGGAATTTCAGGTGCACAAAATGGCGCTCTAGCGCACGTGATTACAGCGGCGCCACATTTAGCCACGCCCATGGTCGCGGTAGTCGAACCGGAGATGCCAATGGATTTGAACCTTTTTTTTATACAAATGAAGGCCCTTATGGCCCAGAATAGTGAGCGATTGGAGAACCGGATGGATGCTCAGGGTGAGCGATTGGAGGGCCAAATGGGGGTAATGAGGGACGAAGCGAGGGGTACCGGTGAGGGATTAGAAAAGAAATTTGAGGGATTAGACAAGAAATTTGAGGGATTAGACAAGAAATTTGAGGGATTAGACAAGAAATTTGAGGGGTTAGACAATGGGATAGAAGGGGTGAAACATGGGTTAACGGGGGTGGAAAACAGAATGGCTGCCCAGGAGAATCAGTTAGAGGGGGTGAAAAATGGGTTAATGGGGTTAGAAAATAGGATGGAGGACAAATTGCGGGAAATGGGGGAACAATCCGCCCGGGAAATCGAACAGATGGGGAACCAGATGGAGGAAATACGAAGAGGGATGAGTGAGGAGGTCTCGGGGCTACGCGAGGAGGTAAAGCGAGGCGAAAAGCGTATCGAGAAAGAGGTGAGAAATAATACGGTAAAGTTACAGGGGGGAATAGAAGATCTGACGGAGGAGGTGGAGCAGCTGACAGAGGGACAAACTAAGTTAGTGGAGCAGGTTCAAAAGAACACGGCGGTACTAGGAGGGTTAAAGGCGACACAAAAAGAAATTAAAAACGAATTAATAGCGACGCAGAGGCAATGTCAGATGGTACGGGAGGAACTGACAATGAGGGTGGAAGAGGTGACAGAAGCAATGGAGACGAAGGACCGGGAGGTAAGGACGCACGTAGAAACGGTCACGGTAGCCTTAGAGGACGAACTTGAGGAGACGCACCGGGAAATAAAAGAGGTTAAACAAAAATTAGAGGAAGTGGGAGAAGAGGTGAGTGAAATTAAGAAGGGACGGACAGAAACTAAGAGAGAAATCCGGGAGGAGGTGATGGAATGTGTACAAGGTCTGTGTTCAAATCATGATGCGGTGCTCACTAACCAAATAAAAAGTTTGCAGGTGGCAGAGAAGGTGCGACGAGGTACGGAGGTGAGTGGCAATGTACATGATGTGGGGGGAGATTCAGTCGGCTTGGGGATTGGTTTGGATCCGGGTGTTCGTGAAAGGCCGTTGGTGAGGTGTGTGACAGGACAGGTGTGCGAAAAAAGGGGTGTGCGAGAATGTCCGACCATGGGGTGTGTGAGGAAAAAGTGCACGCCGAGGAGTGAGTGTGCCGTCAAGAGTGAATTGGTCGAAGCGCGTGTGCGAGGGAGCACAGGGAAGCGCGGTGTGGTGAGTGTTACGGAGGAAGTAACGAAAAAGTGTGCGCGGGAGGACGCGCGAGAAAGGTGTGTAACGGACGGGTGCATGGGGAAAGCGCATGCTGTCAAGAGTAAGGGAGAATGCATGCCTGTGGTGAGTGTTACGGAGGAAGTAACGAAAAAGTGTGCGCGGGAGGACGCGCGAGAAAGGTGTGTAACGGACGGGTGCATGGGGAAAGCGCATGCTGTCAAGAGTAAGGGAGAATGCATGCCTGTGGTGAGTGTTACGGAGGAAGTAACGAAGAAGTGTGCGCGGGAGGATGCGCGAGAAAGGTGTGTAACGGACGGGTGCATGGGGAAAGCGCATGCTGTCAAGAGTAAGGGTGAGTGCGCGACTGAGAGTGGAGGTGAGAGTAGTGAGAGTGAAACGGAGCGTGAGCTGGTTGTGATAGGTGAGCGAGGATGTACACCTGGGATGGAAGGATGCACACCTGGAATGGTAGAGCGTGAGTGGGAATGCACGCTGGAATTGGTAGTGAGACACGTGGTTGGGTGTGCGGGTGAGAGCACACCTGTGATTGTCACAAAGGAGGTGACCGAGGAGGGGGCGCGAAGCGGTGTATTGGTGAGGTGTGCGAGCAACGAATGTGTGCCAAAGTGTTCGGTGGTCAGGTGTGTGACCAAGTCGGTGAGCGGAGTGAGTGTACCGAGGTGTGAAAGAAAAGGTACGAGGAGAATGGGAACGGCTGCATGTATGAGCAAGAAAGAGGTAGCGTATGCATGTAAGCCTGCAGGTGAAGCGTCGACGGTAACCGGGTTAAAGGTTAGGTCGACTTTTAGCCGGATCGGGCCCTCGGTGCGTGCCGGGCTTCGCGTGCCGCGAGAACCAGCGGAGATCCGAGCCACGGCGGGTTCGAAAGGACCGCCGTGCGCGATCCACGCTGGGCCTCGCGTGGAGCGGCCGCGTCCGGGCTCCACAAGGCGGAGCGGGCAGCTCGATAGGAAGGGTCGTCATGGCGACCACTTTCTATTGAGACGTGCCGGCAGGTCGAGATCGGGACATTGGATGGCTCCACGCCGAAGTGGTGCATGGGATCTCGGCCCGGGTAAGCCTCCGTCCCTGCCCCGAATGCGGGACGTATCCAGCCGCTGGCAAAAAAAAAAAAACGACCCGCGTTCATTGCTCGGCTGTACGAAGCCGGGCTGTAGATGTGAATTGGCGCACCGAGAGGATGTAATAAGTAGACGGGTGATGTGAATTGGCGCACCGAGAGGATGTAATAAGTAGACGGGTGATGGTGATAGTGATAGTAGTGATTTGAAACGAAATTTAGAAAAGTGAATAGAATTGGCAGTAAATGGAAAATTTTTGAATTGTTGGATTTGGACGAGCGAAATTGGTAGTGAGAGACCCCCGATGTGGTGGGATGGCAAATCCACCATCCCTCACCAGTGGGGGCAAATGCGCAATAGTTTATGGGGTGGCTATGACAACCGAGCCAGGGAGGGCTTGGATAATGATAGGGATCTAGAAGAGATTGACATTAGGTAACGTTAAGTTTAGTTAGTGACTGATACCTGTAGTGGGGACGCAGGTAGATTAGTGTGGATTATAATGACGTGGGAGCGCAATAGTTTAAAGGGACGACTGGGAAGCGCAAGTTTCAGAGGGGAGGAGTTAGCTGAGATGATGCCGTGTGTGGGAGAATGGAACAGGTGTGATTGCACAGGTGTGCAACTGAACAGGTGTGTGGAGCAGTGTATGAGGGAGTAGTGGTGATTGCGTGTTGTGTTGACCAAATGGTCCAGGAAGAAAGGAGGGTGCAGGTGGCACCAGGTATGATTGCACAGGTGTGCAACGACAGGTGAATGAAGAACAGGTGTATGTGGCTGTGTGGAATAAATGGTAGTGTGGAATATCTGGAGTATTGGAATGGATGGTCGTGGAGTGAGTATGGTGGAAATTGTGGAGTGGAGTGGATGGTGCGAAGGTGTGAATGGGGGAAGAGTGGACCCCCATCACGGATACCCGGGGCGGGTAGTGTAAGTGTTAGGTAGAGGGTATAGGTAAATTGTGGTTGGATATTGGCATCTGTGGTGCGAGTGGAAGAATGGTCTTTGGATGGGTGCATTAGTGTTGTGGAAATGGCTGGGCGTGTAGCCTGTTAGTGTGTGTAGTTGGTTTGGGCACTCCACCACTGTGAGGATGTCGGCCAGGTGAGGCCGCAGGTGGGCTCTGGGAGCCGGTAGTAGTTGTTGTGGATGGGGCCCGAGGATCCGGAGGACGGACCCGGGTAGCCCAGTGCCAGAGGGCACCAGTGGGGTGACAGAGCCAGGAGAGGGGCTGTCCCCAGGTAGTTAGGTTAGGGTGAGGAGCTAGGTAAGCTCGGGTGGCAACTACAGTGGTGGAGGTGTGCAGGTGGGTAGACCTGTTGGGAGAGGTACACGTCGCAGCCCAGAAATTGTGCGAGGGCACCGGGAGATGAATCGGGGGAGTGAGACCCCAAATTGAAAAGCACCACAGTTTGGCCAATGGGAATTGGTTTTTAGAACCCATAGTGTAAGAGGGCCAATGGTTTGGCCGGAGAAAGACCCCGGGTAGTGTAAAGTGTGTTAAAGTCATTTAGAGGATAGTTAGGATGAAGGATCTCCTCACACCATCTGCATCCACTCACCTGAGGTGACAGGTACTCCGCACCATGCCATGTTTTGATTATTTTTTATGATGCAAATGTTTGGATTGTGAGACGCATCATGACGTGGGTGTGACATTGTGCGTAATTCCATCTCTCCCTCCTTTTGAGGATTGATGATGAATTTGGTGATGGCAAATTTTGAAGTAAAGGGATTGTGGGGACGAATTTGGTATAGGGGAAATATGGGGAAGACGTGACAGTAGTGACGAATTTGTAAATGTGTAGATTTTTGTACATATGGGGTGAGAACAAGGGTAGGGTAGGTGACAGGGGGGTGACGTACGGTAGGGACGAGCTTTCTCACTTCGCCCTCCGTACGCATTTCACCTTGCATTGCCTTGTTTGACGTGTACCCTTGTGACCTTACCCCTCGCTCAATTGTCTTTCTTTTGTCTCCCACATGACCTGTGCGCCATTGGGTGCCGAGGGGAGCGTGCGTGAGGTGGCCATTGTGCGCCCGAGATTCCCAGAACCAGCACGCATTGCGTTGATGTACCACTTTATGGACCGCTGTTCTGCGGCCAAGTACCACTTGATGGACCCCAGGTTCTGGGGCAGGGCACCTCTGTTGGAAACCGGCCATAGTGGCCAGGGAATCTTGCTTGCGGACCTCGGTAAGGTGGCACCTATGCCAAACAGGTGGACCACCCTTAGTTGGCCCCTGGGGCCCTAAATAATAATAAAAAACGAACACAAGTTGTGCTTTTTATTATGTCCAAATAGGCCGCATGAAGCCAGAAGACGTCAGGAAGAACATCGGCCCAGCAGACAAGGAGAAGACCACCACCAGTTGTTATGTTGTGTTTATTATGAACCATGGTGACTGCGCACCGAGTGGTGCTTTGTGGTGCTTTTGGGTGCTTTTGGGTGCTTTGGTGGTATTGGTACTGGTGCATCGATGCAATGCGTGCTGTCTCCTCCCTCCCAACAGGAATTTCTTTCTCTTGTTCCCTAAAAAGAAAAGAAAAAAAACACACAGGTCCTGGGTTGCGTTGTAAATAAGAAATCACGTCATTGTAAATAATGCTCCCCACCGTAAATGTATAGTTTCAGAATAATTCCGTAATTCGGTTAGCTGTGGGCTTGAGTCTGTTAGACAGGATGCAATGCAATAGGGGGACATACTTATTTGTGTTTTAAAATTGTCACACTCAGGGTCAGGTTAATTGTAGAGGGAATTACACCTACATGTCACACTCAGTTAAGTCTAGTAGGCCCGAGGACGTGCCTGAAGAAAGGAGGGTGCAGTGTAACGATTTTGAGAAGTGTAACGGGTTTTGAGAAGTGTAACGGGTTTTGAGGAGTGTAACAATTTTGGAGGAAGGGTAACGGATGTGAAGAGTATGGTTTTGGTATGGTAACATCCTGGTAATGTAAATAATGGTCGCAGCCGTCCTCCTAATTAATTTCATAGAACATACACGCAGGTCACGATATATCTTTTAAATAGTGTATTTCCTTATTCCATGTAGGCTAAGTATGTGTTTTCCACTAGATTGACTTTGCATTGTATCAAACAAAATAAGCGTAGGCCCTTCCAATTTCCCCAAAACCTCCCTTCCAATTGCCTTCCGCATTTTGGCTGGTTTTCTTCAAACCACCATTGGCCACGAGGTAAGGTTGGGGAAGAAAGGCGTGTCTCCACCTCGTCATAAGAAGCAAGGAGTGAACCAGCCCTAACAGCCAATCAACACCGCGGTGAGTGACCCGGTAGGCGTGCCCTCGGAGCCGGCGGCTTAATTCCGCCGGAGGTGATAAAAGCGACTGCAGGGGACTGCTTTACAAGTCCAGATGAGGGATGACTGGAGATGAGCTGGAGAGGAGCAACGAGGCTGCACCAAAGAGAGGCCTTGAGAGACACGCTGGGGGATGACCTGGAAGAGGAGCGCAATCCACCGCAAGCCCTACCTACCTACCTGCCTGCATGCAATATCCCCTGTCGTTGGAGAGACGCGCTGAACGGAGGGAGACGGCTCCACCCCAGGAAGAGGAGCAGGTGTGCCGAGCCAGCGCGTGACGGCCGCGGATACGCGACGGAGGTTTTCCCGCCAAAACCGCGAGGGGTTGAAAGCTGCGGCCTCCGACCTCGCCTTCCTCTCTCAAGCAATCAACCTCGAGCCATTACCTGCCTGCAATATCCACCGTGTGAGTGTGAACGTCCTGTCCTACTCGTTTGTCTTGGGGATTAAGTAAATGAAATAGAATAAGTTAACAATGCACTGTGTGACTGCTCTTTCCCATCTATTGCTGTAAATAATATTGGTCGCTCTAAAATATTGCTTGTGTGTGTATAATAAATCTGTTCTTCCTCCAAACTCTGTCTTTCTTCTCTCTTCTTCTCTTTCGGTCGCTTTAGAGGTTTCCCAATTGAATATCTGTAGCGCGATTAGTCAACGTTCGGGTGGAATCGGGTTCTAATCGGGGAGTAACTGTTCGGACGCGGTTAAATACACCACCGCTCGGTAAAATAACATCCAAAAACCGTGTCCGTAACAATATATTTGTTTGCGTTGTCTTAACTTCTTCAATTCACAAGAAAGATTAGATAAATATTCAAATTATTGTGGCGAACATAAATCAACGGTAATCAATATGCCTAAAGAAGGCTCAAAGATCACATTCAAAGATGAAAATAAAAAGATCAAACATCCATTTGTTATATATGCTGATTTTGAAAGTATTCGAGAAAAAATAGATACTGCTTCTCCAGATCCAAAAGAATCATACACAAATAAATATCAAAAACATACTCCTTGTGGTTTTTGTTATTATATCAAATCATCCGTTGGTGATGAATATAACAAGGTAGAGGTGTATAGAGGCTCAAATACCCCAGAGGAGTTTGTGAAACGACTCGAAAAAGACTGTGTCCGATTAACCAAGATAATGAGAGAAACCAATAAACCAATGTCCTTAACAAGTAAAGAAAAAAGAGAATTTAGACAGCCAAAGGTTGACTGTCATATTTGTGAGAAGAAAATTGGTAAAGGCCTAAAGGTTAGAGACCATTGTCATCTCACTGGTAAATATAGAGGTCCGGCTCATCAAAGTTGTAATATTAATTATCAACTCCCCTCTTTCATTCCTGTCTTTCTTCATAACAACGCTCATTATGATACACATCTATTTATCAAGGAACTCTCAAAGACTTCTGGAAGTATCTCAGCAATTCCAAACACGGTTCAGAAATACATTTCATTCACAAAAACAATTCACACATCTCCTATTACTCATATCAGATTTATTGATACATTTAAATTCATGGCACGTCCATTGGCTAACTTGGTTCAAAATCTAAAAGAGTTTCCATGTCTTTCAGAGTATTTTTTAGATAAAGATTTTCTAACACAAAAGGGAATTTACCCCTATGACTATATGGACTCATTTGAGAGATTCAATGAAACACAACTTCCTTCAAAAGAAAATTTCTATAACAAATTAAACAACAGTAATATATCTGATAAAGATTATGTACATGCACAAAATGTTTGGGAAAAATATAACATCAAGAATCTTGGCGAGTATCACGATTTGTATCTCAAAACTGATGTGCTTTTATTGGCCGATGTATTTGAAGCCTTTAGATCTGTTTGTCGCACTGGATATGGATTGGATCCTGCTCACTACTACACAGCACCTGGATTGGCCTGGAGTGCGATGTTGAAAATGACAAAACAAGCTTTGGATTTGATAACCGATGTTGATATGCTTTTGATGATTGAAAAGGCAAAAAGAGGTGGAATTTCACAAGTCTGCTCGAGTAGATACGCAAAAGCAAATAACAAATATCTTCCAAATTATGATCCAACGAAAGAGAGTTCTTACTTGATGTACTATGACGTGAACAACCTGTATGGCTGGGCAATGTCTCAGGCTCTTCCTTATGGAAAACTTAGATGGGTAAAGGAAAAAGACTACAAAAACGTTTTACAAGATGTATGTATCTCTACACAAAAAGAATTGGATGAAGAAAAAGTTGGTTATTATTTTGAAATTGATTTAAAATATCCAGAGGAACTCCATAACCTACACAAAGATCTCCCATTTGCTTGTGAGAAAGAAAGTCCAAAGAAAGAATGGTTGAGTGATTATCAACGATCGTTTGATATAGGTGAATCAACAGAAAAATTACTTACTACATTATATAACAAGAAAAATTATGTTCTACACCAAAGAAATTTGCGACAATATTTATCAAAAGGTCTAAGAGTAGAGAAGATCCATAGGGTTCTAAAGTTCAATCAAAGTCATTGGTTCAAGGGGTACATTGATTTTAATACACAAAGAAGAACAGAGTCAAAAACAGATTTTGAGAAAGACTTTTATAAATTGATGAATAATGCGGTCTTTGGTAAGACTATGGAGAATGTGAGGAAAAGACAAAATATCAGACTATCAACATCTTGGGAACAAGCATCAAAATTAATTAATAGACCGAGTTTTACTCGAGCTGAGGTCTTTACTGAGAACTTTTGTGCGATCCATTTGATTAAAGAGAGTATTGAAATGAACAAACCTATTTATATTGGAACATCAATTCTTGATTTATCAAAGTCATTAATGTATGATTACTTTTATAATAACTTGAGGAAGAAATATCAAAATGATGTTAATCTACTTTATATGGATACAGATAGTTTTATTTTGAAAATTAATACCAACGATGTTTATTCAGACATGAAAAGAGACATTAATATCTATGACACGAGTAATTACAGTCCAGAGAGTGAGTTGTTCTCTTCGAAAAATAAAAAGGTGATTGGAAAGTTCAAGGATGAATTAGGAGGAAATGTTATGAGTGAATTTGTGGGATTGAGGTCAAAGGCTTATGCTTATAAATACATTGTGAATAACGTTGAAAAGACTGATAAGAAGTTAAAAGGTGTAAAGAAAAATGTTATTAAAGAAACAATAAACTTTAAGGATTATTATAACTGTTTAACAACAAAGAAAGAAGAGTTTAGAAAGATTAATGGAATAAGAAGTTATAAACATCAATTATATTCAGAAGAGATAAATAAGAAAGCATTGGGGGCTTTTGATGATAAGAGGTTTATTTTAGAAAATGGAATTGATAGTCTCCCTTATGGTTATATAAGTATATAAGTGATAAGATATATATAAGTGATAAGATATATATAAGTGATAAGATATATATAAGTGATAAGATATATATAAGTGATAAGATATATATAAGTGATAAGTTAAAAAGGGGGGGGTTGGGGATTTTAACGGGCTACCGCCACCTTTTTTACTATTATATAAATGATAGAACCAAGTATCAACCAGACTAAAGAGTGGAGGTGTAATCAACCTTGGTATATAAATGGAAAACATAATGAATGTGAAAAATATCAAATAGGTATAATTGAAAAGGCAACTGGTAAAAAAGTTCACAAAACAAATAAGAGAATTAATTTAAATACCGGTGAGTTGGGTAAAAAAGATAAAAATATTTTTGAGTGGACGGAAAACTTTGATGGTTGTCAGGAAAATATATACATTAATTTAAAAATGGTATGTGGGAGAGGAGGCACTCAGACAAGAACATTGAGGGAGCTTTATCATTTTATTTTAGCTCAGTTAAAATATCTTGATAAAGAACCAAACTCAAACATATTTTTTGTTAATGTATTAGATGGTGAAGGGAGTGGCAAGAGAATTAAATTATTTCCCACACATAAACAAATATTTGTAGGGTCGTTGTTTGAGTGGGTCAAAGATGATTCACCAGATGATATTAAGAGTAAAAGGTTAAAAGGTCCATAAGGTCAGAAGGATCACAGGTTCACACAGAAGGACCATTGTTTAAGTGGTCTAATGAATAAGGATAACATGTCAAAAGGTTAGAAGGTTCGTAAAGAACAGGGTGAGAGAAATAGAGGTGTTTAGGGGCAATGAGGGAATGGAAAAATTAACATGTAAGTGAATGGGGATTTGGGGTGTCCCAGAACCAACATTATTACACTACTCTTGACTAACCAGAGACCTGTTAGGGTATTGAGGGACACAGGAGCACATCAATCTTTGATGCCTGAGGGCATTTTGCCATTGTCAGAGAAGACGGCAACTGGTGTTAGTGTTCTTTTACAGGGGGTTGGTGGCTATGTTAAAGCTCCACTTCATGTCATCCATTTAAAGTCTGTTTTTAACCATTTAAAGCCACTCTTCCAGTGGAGGGAATCTCTTTTATTATCGGGAATGATTTGGCTGGTGGTCGAGTTTCTGGTAATCCAATGTTGGTTGAAAAGCCCAGTATGGAAAATAACACCGCACAGTTAGAGCAGGAGATTCCGGGTATCTTTCCATCCTCTGCAGTGACTCGTGCTATGGGTAGGAAGCGCTCTGAAGAGAAGGAGAAGGAAGGCGATGTGGATTTGGGTTCCTTAGAGGTATTGGAGTAAAATTCTGAAATAGGCAATGGGAAAGGGAGTGACATCAAGTAACTTAAGGAAAAGGTGGCATCTGGAACCAAAGAGGAAATGGAGTGTCCGTCGGAGACATCTGGGAGCGAGGTTGAGCAAACGGTGCTGGTCCGAAAGAGACTTGTTGAAGAACAACACGGAGATTCGGAGATCCGGAGTTTAATTGGTAAAGCCGTTACAGAGGAAGAGGCTATGAAGATACCTGTTGGTTACTTCATGAAAGGGGAAATACTCATGAGAAAATTGAGACCACCGGAGGTGCCAGCAAACGATGAGTGGAAAGTTCATGACCAAATTGTGGTGCCACCGCCGTACCGGAAGGAGATATTGAGTTTGGCGCATGAGACACCTTTGGCAGGGCACCTTGGAGTGAACAAGACCTGTGATAGAATATTGGTACATTTTTTCTGGCCAGGATTGCAACGTGATGTAGCGGATTTCTGTAAATCTTGGCATTCTTGCCAGCTGGTGGGAAAACCTAATCAGAAAGTCCCATCCGCACCTTTAAAACCAATTCCAGCTTTTGAAGAGCCATTCAGCCGTGTCATTATTGACTGTGTCGGCCCTTTACCTAAAACTAAGGCTGGACATCAGTATTCGTTGACCATCATGTGCGCATCCACAAGGTTCCCAGAGGCAGTGCCTCTTAGAAAAATTACTGCGGCAGTTATTGCGAAGGCCTTGATTAAATTTTTCACTTTGGTTGGCCTACCTAAGGTCATCCAGTCTGATCAGGGTTCCAATTTCATGTCAACACTTTTTCAGCAAGTGGTATACCTGTTGGGAGTGGAGCAAGTAAGATCAAGTACTTACCATCCCGAGAGCCAAGGGGCCTTGGAAAGGTTTCACCAGACATTGAAGAATATGATCAGAACGTATTCTTTTGAATGTGACAAGGATTGGGATGAAGGAATACCCTTATTGTTGTTTGCTACGAGGGAATCCGTTCAGGGGTCATTGGGGTTCAAACCTTTTG
This sequence comes from Myxine glutinosa, assembly GCF_964187855.1. Taxonomy (NCBI): domain Eukaryota; kingdom Metazoa; phylum Chordata; class Myxini; order Myxiniformes; family Myxinidae; genus Myxine; species Myxine glutinosa. The sequence continues at coordinate 14,024,561 of NC_136272.1, read as the reverse complement.
AACTTGTGTTTGGACACGCAGTGCGAGGACCGTTGAATTTGGTGAAATAACAGTGGCTACAGGAGGAGTCACAGTCAACAGTGGTGGAGTATGTGTCAACGGTTAGGCACAGATTGGCAAAGGCTCGTGAAGTTGCGAGAAGAACTTGAAAGTGACACAGGATAAAATGAAAGTGAGACAAGACAAGATATCTCAGATAAGAAATTTCAGTCCTGAGGACCAGGTGTTAGTGTTGCTTCCTGTTCCAGGTAAGCCACTACAGGCTAGATATTTTTGGCCCTATGCAATCGAAAGGAGGGTTAATGAAACAGAGTACGTGGTGACAACTCCCGACCGACGGAAAAAGCAGCAGCTGTGTCATGTCAACCGACTGAAGAAATATCATGAGAGGAAGCCTGTGGAAGAAATGGCTCCTCTCTCTCACCTGTCGTGCCTGCAGTCGGGGTGCAAGAGAATCCAGAGGTTGAGGCCGGTGTGAAGTTTGATAACTTTGATGACCAGGCTTGTCCCAGATTGACGAACACGGAAGTGTTGAGTCATTTAGATGAGAAATTACGTCATTGATGAGGGAACAACAAGGACAACTATCCAGCCTAATTTTTGAGTTTGTACATTTGTTCACAGATGGACCTGGTCGTACTGACTTGGTATATCATGTATTGGGGTGGGGGAAGCCACTCCTGTGAAGCAACACCCCTATCGGATGAACCCTGTGAAGATGGAGTATCTTCGGAAGGAGGTTCAGTATATGTTGGAGAATGACATCATCGAACCAGGCAGCAGTGAATGGAGTTCACCATGTGTGTTGGTTCCAAAACCCGATGGCAGTTTTCGCTGTTGTTCGGATTTAAAACGGGTTAATGCAGTGACCAAGACCGACTCAGATCCCATCCCGAGGATTGATGACTGTATTGATAGAATAGGCCCAGCTAAATTTGTAACTAAGTTTGACTTGCTGAAAGGGTATTGGCAGATTCCTCTTACTGATAGAGCCAAGGAAATCTCGGCTTTAGTCACACCAAATGGGTTGTATCAGTACAAGGTTCTTCCCTGTTGATTGAAAAACGGGCCTGCTACATTTCAACGGCTGATTAATAAGCTCATTGCAGACCTTGAGGGGGTGGAGGCTTATCTGGATGATGACATCATCCACACTATGACCATGGAAGATCATATGAAACAAATTCAGGCATTTTTCAAGAAACTGACCGAGGCAGGGTTGACCATTAACTTATCTAAGACTGAGTTTGTAAAGGCACAGGTGGTGTTCCGAGGCCATGTAGTAGGTCAGGGTCAGGTGCAACCGGTGACAGCCAAGATAGACCCGTCTTCACTCCGTCATCACTTCCCGTCTGGACGACTGCAACAGCCTCCTCTATGGTTCACCCTCAAATATCATCAATAAACTTCAATACATTCAGAACTCCGCTGCCCGTCTACTCACCCACTCCCGGGCCCAGGACCACATCACCCCCGTCCTTCACAAGCTCCAATGGCTCCCCATCTCCAAGAGAATCCAGTACAAAATCCTCCTCCTGACCTACAAAGCTCTCCATAACCTGGACCCATCCTACCTGACTGACCTCCTCCCCAGACACACTCCCACCCGCACCCTCCGCTCTGCTGCTGCCAACCTCCTGTCCCACCCCCCCCCCACCCCCATCCGGACCAAACTCAGATCCTAGGGGGACAGGGCCTTCTCCATCGCTGCTCCCACACTCTGGAACTCACTACCTCAAACCATCAGAGACACCTCCTCACTCACCACATTCAAATCATCACTCAAGACCCACCTGTTCAACACCGCATTCAACCCCTGACCGTCTCTTCTCCTTCTCCTTCCTTTCTGTTTGGTTATTTAATTACGTTTTTTTTTTGTTTGTTTGTCTTTGTTTTACGTACTATGTCAAAGCGTCTTTGGGTTTCTTGAAAAGCGCTATACAAAATTAATGTATTATTATTATTATTATTATTATAGAAGCCATTGATCGCTTCCAAGTTCCAAAATGGAAGAAGGAGCTTATGAGATTCTTGGGAATGGCAGGTTGGTACCGGCGGTTCTGCAGGAATTTTCTGATGTGGTAGCCCCTTTGACGAATTTGCTGAGGAAAGAGACCAAGTTTGTTTGGGATGACAAATGTCAGGCTGCCTTTGCCCACGTCAAAGCAATATTAATGAGCTCTCCTGTCCGAGCAGCCCCGGATTTTCAAGCACCTTTCAAGTTGGCCATTGATGCAAGTGATGTGGGGGCTGGGGCAGTTCTATTACAGGAAGATGAGGATGGAGTGGATCACCCGGTGTGCTGCTACTCCAGAAAGTTCAACAAACATCAGGCAAATTATGCCACTGTGTAAAAAGAGACCCTTGCTCTCCTGCGAGCGCTTCAGCATTATGAGGTGTATCTGGGAACTACTACCTTTTCTACAACAGTCTTCAGTGACCACAACCCCTTAACCATCATTCAAAAAATGAAAAATAAAAACCAGAGGTTGATGATATGGAGTTTGGTTTTGCAGGAGTTCAATTTGGAAATTGAGCATGTAAAGGGCAGGCACAATGTCGTTGCTGATGCTTTATCCAGAGTGAACTAACTTTGGGAATTGCTGCAGGTGGTTTGGAAGTTTTGTTGCTTTATTTTAGGGAATATTAATTATTGTTGTTCACGTGAATTGATCATTTGGGGGTGAGTTTTACTTTTGTTTGTTAAAAGAGTTTTTGCCTGGAAGGAAAGTTTTCACTATGTTCAAACTTTCTTTCTTTAGGGGCGGAAGTGTTACGGATTCGTCACTTTCGTTGTTGTGGTTTTCATACACTGAAACATTTTTGATTCCATGTACTATTATTGTTGTCGTTTAAGGTAAATAGAGATTACTATTTTCAAAAGGTAAAAAGTTAATGTTTGAAATGAAACCGGAACCGGACGACGACGAAGAGGAAGAGGAGGAAGAGAAGGCGAAACGAGTGAGTCGGACAAGAAGCCGAGCTGCTTCGAGGTCTGGAGCGAATGATTGGCGAACGAGGGTCACGAGTGAACTTTGGGTTTCCCGGGAAAGGGATTCCTGCGACAGAGTTGTCATCGCTGTGACAGATAAACCTGCGTGACAGCTTTTGCGGTTTATTCCGGAGAGAATCATCAGAGTGCTGTTACGCCACGAGAACGTGCCGTCGGCCATTTTTACCTCGCGCAGGATTTGCGCTTCGCTCAAGGTTTTTCATCTCGCCTCAACCATTTTCACCGCATTTCAGACGTTAAGCTGGTGTGTGTGTGCAACGTGGCTTTTGAGTGGGCAATCTGCGGTTCGCCGAGTGGGAGCCGTGGAACGTCCATACCCGAGGGTGTGATTTTCCAGTCGCCTTGAGGGCACCTTTGCGCAGCTTTGGCAGCGTGACTGTGACTGTCATCCGAACGGGATTCTGGTCTCGATTAGACATCGTTCTGACGATTACTGGAGCGGATCGACTTTGGCTTGATGCCGGAATAGTGACATTGGGAATGTTCTTCTTTTCGCTCACTTGGCGCACAATGAGTTATATTGTACGAACCTGATGGTACCATCATAGGAAATATATATTGGTTGTACAATTGATTACAATTGTTGTTGTACTGTTATTCTTGTGTGATTTTATACAATACTTGTTTGTTGGTAACAATTGGTGTGGTTTCACCATTGATCATTGACATACAGAATAACACATCTTTCTGCCGTGACTCCTCTCGGGGCTCGGAGGTACACCGTGACCGGGGTTTGGGGAGGAGCACGTAACACTACATATAACCAAATTAATCGGTTTACAATTATTTCAAAAGGAGTCAAGATTGTACAGATCATGCTTTGATAAAATTTTTGTCAACAGTTCAAATCTGTGTTGAATTGGTTTAAAACGTTCTGGTTGAACGAACATGTGACCCGTAGCGAGTGTTTTTGACAATCCTACAAACCCGATGGGAGTGGAGAGAGTTGTGTTGACACACACACACCTATTGGAGCACCAGGAATGATGAAGAAGAACCTCACCAAGATTACAAAAAAACGAAAAAACTATCCCTGGGAATATTACCACAAATGAACTACAACTGGAGGCAATCCAGGGTTCGGTGATGATCCTGAAAAGAGAACTTGGAACAAAACTCTGAAAAAGTTGAACAGTTTGGTCCAAAAACAGCGGTAAACTTCCAAAAAAGTTATTATTTTTTTCCCACCATTTTCATTTTATTTCATTGAATTATAAACGAACATTAGAACAAATCACCTTGTCTGCACTTTCAAAAACCCTCAGTTGCATCCAGCCCAACATGAAGGGAGTATGTTTGTGAATGTAGAAGAGAAAGGTGGAAACACAAACCTGTGAGTGCCCCTTTGAAGGGAATTTTCATGAGCTGAAGATCGTTGACATAGATACCAAGACCATGAAAAGGAAAGTGATCAAGTGGATGAAAAATGTAACCAGGTGAATTTAAAGTAAATGGAGTTGATGCCATTGTCCAATAGATGAATGAAAGAAGAGCAGGTCAGGTGAGTGAAGCTGAATGAAAGAAAAGTTGGAGTGAAGACAACAACAACAACAACATGCATTTTAAGGCCATTTTCCCTGCTAGAGCGGGGGTTAGCCTTGCGGTCCCCATGACAATCTTCTCCATTTTGCCCTATTTTCTGCATCTCTCCTTGTTAACCCCCTTGCCTGCATTTCTTCTTCCACCATCTTTAGCCAAGTCTTTCTCGGTCTTCCCCGTCGTCTACTTCCTTCTACATTAACTTCCATCACTCTTCTCAACCAGTCACTTTCATCCTTCCTCAACACATGACCAAACCATCTCAACCTGTTCCTCTTCACAGCATCAATCACAGGCTCTATTCCCATCATCTTTCGCAATTCATCATTTGTCTTCCTCTCTCTCAACGATACTCCGCACATCCATCGAACCATTCGCATTTCCACCCTTTCCAGCCTTCGTTGCTGCTCTACGTTCATTACCCATGTCTCGCTCCCATAAATCATAACACTTCTCACACATGCAGCATACACCTTTCCCTTCAGCTTCAGCGACACTCTCCTCCTCATCAGCACGCCACTCAGTTCCCGAAACTTCTTCCATGCACATCTCACTCGAGCAACCGTTGCCGAGTCTGATCCACCTTCTCCATTCAGCATGTCTCCGAGGTAGCAAAATGTTTTCACACCTTCCAGCTTCACGCCGTCTCCAAGATCCAACTCAACATTTCCTCCATCTGCAGCTCCCTCTGTGCACACCTTACATTTGAATGTAGCTGCCACACTGGTAAATGACCCTCTCAGACCACTACATTTTTGATGAACCCACTCAGCACACATTGTACACTGAATGGAGTTCACTCCGACCCCCTTCCTGCACACAGCACACGGCCACTTCCCAGTTCTTTCCACCTCACCACCTGCTTTACCACTTGCCATCACCTTTGTCTTTCCGATATTCACCTTCAGACCTTTTGTCTCCATACATTCCTTCCACTTGTTCATCTTTTCCTTCAGTCCATCCATACTTTCCGCAATCAACACCAGATCATCTGCATACAACAACTCCCACGGTAAACCCTCCTTTACGTTCTGAGCCAGCACCTCCATCACAGCTACAAATAGTAGTGGACTTAGTACCGACCCCTGATGCACTCCCACCTTCACCTCAAACTCACCACTGTTCCCGTCCTTCGTCCTTACAGCTGTGCGTGCTCTTTTGTACATTGCCATCACTACTCTGATCAACCATTCCTCCACTCCTAACTTCCTCAATGCCCATGTCAATACTTTGCGTGGAACCCTATCGAATGCTTTCTCCAGATCAACAAACCCAAAAAACAACTTCTTCCTCTTATCCATGTACTTCTCCTGCAACTGCCTCACAATGAAAAGCGCATCTGTCGTTCCTCTTCCTGGCATAAATCCAAACTGCATTTCGTCGATCTTCACTTTCTTCCTTATCCTCCTCTCCAACACCCTTTCCAATACCTTCATTCCATGCTCCATTAACTTTATCGCTCGGTACGAGCCACACTCCAGAGGGTCACCTTTCCCCTTGTATAGAGGGACGAGGGTACTCAGTTCCCAAACCACTGGAATGCGGCCTTCTTTCACCACCAGATTACAGATCTCTGTCATTCTCTTCACACCCCAACTTCCTGCTGCCTTCAACATATCTCCCACAACTCCCGTCGGCCCTCCCGCTTTTCCACTCTTCATTGCTTTTATCGCTTCCTCAACTTCCTTCTCAGTTATCTTCTCTGCCGGTCCTAAAACTGGGTTACTCTCTATGTTGCCATCCCATTCATTCTCTGTATTCAACAGCATTTCCATATATCTTTTCCATCTTCCTTTAATTCCATCTGGGTCCACAACGATTTGTCCCACTTCATCCTTCAAGCAACTCACCCCCATCACATCACACCTCTCTTTCGCTATGTGCTTTGCAATCCTGAATACTGCTTTCTGACCCTCTTCCGAATCCAAGCGTTCTCCGAACATTTTCTTACATCCCTCCTGCGCCTTTGCTACCTCTTTCTTTGCAGCCTTCCTGGCTGCCTTATAACTTTCATGCTCTGCTGTTTCTGCTCCCGTACCCTTCGCCTTCTGCCACTCTTTGAACTTCTTCCTCTTCTCGTCAATCCTCTTTCCAACTTCAACATCCCACCACCATGTTTCCGAGTGCCTCGGTGGTCCTTTTGTCCATCCACATACCTCACCAACGGCTCCCAACAGACTAGCTTTCATTGACATCCAACCACTTTCAAGCTCAACCACATCATCCTCGACCCTACTCAGCCTCTCTTTTAATGCCTCCCTTACTGTCACCTCTTTCAACCTCCACACCTTCATTCTCGGTTGGTACTTCACCTCCCGAGCTCTCCTCGCACCTTTCACCCTTATGTCGCAGACAACCAAGTGGTGCTGTGAAACAGCCTCCTCCCCCGGGATCACCTTTGTGTCCCGGAGGTGCCCCCTATCTCGCCTACGCACCATCAGGTAGTCAACGGTTGTCGTCGACCCACCTGACGTGTATGTAACAAGCTTATTGTCCTCTTTCTGGAACTGAGTATTACAAATCAACAAATCAGCTCCATCAGCAAACTCCAAAATCCTTTCACCTTCTCCATTTCTCACACCATATCCGTAACCCCCATGAACTCCCTCAAAACCATCCATACTCCTTCCCACATGTCCATTCAGGTCTCCTCCCACCACAACAACTTCCTCATCTTTCACGTTTTCCATCAGCTTCTCTATCGCACACCAGAACTTGTCCTTCTCTTCATCGCTTCGACCAACCTGCGGAGCATATCCCGAGATGACGTTCACCAAGAGCTTTCCAATCATCATTTTCACCATCATCAACCTATCACTCACTCTAGTCACACTCACCACACTGTCTACAAACTCCTCAGAAAACAGGACACCAACACCATTCATGCCCTCCGGGCACCCTTGCCACACAAACTTGTATTTCTGTCCCTGCCTACCCTTCACCATTCTCACACCACTTCCCTTCCATCTCGTCTCTTGCACACAACATATGTCCACTCTTCTTCTGACCAATACTTCCACCACTTCTCCTGATCTCCCTGTCATTGTCCCTACATTCCATGTCCCAAACCTCAGAAACCGATCTCCACTTCGGGCTGCACCCTGCCCATATGTACTTGTGATTGTCATGGTTCTCTTTTTGAGGCAATGTTTTTATGGCCGGATGCCCTTCCTGACGCCAACCCCCCTAGTCGTCTCTTACGACACGCAGGGATACGGTGTACCTATTCTGACCAGGGTACACACTGGGAAACGTTTAAAACATGGAAATTCTGGGGGGGGTGGGGGGGGGGTGTAACGTTAAAGTGAAGTGAAGCATGAAGCATGTTAAAGTTAAAACATGGAGTGAAGACGTTAAAAGGATTTGAGCTTCGCTCCGCATGGGCTGGTGGATTGGAACGTGCAGGTAGAGATCTGCTATTCTTAGATTGCAAAACCATATTCGTCGTGATAATACATCGATAGGATCCCCGACCAAGGTTATCTGCAGACCCGACCATTGTGCAATTTGGAAAAGGGAGGAGTGGGTATCTTCCTGTAATTCACCAAATGTCCGTTCGTCCGTTCCCAGGTATTGCAAAAACGGCTGAACCAATCCAACGATATTTAGGGTGGGTAATCCTGGGACCCCCTGGAGTAAAACAGGGTATATTGTCTCAACAATTTCACCTTTGGTCTCCAGCATTTTCGGGTTTGGAGTCCCGCATAACGTTATTTTCCTGGGTGCAGCACAAACGGCTGCACCGATCGCTGCACCGTAATCACGCAGGACATCCCAAGAACCAAAAAAATACCAACCAGGTGGAGTACTGGGGGTGCACGGCCACCTATCGGGCCCACGGACAACGTCGGCCGCAATACCAAGCGTGTTCCGTTAGCAAGCAGCTCGCTTACCGCTCGCCAAGCGGCTCGCTTGATTCAAAGCGCTCAAGGAAGCACTCCAAGGTAACGGAACGGAGTGCTCGACACCTCTTATCACCGATAACGAGCTGCTTGCCAACAGAACACACCTTTGTTGCTCCCCTCCTTCTCTCAACCTTCGCTACTCCCCCCATCAATCCTTCGTGCGACCTCCGTTACCTCAGAACACCGTTGCTCAGCAACCGAAGAGGCGGAAGTGGCAGACAAAGCATCAGGCGTGAAAGTTCAACTTGGTCAAAGAATAAATGTGAATATTACCGCAGATGGATTGTAGAATGGCTGAATTATAAATAAAACATTGTTAAAACCAGGACGAAGACTTCTCTAAACACAAGAATTCACCTTTAGGGGCGTGGTCTGTATTCCAAGCACCTGCGGATCGCGCGAAATTCTCGAATCTTCTCCCTCAGCTGAGGTAAATGTTGTTTTTGAAATCCGTGGAGGATAATAACAAGAGATCGTTTGGGGATTACTCACCGGAGGTTTCAGGGAAAATCACTTCAATTTATTGAAATCCTGCGGGTCAAACGACACGAACAACGGCGGGAGAAGTTCAAGAGAAAACACGAACGAACGGAAAATCTGATCGGTGTTTCCGACGACGTCCGCGTTTAGTTATTAAATGCTTTATGGTAAATCTGATCGGTGTTTCCGACGACGTCCGCGTTTAGTTATTAAATGCTTTACATTTCCGGTTTCGCATCAGTGTTTAAGACTAGGAGACAGAGTGAACGGTCGCAGATCTTCCAACCTTTGTTTTTTCTTCCCCGTCCCTTTCACCCCTTTACCTTTTTCCCTACTCAACCTGAAGATCTCGCGAACGGTCCCTTCTTGAAGGAGAAATCCTTCGTTTTCTTATTCACTCTCTTATTATCCACGTGTGTGTGGATGTTATTCTTATGCAGGTGGAGTTGCACCTGTGGTGAAAATTTCCTGTCAATCAGACCAACGATTTCATGAGGATCGAAACCTCGAAGAACAACGGTGCCCACCTGATGATCCATGGGGCAAAGGGGGGCATTAAGCTCCAGAGTTTCCCTGAAACCATCATCCCAGTAAGGGAGTGGTCTTTCTGTCTTCTACCGACTCCTCTCCGGCCTTGCTCCCCCAGCTCTCTCTGTGCTCTGTCCCCCCAATATTCCTACAGGTCGCACAAGATCTGCCTGCAACCCTCTTATGGTTAAACTGCCAAAATCAAGACTCTCTGCTCACCTTCACTCCTTCATTCCTCTTTTCTCCCGCCTCTGGAACAAACTCCCCCACTCCCTTCAATCCCACTCCTCCCTCCAGGTCTTTAAAACAGCTGTTCACCACCATCTCTTATCTTCCCCCATCGAAAACCTTGATCTTTTCTACCCCCGGTAATTCACCCCAGAGTCCTTGCAGTGTTCATATGTTTTAATCCTCTCCCACCTCCCCCCAAGTCCTCCCGATGTCCCTGCTCTCAAATGTTGTGTTTGTGTCCTTCCCCTTCTTCCCCCTCTCTTTTGTGTCCTCCCCCCTCTCTCCCCATCTTGTCTGCCGCTCCCCTTGTTTTTTGTGTTTTGTGTGTCGGTTTGTCTTTTTGTGTGATTAATGTTTGCTCTTTCACGAGCCTCGATCTTGTATACAAAAAAAAAAAAAAAAAAAAAAAAAAAAGATAGCATTAAGCTCCACTACATTGTAAATGCATTTTATCATAACTTCCTGTACAAGAAAAACTCATTCTGATTGGTTCTTGAGTCACTTGAGAACATGGCTGGTGTATCATGAATAACATATAATGCATTTACAATGTAGTGGAGCTTAATGCCCCCTGGAGCTTAATGCCCCCCTTTGTGTAGTGGAGCCTAATGCCCCCTGGAGCGTAATGCCCCCCTTTGTGTAGTGGAGCCTAATGCCCCCTGGAGCTTAATGCCCCCCTTTGTGTAGTGGAGCCTAATGCCCCCTGGAGCTTAATGTCCCCCTTTGTGTAGTGGAGCCTAATGCCCCCTGGAGCTTAATGCCCCCCTTTGTGTAGTGGAGCCTAATGCCCCCTGGAGCTTAATGCCCCCCTTTGTGTAGTGGAGCCTAATGACCCCTGGAGCTTAATGCCCCCCTTTGTGTAGTGGAAACTAATGCCCCTTGGAGCTTAATGCCCCCCTTTGTGTCGTGGAGCCTAATGACCCCTGGAGCTTAATGCCCCCCTTTGTGCCCCCCTTTGCCCTACAATTAATTGAGTGTGTGTGTGTGTGTGTGTGTGTGTGTGTGTGTGTGTGTGTATATCCTGGTTACAAGTCCAACCCCTCCTCAGCGTGGTAACTAGGTGAACGGCGGTGTATCATCACCTGCCGGCTAACGGGGCTCTGGCATCATACCAAAGGATCACAATGATCCCAGGCACAGTTCCAGCATGTTCCCATGAGTGCTCACCTTCGGGGAACTTGCAGCACTCCCAGCTGAAGATGAAGTCTCCACAGAGAGCAAAGCAACGCAAGGGCTGAGGGAACTGTGTCGCCCATAACACACCGAGGCCGACATCGTGACCCCTTGAACTCTTCATCTTTGATAAAGTGTCTTTTGTTGTGCGTAGTTTCTCCCGCCAGGGAATAATGCATTCGCTCGTGTCCGTCCGTGTGTGTGCGTGTGTGTGTGCGTGTGTTTGTGAACAAGATATCTGGAAAGGTTCTGAACGGATTTGGATGAAAGTTGGTGGGATGATTGCCCTTGGGATAAGGAAGAATTGATTCGTTTTTGGTGAAGCTCAGGATATTATTCCGGGTCCAGGAATTTTTTGGGGAAATTTTTTTGGGAAAGATTTTTTCTGTTTTACTGCATTAAAGCTTTTATTCTTATTCTTAAATGATGTTTTTCTCCTCTAATTCCGAGATATATCAAAATAAATTCTCTGACAGTTAGGGCTTACTTTTTCATTTTCTTGTTTTGGGGAGAGGGGATGTTAAACAAAACATATTATTCCAACTAAACCCACAGCGGGAGTATGCGCCCTACTGAGTGGCGTTCTCGTTGTGTCTTTTATCGACCATATAAAACACTGTGTGTGTGTGTATTTGTGTGTCTGTCCCCTTCATAAGGGTAGGTTTTAAAGGCTTTGAGTAGTGCTTCAAGAGAGATTTGAGTTGGGGGTTTAATCGGAAATCTTTCAACACGCCCCTGTGTCCACAGGTTAAAATACCACTATAATTCACCAACTGTCCGTCTGTCTGCCCGTCTGTCCATCCGTAGGTACCGCAAAAATGGCTGAACTGATCCCAACGATATTTTGGGTGGGTAATCCTGGGATTCCCTGGAGTAAAATAGGCTATATTGTTTTGGCAATTTCAGCTTTGGCCTCCAGCATTTTCAGGTTTTGACTCCCACATAGTTATTTTCCCGGGTGCCACACAAATGGCTGCACCGATTGGACTCAGTGACCTCGGACAAAGAGCTTTTATAAGGACATGGGTTGAATCCCTGCTTCAGAGAATGCCAACCTCCTCCCCGCCATCACAGTAGTCTCCCCAACTCACAATCCCACTAGATATGCGGAAAGGATGACCCAAAACCAATTATCTTCTTTTTGATTCATATATAAACATCATTAAAAGTAAATAATGACCTCGGCCAAAGTTCAAACGACGTGAGTTTAATCTGTACATCAGAGAATTCCACATTGCTATTTGGGTGGTGTATAAGCTAACAGATCGCTGGCTCCATCGGCTCAAAATACTTTTAACTGTTGACTTGGTAGTTTTTACAATGAAGGAAACATTAACAATGTTATTTTGTTAGAAGTTTTAAAATGTTAAAAGTTTATTTTGTGATTAATTTGTGATTGGAGTTATGTTGTTTGGAATGAAAAAAGATATCGAGTTCAAGTAAATGACGACATGCCGTGATGGTTTCTACTTTCTGAACGTGAACTTCACGGATCGCCATATGCAGATTCGCCACGGACACACGATCGATGTTTCTATACGTGAACGTACCCGTTTGTTTGCGAACGGGTACTTTTTTCATGGAAGACCTTCACGAACTTGCTGTCCATGTCTGACGTGCGACTGAAGGTGCTCCAGGAATGTGGAATTAATTGGTTTCATGCTTTAGCATTCGCCATATCTGTATTGCCTGTTTGCTTCTGGCCTCCCACCCGTGCATAGCTGGGGTATCTCACTCGTTTCGATAATATGAGTATAGATAATGGGTATTCCTCTGAACATTTCATTGGTTGTAGTATTGTTTTGAATCAGGCTACGCCAGCCACTTTTGCGAACACAACAAAGCACCTCTCAGTCGCTTACAAAGCGGTCGATGCAGAATGACTGGGTTGGCAGGCGATAGCAAGCTGCTTGCGAATGGAACTCACCCTCTTGTCCAGATCAATAAATAGCTCAGCCTCTCAAAGCATTACCAATCATTCATTCAGATCAGATCAGATCCAATCAATCAATCAGATCGGTTCATTGGAATCTCCTGCGATGAAACTAAATCCGAGGGCCTTTCACTCACTCACCGCAGGCAGGTTGGTGGTCTTTCTGTCTTCTTCCGACTCCTCTCCGGCCTTGCTCCCCCAGCTCTCTCTGTGTTCTGTACCCCCAATATTCCTGCAGGTCGCACAAGATCTGCCAGTAACGCTCTCCTGGTGAAATTGCCAAAACCAAGACTCTCTGCTCACCTTCACTACTTCATTCCTCTTTTCTCCCGCCTCTGGAACAAACTCCCTCACTCTCTTCAATCCCATTCATCCCTCCAGGTCTTTAAAACAGCTGTTCACCACCACCTCTTATCTTTCCCCATCCAAAACCTTGATCTTTTCTACCCCCACTAATTTCACCCCAGATTCACTTTTTTGAAATACCAACTTCTTTCAGGGAACTCCTTGCAGTGTTCATATGTTTTATGCCTCTCCCACCTCCCCCCCCCCCCCCCAAGCCCTCTCCCTCCCACATTTTTCTCGATGTCCCTGCTCTCAAATGTTGTGTTTGTGTCCTTCCCCCTCTCTCCCCATCTTGGCTACCGCTCCCCTTATTTTGTGTTTTATGTGTCGGTTTGATTGTTTGTGTGATAAATGTTAGCTCTTTCACGAGCCTCGATCTCGTATACAAAAAAGCAAAAAAAGACTTCGGGATCATGGACCAACAGGCAGCCATGACGGGAATTCGAAACAAACGTGTCGCATTTAAGAGACAGAATTCATCAGATCCCACAGGAAGTCCCGGACAAGAAAGATGCGGAATAACGGACAACAAGTGGCAGACGAGAAGAAAAAGGCTGGATAGTGCCATTCACCGAGTCATGAAACCACAACCATCCTTGACAATGTTGTTGAATGTCGGCCGAGGCCCTCACGTTTTTCACCTTTGTTCCCTTTTAAATTTGTCTTCTCCACAACCACTTGACCCTTTTCCATGAAACTTTCAACATAGGAGCGCTCAGCCATGGATACATGTCTTACAAATTTACATGATGATTGGATGGAAAAGGAAAATGTGCCCAGGATTCCAAAAAGTCTGTCTTCTGTTGGCATGGGTTGCAGCAGGGTGTTTCAGGTATCAGGAACAAATGGCCTTGAGCTCGCTTCGCTCAACATCGGCCAAAGTGAACAAGGAAAAACCTCTTCACAGGACCACTGTGAATGTGGGGAAAGAGGGGGGGATTATCCCAGGCAGAATGATAAATTTTCCTTCGCCAAATTTGTGATTATCAATTTGGCTCCGCCTGCCTGACTTGGTCGAACCTGCCAGGAGCAAGGCTCGAGCAGGTATAGCTATCGAGGTCACAGGACCACGTGAGCTTCCCCACTACGATAAAAGTGGTTTCACGATCAGGGAAGAAAGTAGACGACTGGATGGACACATGTTCCCAAGATAAAAGGAAACGAGCAAATGAATATGGATCGACAATCAAGATCTAGAAGAAGCACAAAAGATTTTCAAAATGCCTTGGAGGTGACGTCCTCATCCCAATGCTCCTGAATGAGCACAACACCAATGGGGTTCCTGACTCGTGGTATATCAAGATAAGACACATCAAATTAAGACTTCCTCAGTACGAAAAAACAACTTTTGAGTTTGACAACATTCAGAGCTGCACCCACTGGGATTGGTGAAGAGTATTGTTGTTGTTTCGGATGCAGCCTGTGGCTACTGGTTGCATCATTTCCTGGAAACGCAGCTGTGCTGCTGATGCAGTGCCCCTATTACCAGTAAGCTGGTACGCATTTTCCTGACCTCGGAAAGATGACCGGCTGACTCAACCACCTGGTGTTACTTCAACAGCATGACAGGTGCTCAAACTCAACATCCTAACATCTGAAACCAGCCACCTGATCCTTGACTTTTTGAAGAAATAAAATACAGTCGGACCCCGGACCCCGCCATTCGCGGCATTTTCCAGGAAAGTATCCTCCGCGAGTCGTGGGGTCCCACGGTATTACGTTCCAGGATCCCCCAAAGCGACTGTCTTCCAAGAATGTTCTTGATTGACAAGTAAAATATTTCTTTTTTTCTCACTTTGCAGACGTTCAGGAAGACCGGAGTCCCAACACGTTCATATCGGACAGACCACAAGATGGACAGCTCGTTACTTGTGAATTTTGATATTTATTCGATATGAAAAATCGAGGAAATTTGGTGCCGGGTGTTGGTTGTGTAAATAACATACACGATGGAAATGCAATGACCATCACTGCTCTGGTACTACTCTTACAGATTCGTCACTTCCGTTGTTGTTGTTTTCATCCACTGAAACATTTTTGATTCCATGTACTATTATTGTTGTCGTTTCAGGAAAATAGAGATTACTATTTTCAAAAGGTAAAAAGTTAATGTTTGAAATGAAACTGGAACCGGACGACGACGAAGAGGAAGAGGAGGAAGAGAAGGCGAAACGAGTGAGTCGGACAAGAAGCCGAGCTGCTTCGAGGTCTGGAGCGAATGATTGGCGAACGAGGGTCACGAGTGAACTTTGGGTTTCCCGGGAAAGGGATTCCTGCGACAGAGTTGTCATCGCTGTGACAGATAAACCTGCGTGACAGGTTTTGCGGTTGATTCCGGAGAGAATCATCAGAGTGCCGTTACACCACGAGAACGGGCCGTCGGCCATTTTTACCTCGCGCACGATTTGTGCTTCGCTCAAGGTTTTTCATCTCGCCTCAACCATTTTCACCGCATTCAGACGTTAATCTGGTGTGTGTGTGCAACATGGCTTTTGAGTGGGAAATCTGCGGTTCGCCGAGTGGGAGCCATGGAACGTCCACACCCGAGGGTGTGGTTTTCCAGTCGCCTTGAGGGCACCTTTGCGCAGCTTTGGCAGCGTGACTGTGACTGTCATCCGAACGGGATTCTGGTCTCGATTAGACATCGTTCTGATGATTACTGGAGCGGATCGACTTTGGCTTGATGCCGGAATCGAGACAATGGGAATGTTCTTCTTTTCGCTCACTTGGAGCACAGTGAGTTATATTGTACGAACCTGATGGTACCATCATAGGAAATATATATTGGTTGTACAATTTATTACTATTGTTGTTGTACTGTTATTCTTGTGTGATCTTAATACAATACTTGTTTGTTGGTAACAATTGGTGTGGTTTCACCATTGATCTTTGACATACAGAATAACACATCTTTCTGCCGTGACTCCTCTCGGGGCTCGGAGGTACACTGTGACCGGGGTATGGGGAGGAGCACGTAACAGAAATTGGGGGCTCGTCTTTGCTGACAAAATTCCTAAAGCTCGTCCGGGATTAAATTCCTTAACATCCTCGTCTGGGATAGAATTCCCTAACATTCCCAAAATTCCCAAATTTGGAATTTTTCTAACATTCCCAAAATTTTTCCAAAAAAAAATTTGAAATTTTTTGTGTGAAGGTTAACAGGTGCTAACTGATAGTCACCGTGGTGTTTGACGCAGAAAGGTTTGCGGCATCCCCTAATGAGGCACAGTTCCAAGCGTTAAAAAGATCGGAACTCTTGATATTGGCCAAATATTTTAACTTGGAGGTCCGAGTTAATATGAAGAAAGCAGAGATGCAGACATTGGTGGTAGAATCTCTGGTGGGACAAGGAACATGGAAAGAGGTAGCCTTGGATTGGTTACCCGAGGAAAAAGAAAATGTGTAGCTCCGGAAAATGGAGATGCAACTGCAGAGCCAGGAAAGGTTAAAAGCAGAGGAAAGGAAAGCAGAAAATGAAAGAGCAGAACAGGAACGAGAACTCGAGGAGAGAAGAGCAGAGGAAAGGAGAGCTGAAGAAGAAAGAAGAGCAGAGGAAAGAGCAGAGGAAAGTAGAGCCGAAAGGGAGTTAAAGGAACGGGACATGGAGTATCAGAAGGAACTTAAACTCAAGGAGCTGGAATTACTGGGAGAACGGAGAGAAGTAGTATCCATGCCGGCTAGTTCGACAACCAGTCAGAACACTTGGGATGATGGGAGGCATGTGAGGCTGGTTCCACCCTTCAATGAAAAGGAGGTAGCCAAGTTTTTTTTACACTTTGAGAAAGTGGCTCAAATGCTAAAATGGCCTGTGGGGTCCTGGACTATGTTAGTGCAAAGTGTTCTGGTGGGTAAAGCTCAAGATATATTTTCGGCTTTACCGACTGACCAATGTGCAGATTATGAGAAAGTCAAGAAAGCCATTCTCAAAGCCGATGAATTGGTCCCTGAAGCTTACCGGCAAAAATTCAGGAATGCCAGGACGAGGGAGAGTGAGACCCACGTGGAGATGGCCAGAATAAAGGAAACCATGTTTGATCGGTGGTGTGACACGAAGGGGATTGGGAAAGACTTCAACCTGTTGCGACAATTGATCTTGGTGGAGGAATTCAAACAGTGTGTCCACGCGGACATTAAAGTACATCTGGATGAAAAGAAAGTACCAGAGTTGTATGAGGCAGCAACCGTAGCAGATGACTATGCCTTGACACACAGGATGGGGTTCCACAAACCTAACTTCCCTCCTAGAGTTAGCCAGGGGAGTTATGGTAAATCAGGGGCGGAGAACAAATATTCATGGAGTCGGCCTAGAGATGACTATGAGGACAAATCTGATACCGCGACTTTTAGGGATCAGAAGACTACAGTTCCAAGACAGACTTATCTTCCGGGGGGCCCGAGGCAGACCACGAGTTTTTCCTCCGGGCCTACTTGCGCTTTTTGCAAGAAACCTGGGCATTTGATGTCCCAATGTTACGCCCTGAAAAGGAAAAATCAGCAGTGGAGTCAGACTAGTACAACTCCGAATGCATTGGCCAATGCGAGAAATCGTCCTTGGAGGACAGTGCCTTGTGAAGGTTCCCATGCCAAAGTTACGGCATCACAGAACGACCTTGTTCAAGAGGGTTACAAACCTTTTATTTCAGAGGGGTTGTGTCACTGGATGGAGACTTAACGAACCAGAGACCTGTTAGGGTATTGAGGGACACAGGAGCACATCAATCTTTGATGCCTGAGGGCATTTTGCCATTGTCAGAGAAGACGGCAACTGGTGTTAGTGTTCTTTTACAGGGGGTTGGTGGCTATGTTAAAGCTCCACTTCATGTCATCCATTTAAAGTCTGTTTTTAACCATTTAAAGCCACTCTTCCAGTGGAGGGAATCTCTTTTATTATCGGGAATGATTTGGCTGGTGGTCGAGTTTCTGGTAATCCAATGTTGGTTGAAAAGCCCAGTATGGAAAATAACACCGCACATTTAGAGCAGGAGATTCCGGGTATCTTTCCATCCTCTGCAGTGACTCGTGCTATGGGTAGGAAGCGCTCTGAAGAGAAGGAGAAGGAAGGCGATGTGGATTTGGGTTCCTTAGAGGTATTGGAGTAAAATTCTGAAATAGGCAATGGGAAAGGGAGTGACATCAAGTAACTTAAGGAAAAGGTGGCATCTGGAACCAAAGAGGAAATGGAGTGTCCGTCGGAGAC
Source organism: Myxine glutinosa (assembly GCF_964187855.1). Lineage (NCBI taxonomy): Eukaryota > Metazoa > Chordata > Myxini > Myxiniformes > Myxinidae > Myxine > Myxine glutinosa. Next base: position 14,006,217 of record NC_136272.1, on the reverse strand, counting down.
ATCTGGGAGCGAGGTTGAGCAAACGGTGCTGGTCCGAAAGAGACTTGTTGAAGAACAACACGGAGATTCGGAGATCCGGAGTTTAATTGGTAAAGCCGTTACAGAGGAAGAGGCTATGAAGATACCTGTTGGTTACTTCATGAAAGGGGAAATACTCATGAGAAAATTGAGACCACCGGAGGTGCCAGCAAACGATGAGTGGAAAGTTCATGACCAAATTGTGGTGCCACCGCCATACCAGAAGGAGATATTGAGTTTGGCGCATGAGACACCTTTGGCCGGGCACCTTGGAGTGAACAAGACCTGTGATAGAATATTGGTACATTTTTTCTGGCCAGGATTGCGACGCGATGTGGCGGAGTTCAGTAAATCTTGGCATTCTTGCCAGCTGGTGGGAAAACCAAATCAGAAAGTCCCATCCGCACCTTTAAAACCAATTCCAGCTTTTGAAGAGCCATTCAGCCGTGTCATTATTGACTATGTCGGCCCTTTACCTAAAACTAAGGCTGGACATCAGTATTCGTTGACCATCATGTGCGCATCCACAAGGTTCCCAGAGGCAGTGCCTCTTAGAAAAATTACTGCGGCAGTTATTACGAAGGCCTTGATTAAATTTTTCACTTTGGTTGGCCTACCTAAGGTCATCCAGTCTGATCAGGGTTCCAATTTCATGTCAACACTTTTTCAGCAAGTGGTATACCTGTTGGGAGTGGAGCAAGTAAGATCAAGTACTTACCATCCCGAGAGCCAAGGGGCCTTGGAAAGGTTTCACCAGACATTGAAGAATATGATCAGAACGTATACTTTTGAATGTGTTACGTGGTCCCCTCGGTGACTACCTGGTCTCGGTGACCCCCGGACCGTGAGAGGACCTTCGCCAGAAAGTAGTATTATATATATGCGCTTTCGCAACGCAATCCCTATGAATTCCACCCAAGAGAAACTGATGTTCAATGATATATTTCCAGGGTAAGGATATCATACCATTTCAATGATACAATCACGGATATTCCCCGAGCAATCAACAACAAACAACCATCAACAATTCCCAATCCACAATCAATTCCCTATATGATTAAGATGGCCATCTTATATATGTGTGTCCCCTTCTGTACTCATGACCCCCTTTTGGTCTCTGCCCCTCACAATGTCTCTGGGCCCCTCCTGACCAAGATGCTGGTCGGCGTCGCCGCACTCGGGCGGTTGAACGAACCCCGGGTGGACGTGTTTCCACCGGGCAGGTATCGTACCAGGCACCGCGGCTGCAGCCCCTCGTGGCCACGCGCAGCGGGTACGGTAAAGCAAGCCAAAAGCCCCACGCCGCTTGCAAGGCGTGTTAGGCCCCAACGTGCGACCCGTACGCGTCTGTTTAGACGGTGCCGCGAACGGTGCCAGACGCGGGGTCGATGCACGGCCCCACGTCAACTTGACGTCTCCACCGGGTAGGTACACGTCCCGGTAACTCCTCTCGCCGGACGGGCTTCGGAACGCCGCTTTTCCACGCGGCGCAAGGTCGATCCCACCTTTCGTCGGAGCGGGGCGAGGAAGAAGAATACTCGTCGCTTTTCTTCCTCGTGTCTTTTTTTCTTCCGTTTCCGGTCACTTCCGTTTCCGGACACTTTTTCAGAAGGGCTCCTGACCCTCCAACCACAACAACCCTTAATCTACTTCACATGGATAAGCAAAGACCTGAATGGTAATTCACATACATTCACATAAATATGTAACATTCCCCCCCTTCAAGAAAGAAAGTTTGAACCCAGCGAAAACTTTCTTTGCCGGCCAATTTGGAGAAGCAAACCAGATAACTCAACTCCCCCACATTATCAGTCCCCCCCGGGCACAGTTATCACTTAAAAATAAAGCAACCAAAATTTCACCACAACCCCTCCAGATTACTCACTCTGGACTAAGCACCAGCAACGACATTGTCCCTGCCAAATCAAACTCCATCTCATGACCCTCTGACTTTGACCGTCAGTTTCTTGTGAATGAAGGTTAAGGGGTTGATCAACGATCCAAAGTTAAGCCACTCGATAGCACTTTTTCCGGGAGGCCAAGCCGAGTATTCACTACATGGATGCCTTTAGGAACGTGGAGTTCACGGTTAGTCCGTGCAGGAAAGTTCTCTACATGGGCGCCTTGAGGAACGTGGAGTTCACGGTTAGTCCGTGCATGAAAGTTCACTACATGGACGCCTTTAGGAACGGCATTCACGGTTAATCCGTGTAGGAATCTTGGCTCGGCGGCTCCGCCGCATTCAGTGCTTCAACTTCTCAGAACTTCCCTAATAATTAGGGTGGGACCCCTTGTCCCTGTAGTCCCATGAATAGCGGTCTCCTTCTCGGCCACTACTTTGCCAATCCTTCCTTCGGGAGCAGCCGTAACTCAGGGAGCCTCCATAATAATATTGATTGCGGCCACCACCAAAACTACCGCCCAGTTGTCCTCTCCTGTAGACCTCTCGACGCCTACGAAATGCCTTCCCTACTGTTATGGTCCAACCCTCCAAATCCTTGCCATTCCAATTCTTCTCTGCCTCTCTGGCGTCTTTTGTGCTGGCAAACGTGACAAAGCCGAACCCTCTTGACTGTTGCGTTTCCCAGTCTCTTACCAACCGCACTTCCACCAGCGGCCCATATCTGTTGAAGACAGAGGTCAGAACTTCTTCCTCTGTTTTGAAGTTCAGTCCCCCTACAAATAACTTAGCACTTTTGTCGCCATCCCCAGCTGGTGTGGTGTTATTTTCCCTGCTGGGCTCTTTACCAACCCTCAGGTTACCACAAACTTGACCCCCGGCCAAATCATTCCCGATAACCACAGATACACCCTCTACAGGAAGCGTGGCTTGTAAACCGACGGTGACCGGTCCTGACACCAAATCGGACTCCAAATGGATGACCTGAAGGGGAGCACTAACACCGCCCCCGATCCCCTGTAAACGAACACTATCCCCCGTTGCCGTCTCCTCGGACCATGGCAAAATGCCTTCAAGCATTAAAGATTGATGTGCCCCTGTGTCCCTCAATATCCTAACCGGTTTCCGGTTAGTCGAGGCTCCATCCCGTGACACAAACCCCTCTGAAATAAATGGTTGGTAACCCTTTTGATGGCGATTTCTCACAATGGCCATTGCATTTGGAGTCGTAATAGTCGGACTCCGCTCTGGGTCTTCCCTTTTCATGCGGTAACAACTGGACATCAAGTGTCCAGGTTTCTTGCAAAAAGCGCAAGTAGGCCCGGAGGAATAACTCGTGGTCTGCCTCGGGCCCCCCGAACTATAAGTTTGTCTTGGGCCCGCATCCCTCTGATTTCGAACAGGTGGGGTATCATAGTTGTCCCCATAATCATCTCGAGGCCGCCGCCATGTAAGGTCGTTCTCCGCACCGGGTGTTCCATAACTCCCCTGCTGAAGTCTAGGCGAGGAGTTAGGTTTGTGGACCCCTATTCGGTGGGTTAAGGCATAATCATCTGCCATGGTGGCTGCGTCCCACAACTTTGGTACTTTCTTTTCCTGCAGGTACACTTTGATGTCCTCGTGGACACACTGCTGGAATTCCTCCACCAGGATCAAGTCCCGCAATGTTTCGAAGTCTTTCCCGACTCCTTTTGACTCACACCACCGATCAAACATGTTTTCTTTCACTCTGGCAAACTCCACATGGGTCTCACTCTCCCTCTTCCTGGCATTCCTGAATTTTTGCCTGTAAGCTTCCGGAACCAACTCATAGGCTTTGAGGATGTGCTTCTTCAGTACCTCATAATCTGCACATTGGTCCATTGGTAGCGCCGAATAAATTTCCTGAGCTTTCCCCACCAGCACACTTTGCACGAGTATGGTCCAGGCCTCCTCCGGCCAGTTTAATTGTCGAGCCACTTTCTCAAAGTGTGGAAAAAATTTCGCGACTTCCTTTTCACTGAACGGTGGAACCAGCCTCACATGTCTGCCCACATCCCAGGTTTTCTGGTTAGGTGTCGACCCCGTCAGCAAGGGTGGTGCCTCTCCCCGTTCTCTCATTAACTCCAGCTCCTTGAATTTGATTTCTTGCTGAAGCTCCATGTCACGTTCCTTTAATTCCCTTTCCGCTTTTCTCTCCTCTGCTTCGAGGTCCCTTGCAGCTCTCCTCTCCTCTGCTTTTCTCCCTTCTAACCTTTCCTGGAGTTCTCGTTCCACTCTCCTTTCCTCTGCTTGTTTCTCTTCTCTCCTCGCTTCTGCTTTCCTTTCTTCTTCTTTTAACCTTTCCTGGAGTTCTCGTTCCACTCTCCTTTCCTCTGCTTGCTTCTCTTCTCTCCTCGCTTCTGCTTTCCTTTCTTCTTCTTTTAACCTTTCCTGGAGTTCTCGTTCCACTCTCCTTTCCTCTGCTTGTTTCTCTTCTCTCCTCTCTTCTGCTTTCCTTTCCTCTTCTGATCTTTCCTTTTCTGCTTTCCTTTCTTCTTCTGCTCTTTCCTTTTCTGCTTTCCTTTCTTCTTCTGCTCTTTCCTTTTCTGCTTTCCTTTCTTCTTCTTTAATCCGTTCCTGGCTCCGTAATTGCAACTCCAGTTTCCGGAGCTCAACATCTTCTGGTTCTTCGGGTAGCCACTCCCAGGCTAACTCGTCCCATGTTCCTAATCCCACCATAGATTGTATCACCGTGGCCTGCAACTCTGCCTTCCTCAAATTAGTTCGGACCTCCAAGTTAAAATGTTTGGCCAATTTCAAGAGGTCCGACTTTAGTAACGCTCGGAACTGTGCCTCACTCGGTGTTACCGCAAAGTTCTGTGCCACAAACGCCATGGTGACTATCGTTAACACCTGTTAACCTTCACCCAAGGCTTTACCCCAATTTCCCCAAAAATTTTCCAATTAATACTTAATTAATAAATTTTAATTAATAAAAATATTATTTTATTATTTTATACAATTTTAGATCCCGGACGAGCCCCCAATTCTGTTACGTGGTCCCCTCGGTGACTACCTGGTCTCGGTGACCCCCGGACCGTGAGAGGACCTTCGCCAGAAAGTAGTATTATATATATGCGCTTTCGCAACGCAATCCCTATGAATTCCACCCAAGAGAAACTGATGTTCAATGATATATTTCCAGGGTAAGGATATCATACCATTTCAATGATACAATCACGGATATTCCCCGAGCAATCAACAACAAACAACCATCAACAATTCCCAATCCACAATCAATTCCCTATATGATTAAGATGGCCATCTTATATATGTGTGTCCCCTTCTGTACTCATGACCCCCTTTTGGTCTCTGCCCCTCACAATGTCTCTGGGCCCCTCCTGACCAAGATGCTGGTCGGCGTCGCCGCACTCGGGCGGTTGAACGAACCCCGGGTGGACGTGTTTCCACCGGGCAGGTATCGTACCAGGCACCGCGGCTGCAGCCCCTCGTGGCCACGCGCAGCGGGTACGGTAAAGCAAGCCAAAAGCCCCACGCCGCTTGCAAGGCGTGTTAGGCCCCAATGTGCGACCCGTACGCGTCTGTTTAGACGGTGCCGCGAACGGTGCCAGACGCGGGGTCGATGCACGGCCCCACGTCAACTTGACGTCTCCACCGGGTAGGTACACGTCCCGGTAACTCCTCTCGCCGGACGGGCTTCGGAACGCCGCTTTTCCACGCGGCGCAAGGTCGATCCCACCTTTCGTCGGAGCGGGGCGAGGAAGAAGAATACTCGTCGCTTTTCTTCCTCGTGTCTTTTTTTCTTCCGTTTTCGGTCACTTCCGTTTCCGGACACTTTTTCAGAAGGGCTCCTGACCCTCCAACCACAACAACCCTTAATCTACTTCACATGGATAAGCAAAGACCTGAATGGTAATTCACATACATTCACATAAATATGTAACAAATGTGACAAGGATTGGGATGAAGGAATACCCTTATTGTTGTTTGCTACGAGGGAATCCGTTCAGGAGTCATTGGGGTTCAAACCTTTTGAACTTGTGTTTGGACACGCAGTGCGAGGACCGTTGAATTTGGTGAAAGAACAGTGGCTACAGGAGGAGTCACAGTCAACAGTGGTGGAGTATGTGTCAACGGTTAGGCACAGATTGGCAAAGGCTCGTGAAGTTGCGAGAAGAACTTGAAAGTGACACAGGATAAAATGAAAGTGAGACATGACAAGAAATCTCAGATAAGAAATTTCAGTCCTGAGGACCAGGTGTTAGTGTTGCTTCCTGTTCCAGGTCAGCCACTACAGGCTAGATATCTTTGGCCCTATGCAATCGAAAGGAGGGTTAATGAAACAGAGTACGTGGTGACAACTCCCGACCTACGGAAAAAGCGGCAGCTGTCTCATGTCAACCGACTGAAGAAATATCATGACAGGAATCCTGTGGAAGAAATGGTTCCTGTCTCACCTGTCGCGCCTGCAGTCGGGGTGCAAGAGAATCCAGAGGTTGAGGCCGGTGTGAAGTTTGATAACTTTGATGACCAGGCTTGTCCCAGATTGACGAACACGGAAGTATTGAGTCATTTAGATGAGAAATTACGTCATTGATGAGGGAACAACAAGGACAACTATCCAGCCTAATTTTTGAGTTTGCACATTTGTTCACAGATGTACCTGGTCGTACTGACCTGGCATATCATGTATTGGGGTGGGGGAAGCCACTCCTGTGAAGCAACACCCCTATCGGATGAACCCTGTGAAGATGGAGTATCTTCGGAAGGAGGTTCAGTATATGTTGGAGAATGACATCATCGAACCAGGCAGCAGTGAATGGAGCTCACCATGTGTGTTGGTTCCAAAACCCGATGGCAGTTTTCGCTGTTGTACGGATTTAAAACGGGTTAATGCAGTGACGAAGACCGACTCAGATCCCATCCCGAGGATTGATGACTGTATTGATAGAATAGGCCCAGCTAAATTTGTAACTAAGTTTGACTTGCTGAAAGGGTATTGGCAGCTTCCCCTTACTGATAGAGCCAAGGAAATCTCGGCTTTAGTCACACCAAATGGGTTGTATCAGTACAAGGTTCTTCCCTGTTGATTGAAAAACGGGCCTGCGACATTTCAACGGCTGATTAATAAGCTTATTGCAGACCTTGAGGGGGTGGAGGCTTATCTGGATGATGTCATCATCCACACTATGACCATGGAAGATCATATTAAACAAATTCAGGCATTTTTCAAGAAACTGACCGAGGCAGGGTTGACCATTAACTTATCTAAGAGTGAGTTTGTAAAGGCACAGGTGGTGTTCCGAGGCCATGTAGTAGGTCAGGGTCAGGTGCAACCGGTGACAGCCAAGATAGACCCGTCTTCACATCTGTCATCACTTCCCGTCTGGACTACTGCAACAGCCTCCTCTATGGTTCACCCTCAAATATCATCAATAAACTTCAATACATTCAGAACTCCGCTGCCCGTCTACTCACCCACTCCCGGGCCCGGGACCACATCACCCCCGTCCTTCACAAGCTCCAATGGCTCCCCATCTCCAAGAGAATCCAGTACAAAATCCTCCTCCTGACCTACAAAGCTCTCCATAACCTGGACCCATCCTACCTGACTGACCTCCTCCCCAGACACACTCCCAACCGCACCCTCCGCTCTGCTGCTGCCAACCTCCTGTCCCCCCCCCCCCCCCCCCAATCCGGACCAAACTCAGATCCTAGGGGGACAGGGCCTTCTCCACCGCTGCTCCCACACTCTGGAACTCACTACCTCAAACCATCAGAGACTCCTCCTCACTCACCATATTCAACTCATCACTCAAGACCCACCTGTTCAACACCGCATTCAACACCTGACCGTCTATTCTCCTTCTCCTTCCTTTCTGTTTGGTTATTTAATTACGTTTTTTTTTTTTTTTGTCTTTGTTTTACGTACTATGTCAAAGCGTCTTTGGGTTTCTTGAAAAGCGCTATACAAAATTAATGTATTGTGGCGGACACAAAAGCCCACTGGCGTGGTGACATCATTCCACGCACCAAGTGGGCGGTGGCCACGCCCGAGGGGTAGGCATGGCCTCATGATATACACCGGGCAACCAGCCCGGAGCATTTCAGTGTTACAGTGTAGTCTTACAATAAAGACGTTTATATGTTACCGCTTGTCCGCTTCCTCCTTGCTCACAAGCAGCGCGCGTAATGCCGCGCTTTACTGGTGACCCTCGACGTTGGATCTGCCGTAGCGATCCTTCTGAACACGACGCCATTGCAATGGCCAACGACAAGGCAATGGCGATTAAACTTCCCGAATTTTGGGAGGCCCAGGCCGAAGTCTGGTTCGTTCAAGCCGAAGCCCAATTTCAGCTTCGGCGCCTCACCAACGACGACCTGCGCTACTGCCATGTCGTCGCCTCCCTCGGGCCCGGCACGGCCGCTCGAGTTGTGTCCGTCCTTCGCCACCCACCGGACGGCCACAAGTACGAGGCACTCAAGTGGCGACTCCTAGTCCTAGCCACGTTCGGCCTCACGGACGACGCACGGGCCGACCGCCTCCTGGATCTCCCCGAGCTCGGTGAGACGCGCCCGTCGGTCCGAATGAACCATATGCTGTCACTGTTGGGCGACGAAGCCCCCGGTTCGCTATTCCGGGCGCTTTTCCGGCGCCAACTTCCAGCGCAGGTTCGCCTCGCGTTGGCCGGGACCGAGCTAATGGAACCCCGAGCATTGGCCGCCAAGGCGGACAGGTACTTCGCCGCTTCGGACACACGGGCGAGCGTCGGCGTGGCCGTCACGGCCCTCGACGCTGATGTTCAGCAGCATGTTCCACAGCATCAGCTTCTACAGCGCGCTGATGTTCAGCAGCATGCTGATACGCACCTCGTGAACGCCGCCACGCCCCGCCCACCGCCGCGGCGAAAACCGCCACCGCGGGGAAACCCGCCAACTCCACCGGCCTGGCGGAGCCAGCCGCGCTCCTCCAGCTCCACCACCTGGTGCTGGTTCCACGCCAAGTTCGGCCACGAAGCTCGGCGGTGTCATCCGCCGTGCTCCTTCAACGGGTCGGGAAACGCCCGGGCCGGCGCTCAATAGTGGCGATGAGCGCCGGCCGTTCGAGCAGCCTGCTGTTCATAACGGACACCTTCTCCGGGCGCCGTTACCTGTGCGACACGGGAGCGCAGGTGAGTGTCATTCCCGCCGGCACATCAGACAAGCACGCCGCGGGTGGGGGCCCCGCGCTGCTTGCCGCAAACGGGACGCCCATCCGTACGTACGGAAAACGCTGCCTGTCTCTGCGGTTTGGAGGGCAGGTTTTCCGATGGACGTTCGTCACCGCCGACGTGTCCATGGCACTGCTTGGCGCGGACTTCCTGTGTGCTAATGGGCTCCTGGTCGACGTCAAGCGCAGACGGCTTGTCCAGGCCGAGACGTTCAGCTCGCTCGCTTGTGCGTTGCCCAGCTCAACGAGCGGCTTGCCAAGCGGCTTGCCGAACGATTCGGTTCCGGCCACGTTGGTCTGTACGCTTCCGGCAGCGGACGCATTCACCCGCCTCCTCGCCGGTTACCCGGCCCTCACGCGGCCCACCTTCTCGGCGGGGGCCGTCAAGCACGGGGTGGCCCATCACATCCCCACCGTCGGGCCACCGGTCTACGCCCGGGCACGCCGCCTCGAGCCGACGAAGCTGGCGGTGGCAAAAGCGGGGTTCGCTACCCTGGAGCGACTCGGCATCGTTCGGCGCTCAGAGAGCGCTTGGGCGTCGCCGCTGCACATCGTGCCGAAGCCCGGCAGGGGATGGCGACCGTGCGGGGACTATTGCTGTCTCAATGACGCCACGACTCCCGACCGCTACCCCGTCCCCCACATTCAGGACTTTTCCGCCCGTTTGGCGGGCAGGTCCTTCTTCTCGAAGGTGGACCTCATACGCGGCTACCACCAGGTCCCCGTCAGGCCGGAGGACGTCCCGAAGACGGCGGTCATCACGCCATTCGGACTCTTCGAGTTCCTGCGCATGCCCTTCGGTCTGAAGAATGCGGCTCAGGCGTTCCAGCGACTGATGGACAGCGTCCTGCGCGACTTGGATTTTGTCTACGTCTACCTGGACGATATCCTCGTCGCCAGCGCGTCCCGCGAAGAGCACCTACGCCACCTCCGCACGCTCTTCGAACGCCTGGGCCAGCATGGCCTGATTGTGAATCCCGCAAAGTGCCGGTTCGGCGCCGCCACAATCGATTTTCTGGGGCAACGTGTCACCAGGCACGGAGCCGTCCCCCTGCCGGCCAAGGTGGAGGCGGTGAAGGGGTTTCCGCGCCCCCGCACGATCAGAGGGCTGCAGGAGTTCCTGGGCATGGTGAACTTTTACCATCGGTTCCTGCCCCGTATCGCCCAGCTCCTGCGCCCCCTGCACGAAGCTCTCCGAGGTAAGCCGGGCAAAGGCGACGTTACCTGGACCGAGCAGATGGACACGGCGTTCACGGGCGCGAAGCTCGCCTTGGCTAACGCCACCATGCTCGCGCACCCGGCGCCCGATGCACCGATCGCCCTCACCACCGATGCCTCGGACTACGCGGTGGGCGCGGTGCACGAGCAATGGGTGCGTGGAGCTTGGCAACCGCTGGCGTTCTTTAGCCGGCAGCTTCGCCCGCCCGAACGCCGTTACAGTACCTTCGACCGCGAGTTGCTCGGACTTCACTTGGCGGTCAGGCACTTCCGCCATCTGCTCGAGGGCCGGGCGTTCACTGCCTTCGTCGACCACAAGCCGCTGATCTTCGCGATGGGCAAGGTCACCGAGCCGTGGTCGGCCCGGCAGCAGCGTCACCTCTCGGCCGTGTCCGAGTACACGACAGACATCCAGCACGTCGCGGGGAAGGACAACCCGGTGGCGGATTGCCTTTCCCGGGCCGTCGCCCACGCAGTCCACCTCGGCATCGACTATGCCCGGATGGCAGCGGACCAGGCCGCTGACCCCGACGTCCAGGCCTTGCGGACCGCCGTCACGGGCCTCCGCGTCACCGAGGTGCCGTTCGACGGCGCGGGCGTGGCCCTCTTGTGCGAGGTCTCCCTCGGGCGTCCTCGCCCCATCATGCCCGCGGGATGGCAGCGCCAGGTGTTTGACGCCATCCACGGCCTGTCCCACCCGGGCGCGAGGGCCTCCCAAAGGCTGATCGCCGACAAGTTCGTCTGGCATGGCCTCCGGAAGGCCGTCCGCGGCTGGGCCAGGACGTGCCAGCGCGCCAAGGTGCACCGGCACACCCAGGCCCCGTTGGCCCCGTTCACGGTGCCGGAACGCCGGTTTGACCACGTCCACGTGGACCTGGTGGGACCTCTGCCCCCCTCGCGGGGTTTCACCTACGTCCTCACCATGGTGGACCGCACCACCCGGTGGCCGGAGGCCGTGCCCTTGGCGTCGACAACGGCGGCCGATGTCGCGCAGGCTTTCATCGCCACCTGGGTCGCCCGGTTCGGTGCCCCCTCAGACATCTCATCCGACCGCGGCCCCCAGTTCACCTCGGAGCTCTGGGGGGCGGTTGCGCAGGGGCTCGGGGTCCGGCTGCACCGAACCACGGCCTACCACCCCCAGGCTAACGGCCTGTGTGAGCGATTTCACCGCTCATTGAAGGCCGCGCTCCGGGCCACCCTCCGCGACGGCGGCTGGGTCGACAGGCTCCCCTGGGTCCTGCTGGGCCTCCGGACGGCGCCCAAAGAGGACCTGCGCGCATCCGCGGCGGAGTTGGTCTTCGGGCAACCGCTGCGGGTGCCGGGCGAGTTCCTCCCCGACTCCACAGCACCATGGTCCGCGGCACAGCAGCGCTCCGCTCTGCAAGAGATCGCCCAGAGGTTCGCCCCGGAGCCAAAGGCATGCCACGGGCACCCACCGATGCACGTCGCCCCGGAGCTTCGCACGGCGGAGTACGTCTTCGTCCGCCACGATGCCCATCGGACACCACTGCGGCCCCCGTACGACGGGCCTTTCCGCGTGCTGGAGACCGGGGCGAAGCACTTCACCCTGGACATCGGCGGTACTCCTGACCGCGTTTCGGTAGACCGCCTCAATCCGGCCCACCTCGATGTGGACCATCCACCGCCAGTGGCCCGACCCCCACGTCGGGGCCGCCCTCCTGCGGGCGGACCCCCGGCACCGCCCAGCCCCGCCGCCACGCCGCCCCCCGGTCCTGCACCCATCCCAGGGGCAGCCAGGGGCATCCCACCTGGCATCCCTGCACCCCGGACGCCGCCGATCGCCAGGGGGCGCTTCGGCCGGGTCATTCGTCTGCCCCGCAAACTGGCCCTCCAGGTGCGCGGGAATTCTGGGGGGGGGGGCGCGTGTGGCGGACACAAAAGCCCACTGGCGTGGTGACATCATTCCACGCACCAAGTGGGCGGTGGCCACGCCCGAGGGGTAGGCGTGGCCTCATGATATACACCGGGCGACCAGCCCGGAGCATTTCAGTGTTACAGTGTAGTCTTACAATAAAGACGTTTATATGTTACCGCTTGTCCGCTTCCTCCTTGCTCACAAGCAGCGCGCGTAACGCCGCGCTTTAGTATTATTATTATTATTATTATTATTATAGAAGCCATTGATCGCTTCCAAGTTCCAAAAGGGAAGCAGGAGCTTATGAGATTCTTGGGAATGGCTGGTTGGTACCGGCGGTTCTGCAGGAATTTTCTGATGTGCTAGCCCCTTTAACGAATTTGCTGAGGAAAGAGACCAAGTTTGTTTGGGATGACAAATGTCAGGCTGCCTTTGCCCACGTGAAAGCAATATTAATGAGCTCTCCTGTCCGAGCAGCCCCGGATTTTCAAGCACCTTTCAAGTTGGCCATTGATGCAAGTGATGTGGGGGCTGGGGCAGTTCTATTACAGGAAGATGAGGATGGAGTGGATCACCCGGTGTGCTTCTACTCCAGAAAGTTCAACAAACATCAGGCAAATTATGCCACTGCGTAAAAAGAGACCCTTGCTCTCCTGCGAGCGCTTCAGCATTATGAGGTGTATCTGGGAACTACTACCTTTCCTATAACAGTCTTCAGTGATCACAACCCCTTAACCTTCATTCAAAAAATGAAAAATATAAACCAGAGGTTGATGAGATGGAGTTTGGTTTTGCAGGAGTTCAATTTGGAAATTGAGCATGTAAAGGGCAGGGACAATGTCGTTGCTGATGCTTTATCCAGAGTGAACTATGTTTGGAAATTGCTGCAGGTGGTTTGGAAGTTTTGTTGCTTTATTTTAGGGAATATTAATTATTGTTGTTCACGTGAATTGATCATTTGGGGGTGAGTTTTACTTTTGTTTGTTAAAAGAGTTTTTGCCTGGAAGGAAAGTTTTCACTATGTTCAAACTTTCTTTCTTTAGGGGCGGAAGTGTTACGGATTCGTCACTTTCGTTGTTGTGGTTTTCATACACTGAAACATTTTTGATTCCATGTACTATTATTGTTGTCGTTTAAGGTAAATAGAGATTACTATTTTCAAAAGGTAAAAAGTTAATGTTTGAAATGAAACCGGAACCGGACGACGACAAAGAGGAAGAGGAGGAAGAGAAGGCGGAGCGAGTGAGTCGGACAAGAAGCCGAGCTGCTTCGAGGTCTGGAGCGAACGATTGGCGAACGAGGGTCACGAGTGAACTTTGGGTTTCCCGGGAAAGGGATTCCTGCGACAGAGTTGTCATCGCTGTGACAGATAAACCTGCGTGACAGGTTTTGCGGTTGATTCCGGAGAGAATCATCAGAGTGCCGTTACGCCACGAGAACGTGCCGTCGGCCATTTTTACCTCGCGCAGGATTTGCGCTTCGCTCAAGGTTTTTCATCTCGCCTCAACCATTTTCACCGCATTTCAGACGTTAATCTGGTGTGTGTGTGCAACGTGGCTTTTGAGTGGGCAATCTGCGGTTCGCCGAGTGGGAGCCGTGGAACGTCCATACCCGAGGGTGTGATTTTCCAGTTTCCCTTGAGGGCACCTTGGCGCAGCTTTGGCAGTGTGACTGTGACTGTCATCCGAACGGGATTCTGGTCTCGATTAGACATCGTTCTGACGATTACTGGAGCGGATCGACTTTGGCTTGATGCCGGAATAGTGACATTGGGAATGTTCTTCTTTTCGCTCACTTGGCGCACAGTGAGTTATATTGTACGAACCTGATGGTACCATCATAGGAAATATATATTGGTTGTACAATTGATTACAATTGTTGTTGTACTGTTATTCTTGTGTGATTTTATACAATACTTGTTTGTTGGTAACAATTGGTGTGGTTTCACCATTGATCTTTGACATACAGAATAACACATCTTTCTGCCGTGACTCCTCTCGGGGCTCGGAGGTACACCGTGACCGGGGTTTGGAGCACGTAACAGAAATTGGGGGCTCGTCTTTGCTGACAAAATTCCTAAAGCTCGTCCGGGATTAAATTCCTTAACATCCTCGTCTGGGATAGAATTCCCTAACATTCCCAAAATTCCCAAATTTGGAATTTTTCTAACATTCCCAAAATTTTTCCAAAAAAAAATTTGAAATTTTTTGTGTGAAGGTTAACAGGTGCTAACTGATAGTCACCATGGTGTTTGACGCAGAAAGGTTTGCGGCATCCCCTAATGAGGCACAGTTCCAAGCGTTAAAAAGATCGGAACTCTTGATATTGGCCAAATATTTTAACTTGGAGGTCCGAGTTAATATGAAGAAAGAAGAGATGCAGACATTGGTGGTAGAATCTCTGGTGGGACAAGGAACATGGAAAGAGGTAGCCTTGGATTGGTTACCCGAGGAAAAAGAAAATGTGTAGCTCCGGAAAATGGAGACGCAACTGCAGAGCCAGGAAAGGTTAAAAGCAGAGGAAAGGAAAGCAGAAAATGAAAGAGCAGCACAGGAACGAGAACTCGAGTAGAGAAGAGCAGAGGAAAGGAGAGCTGAAGAAGAAAGAAGAGCAGAGGAAAGAGCAGAGGAAAGTAGAGCCGAAAGGGAGTTAAAGGAACGGGACATGGAGTATCAGAAGGAACTTAAACTCAAGGAGCTGGAATTACTGGGAGAACGGAGAGAAGTAGTATCCATGCCGGCTCGTTCGACAACTAGTCAGAACACTTGGGATGATGGGAGGCATGTGAGGCTGGTTCCACCCTTCAATGAAAAGGAGGTAGCCAAGTTTTTTTTACACTTTGAGAAAGTGGCTCAAATGCTAAAATGGCCTGTGGGGTCCTGGACTATGTTAGTGCAAAGTGTTCTGGTGGGTAAAGCTCAAGATATATTTTCGGCTTTACCGACTGACCAATGTGCAGATTATGAGAAAGTGAAGAAAGCCATTCTTAAAGCCGATGAATTGGTCCCTGAAGCTTACCGGCAAAAATTCAGGAATGCCAGGAAGAGGGAGAGTGAGACCCATGTGGAGTTGGCCAGAATAAAGGAAACCATGTTTGATCGGTGGTGTGACACGAAGGGGATTGGGAAAGACTTCAACCTGTTGCGACAATTGATCTTGGTGGAGGAATTCAAACAGTGTTGCCACGCGGACATTAAAGTACATCTGGATGAAAAGAAAGTACCAGAGTTGTATGAGGCAGCAACCGTGGCAGATGACTATGCCTTGACACACAGGATGGGGTTCCACAAGCCTAACTTCCCGCCTAGAGTTAGCCAGGGGAGTTATGGTAAATCAGGGGCGGGGAACAAATATTCATGGAGGCGGCCTAGAGATGACTATGAGGACAAATCTGATACCGCGACTTTTAGGGATCAGAAGACTACAGTTCCAAGACAGACTTATCTTCCGGAGGGCCCGAGGCAGACCACGAGTTTTTCCTCCGGGCCTACTTGCGCTTTTTGCAAGAAACCTGGGCATTTGATGTCCCAATGTTACGCCCTGAAAAGGAAAAATCAGGAGCGGAGTCAGACTCGTACAACTCCGAATGCATTGGCCAATGCGAGAAATCGTCCTTGGAGGACAGTGCCTTGTGAAGGTTCCCATGCCAAAGTTACGGCATCACAGAACGACCTTGTTCAAGAGGGGTACAAACCTTTTATTTCAGAGGGGGTTGTGTCACTGGATGGAGACTTGACAGTAGTGTAATAAATAATAATGTTGGTTCTGGGACACCCCAAATCCCCATTCACTTACATGTTAATTTTTCCATTCCCTCATTGCCCCTAAACACCTCTATTTCTCTCACCCTGTTCTTTACGAACCTTCTAACCTTTTGACATGTTATCCTTATTCATTAGACCACTTAAACAATGGTCCTTCTGTGTGAACCTGTGATCCTTCTGACCTTATGGACCTTTTAACCTTTTACTCTTAATATCATCTGGTGAATCATCTTTGACCCACTCAAACAACGACCCTACAAATATTTGTTTATGTGTGGGAAATAATTTAATTCTCCTACAACTCTCCTCACCGTCTAATACATTAACAAAAAATATGTTTGAGTTTGGTTCTTTCTCAAGATATTTTAACTGAGCTAAAATAAAATGATAAACCTCCCTCAATGTTATTATCTGAGCGCCTCCAGTGCCGCCCACTTTTTGGTAAGCTCCGCCCACTTTTTGGTAAGCGTCGCCCACATTGTTTTTTTTTTTTTTTTTTTTTTTTTATACAAGATCGAGGCTCGTGAAAGAGCGAACATTAATCACACAGAAAGACAAACAGACACACAAAACAAATAACATCGGGAGCGGTAGACAAGATGGGGAGAGAGGGGGAAGGACACAAACACAACATTTGAGAGCAGGGACCGAGAGACATGGAGACATCGAGAGAACTGTGGGAGGGAGAGGGCTTTGGGGGGAGGCATGAGAAGGGGGGGGGGTGGGAGAGGTATAAAACATATGGACACTGCCAAGACTTCCAGGAAAGAAGTTGGAATTTCAAACAAGGTGGATCTGGGGTGAATTAGTGGGGGTAGAAAAGATCAAGGTTTTGGATGGGGGAAGATAAGAGATGGTGGTGAATAGCTGTTTTGAAGACCTGGAGGGAGGAGTGTGATTGAAGTGAGTGTGGGAGTTTGTTCCAGAGGCGGGAGAAAAGAGGAATGAAAGAGTGAAGGTGAGCAGAGAGCCGAGATTTCGGCAGTTTAACCATCAGAGGGTGGCTGGCAGATCTTGTGCGACCTGTAGGAATATTTGGGGGACAGAGCACAGAGAGAGCTGGGGTAGCAAGGCCGGAGAGGAGTCGGTAGAAGACAGAAAGACCACCTACCTGCCTGCGGTGAGTGAGTGAAAGGCCCTCAGAGATAGCTTCATCGCGGGAGATTCCAATGATTCTGAAAGCTTTGGATTCAACAGCGTGAAGCCGAGCCAGGTGTGAAGCAGGAGGACCAGCCCATAGGGGAGAACAGTATTCCATTGAGCTGCGCATGAAAGCCTTGTATGTGGTGAGGAGCTCAGGTGTGCCTAGGAAGGACTTCGCACGACGGAGGATGCCCAGTCGGCGACTGGCTTTGGAGGCCAGCTTGGAAATGTGGTTTTCCCAAGAAAGATCATGGCAGATGGTGAGACCCAAAAGCTTGAGCGACAGAACTTCTTGGAGAGGATTGTTGAGAAAGTAGATGGGAGGGTTGTCCAGTCGATCTTTTCGGAGAGACATAGTAAGAGTGTGAGATTTGTCAGGATTGAAAGACATGTTCCACATGTTTGACCAGTCTGTGATTTTGTCCAGGTCTTCAGAGAGTGAGGAGGCTGCAGACTGCCGATCTGAGGGAAGAGGAATGGAGCGGCAGAGAGTGGAGTCATCAGCAAAGAGATACAGAGGATTTTCCAGAGAGTCGGAGAGATCATTGATAAAGACCAGAAAAAGCACAGGGCCCAGCACACTGCCTTGGGGAACTCCAGCCTGAACGGGAAGGGGAGATGAGAGAAATCCATTTTACCATGATGATACTTGTTGTGAGTTATCAAAACAAAACCCACTGAACAAGTTCTACGTTGATGAGTCAGAATACAAGTCATACATTGGAGACCCACAAATTTCTGAAAATTGGGAAACGGGAATTCTCCCTGATGGTCTGCAGTTATACTATATGAGACACATCATAGAAACCCTAAAAAATTGGGCAAGGAGAGTTCTCCCTGATGGTCCGCAGTTATACTATGTGAGACACATCATAGAAACCCTAAAAAATTGGGCAAGGAGAGTTCTTCCTGATGGTCCGCAGTTATACTATGTGAGACACATCATAGAAACCCTAAAAAATTGGGAAACGGGAATTCTCCCTGATGGTCCGCAGTTATACTATGTGAGACACATCATAGAAACCCTAAAAAATTGGGCAAGGAGAGTTCTCCCTGATGGTCCGCAGTTATACTATGTGAGACACATCATAGAAACCCTAAAAAATTGGGAAAGGGAAGTTTTCCCTGATGGTCCGCAGTTATACTATGTGAGACTTATCACGGAAACCCCCAATATTTCTGAAAATTGTGGTTCTACCTTGGGGACTTGGAAAGATGGTTATATTTTTGGAGACTCGGAATGGGGGTTTTGTTTTGATGACTCGGAATGTGATACCTATCTTGGAGGCTCAACAGGAATGTGGTTATACCTTGGGAACTTGGAAACTTGTTTTTATTTTGGAGACTCTACCTGTGGGGTCCATCTTGGAGACTCTTTGGATTCTAAAGCAATGAACAATGTTCTTTGTTTAATGACGCTTGATTTAAGCAATATCAAGAAAGTTCGAGGAAGAAAATGCTGGAAAATTCTTTCTTCCCATTTCTACTTCTTCAAACTTGAAAGCCTTGAAAGACAGAATTGGCAGAAGAGGAGGAAAAAAAAATGAAATACGTATTTAAAAAAGAAGAAAAAAAAAAGATTATGTTAGGGTTAGGGTGGGATTTTGAATGTGAGGGTTAGGGATGGGGTTGGGTTAGGGTGGGATTTTGAATGTGAGGGTTAGGGTTGGGCTTGGGTTAGGGACGGTGGTTGGGTTAGGGATGGGATTTTGAATGTGAGGGTTAGGGATGGGTTGGGTTAGGGATGGGGTTGGGGATGGGGTTGGGTTAGGGATGGGGTTGGGTTAGGGATGGGGTTGGGTTAGGGATGGGGTTGGGTTAGGGATGGGGTTGGGTTAGGGATGGGGCTGGGTTAGGGATGGGGTTGGGTTAGGGATGGGTTTGGGTTAGAGATGGGTTTGGGTTAGGGATGGGGTTGGGTTAGGGTGGGGTTGGGTTAGGGTTTGTATATTATTATGACTCACTCACACATACACACACACACAAAAGTTAAGCCCCAACTGGAAAGTTGCGGGATTCTGTGTTTGGGGTTCACAGATTTAAAAACGTATCCCCATTATACACACACAAAAGTTAAGCCCCAACTAAAAAGTTGTGGGATTCTGTGTTTGGGGTTCACAGATTTAAAAACGTATCCCCATTACATTTTATTTATTTATTTATTATTTTCAAGGGTATAAGCTGCTTACTTGTGTTTTTTGTAATTCTTGCGAGTAAAATGAACCCAAGATTTCTTCTCCATTTAAATCATATAATTTGTAGGTCCAAGGGACTGTATCCATTACATCAATGATTTTAAATAATTCACGAGTCCATTTTTGTGTATAACCTTTCTCAAAATGACTTTTCCATTTGTATATTCTTACAATATCACCAACTTTAAACTTGGGCTTTCTCAAATTAATCTCCTTTTCATATTCTAATTTTGTAAATGTTTCCGATGGTTTTGATTTTGTTGATGAATGAACTGTATTATTGTAATTATCTACAATATCCTGAATTAAATACACCCATTTTTGAGAACCGAGTTGTGTGAATTTTTTATATAGTCTCTCTTTCAAAGTGCGATTAAAACGCTCAATAACAACTGCTTTTCCTTCATTAAAGGTGCTGTATAATTTAATACCCTCCCCTTTAAGAAATTTCATAAATATTTTGTTATAGAACTCTGTTCCCTCATCGGTCCATAACTTTTTTGGTTTCCTTTTATCCCTATCAAATATTAGCTTAAAGGCTAACATTAAAGTATTACCTCTCTTGTTTTTCAACGGAACAACCCAGGCAAATCTAGTCCTCAAATCAATAACGGTTAAAGCATACCTGTATCCCCTGTCATTATTCAATTCAATTAAATCAGCGGACCATATGTGGTCGGTGTATTTAGAATAAACTTTCCTTCTTTTAAACTTTGTGATTATAGGTTTGTGTAATTCATTAGCCAAAAGCTCCTCAGTCTTGATAACATCATTGGAGTCTAATAGTTTTTTGAGGGTGAATAACCAAGACCAAGTTTCAATTTGACACTTATCATTTTTTAAACAATAAACCTATCAACTTTCTCTCTCAATGTAGGATTTTGTATCAAAGACAAATTATATAACATTTCTCTGTCTGCTTCATGTTTTTCATCCAATGTAGCGGTTTTCCCATAAGCAATATCATGCTTCATACACACTTCATCAACCCTATTTATAGGTTTAGACCAAGATTTAGGATTGTCAGCCTCATCTAATCTTTTATCTAGGTTTGTTCCAGGACCACAGAACGAATATCCAGGTAGATGTAATTCCCCTGGAATTCCAGTTGTTGTAAATTTACTTCCTGAGAGAAACCTTTGTATGTCTCCTCCTCTTTTAGGAGAGATGAATTGGCACTTTTTAGAGCCACACACTTGACATATTCCTTTTTGATAAACTCTATTATTTTTAGCTTTAACATGAGATATTTTTAGATTTAGTTTTCGTTTTACATTTGAGACAATAACTCATATTTATTTATCAGAAAAATTCCGACAGAGGATCAAAACCTTTTTGGTTTTCAACATATACATTTCTATCTTAATTTTTAAAACATAAAGAATCCTAAGGAATGCCTTCACTCTCTCCTCAATTTATTTACAAATAAAACTAACTAAAGTCAATAACACCAACATCATCAACCACATAATCTTTTCCATCTTCTTCTTCTTTACCACTTTCTCGTTTAAATCTCCTCCCTGAAAGTGAAGACATTGACGCCGTTATTCTTGAAAATAATATTTTCATTAGACTTCTCATTTCTTTATTTTCCTCCTCAGTGCGTTGAGTTTGATTTATTTGCTGTAATACCTTCAATCTTTTATTAATCTCACTGATTTCCATCTTTTTATATTTTTCCTCCCTCTCTCTTTGCTCCCTCTCCTCCTTCTCTCTTTTCTCCCTTTCCTCCCTCTCCTCCTTCTCTCTTTTCTCCCTTTCCTCCCTCTCCTTTTTTTCCCTTTCCTCCTTCTCCTTTTCCTCCCTCTCTTCCTTCTCTCTTTTCTCCCTTTCCTCCCTCTCCTTTTTCTCCCTCTCCTCCTTCTCCTTTTTCTCCCTCTCCTTTTTCTCCCTTTCCTCCTTCTCCTTTTTCTCCCTTTCCTCCTTCTTCTTTTTCTCCCTTTCCTCCTTCTCCTCCTTCTCTCTTTCCTCCTTCTCTTCTTTAACTCCTTCCTCATCCCTTGCTACCCTTGAGCTTGAGCCCCAAAGAATATTATACATATTGTTACAGACGTGGCTTGGATGTTATTTACCGAGCGGTTTTATGGTATGACCACGTCTGCACAAGTTACCCGATTGTGCCCGAACGTTGACTAGTCGCGCTATGCTGGCTCAATAAGAAAAAGAAGACACCCGGCTGGATTACACTAACACAATACGACACCAAGGGTTCAGTTCTCAAGACCTCCGGAGGAGATTATATTCGTACGGAAAGGTCAGATTACAGGGGCTAGAGTTATAATCACAGAAAGACAGGCACTTAGACACACTCTTATATTAACCCCGGACAGACGACAGACAAACGGGACAAGGCTGACTCACACGGGGGTTGATGAAAAGGACAGCGGGTATCGATGGCTCAAGGTGCACTCTTGGCTCAAGGCAGAACCGACTCGGTCCGGTCCAGAGATGCAGGGAGGTCACAGCGCTCGGAAGGCGACGTTCTTTCTCCAAGCTGAGGCGCATCTGACTCAGCGCTCGCAGGTGGCTTTCCTTCTCCAAGCTGGGTGCGCATCTGACTCAGCGCTCGCAGGTGGCTTTCCTTCTCCAAGCTGGGTGCGCATCTGACTCAGCGCTCGCAGGTGGCTTTCCTTCTCCAAGCTGGGTGCGCATCTCACTCAGCGCTCGCAGGTGGCTTTCCTTCTCCAAGCTGGGTGCGCATCTCTCTCAGCGCTCGCAGGTGGCTTTCCTTCTCCAAGCTGGGTGCGCATCTGACTCACATCCGGCGCGTGGCCGCGTATATCCGGCGGGGAGTGACACGCCCTCGGCTCGTTAGCTCCGCCTCGTGGAATCGGCACGTTGCTTCTCATTGGGTGCGTGCGGGGGGTTTACCAGGCTCCGCCCTTGACGAGGAGCTGACAAGGAGCCCCTTCGTGGTAACCCCGTGGAGCGCATGGTCTGGAGCTAATCGAGCCGGTGTGAGGACGCATCCTCCCCCGCTCCGCCGCCATCTCCTCTGTTGTTGTTGTAATTGTTGGGGAAGAAGATGGAAGGAGGTATGGGAAAGGTCCTAAACTCACTACTGATGCCATATAATCACATTCTGGTGCAACGAAGAGTCATAATTAATGGAGACGAGGCCTTAACTGACATAGAATAAGAATAACTAGGAAGATGTCCGAAAGTTGTCTACGTGTGGTGCGGTGGACCTGGGCACGACATTTAATGGGGGAATAAGGGGAAGGTCGGCTCTACTGATTGTTATTTACATGCAATGGGACTAGGGAATGGGGGATCGGGGAAAGTTGGGGAGTATTGGAGAAAATAGGGGAATATTTACAAGCGGATATGGAGGCCAAATTCCATATTCGCAACATTGCACCCTTCTCTACCCTCGGGGCGTCCCGACCCGATAAATTTTTACCTACTTTAGTGTGGCACGCAATGTAGTTCCCTCTACTATTAACTCTACCCTGAGTGCGACAGTTTTACAGATATTCACAAATGAGTAAATATGTCCCCCTGCGACGTTGCACCCTTCTCCTCACAGAAACACACCCACAGGATAACCGAATCCGGAAAGAATTCTCAAACTAAACATACAGCCGGTAGGGAGCATTATTTACAAGACTACGCTGCTATTTACACTACGATCCAGGACCTGTTTTTGGAGGGACACATGCAGATGTTATGCATAGAGAGAGAGCGCGCTTGCCAACATCGATACACCAACCCACGAGTGCTCTGTGGCCGACGACCTTTAATAACGTGCAGAGCACCCTTTCCCAGCATCAAAAGCACCACCCCACCACACAGTCAGCACCATCCGGTGCAGTCACCATTGTTCATTGGTATAAAAATAAATTCGACAACCCCTAACCCTGCAGGTGTCTCTTGCTCTTCTTGTGGTGCACTTGGTGGTAACTAAAAGTGGTTCACCTGTATGGCATAGGTGCCACGTTGACCCATAGGTCCATCCCCGGGTGGTGCTTGGCCGCAAACGAACTGCGGTCCATTGTGGGTGGCCACAAACATTGCGGTCCATATGGTGTATCGATCCCGGCAGCAAACAGCGAAAGTGCAGGCCCACAACTGCGCAGCCAGCACCTCTCTCTCCTCTCTCTCTACCCCAAAGCCAGATCCTCGGAGGTGGGAGACAAAAGAAGAAACAAGTGAGTAAGGTGGTAAGGGCGCAAAAGTGCACGCAATGTAAGGTGATGCACACTGGGGGCACATGGGAACCAGGTGAGACAGGTACGTTCCTATCGTACGCCCCCCCCCCCACCAGGTAACCTACATGGCCCCTCCCTTACCCCTTACTGCATCCACAAAACACAACACTACCCATAAACATCTACTTTACAAATCAACAAACATCCCTACTGTCTTCCCCGTTCCTCCCATAAACCAAATTCGTCTTCTCTCCCTCCTAACCAATCAAATTTGCCATTTTCAACTCTCATCAAAATTTGCCATCTCCAACTCAACATCAAAATTTGCCATCACCAATTCATCATCAGTCCCTCCTAGGGAGGGAGAGATGGAATCACCCCAATGTCTCATCCACGTCGTGATGCGTCTCACAAATCCAACAACAATTCTCATTTCTGCAACACAAACAAAGAAAACACAGGTGTGGAGTCATCATCATCACCACAGGTAAGTGGCTGAGTATGGTGCGACAGGTTCATCAATCCTAACTATTTCCTAAGTGACTTTAACAACTTTACACTACCCGGGGTCTTCCTCCGGCCAACCCATTGGCCCTCTTACACTATGGGTTCTAAAAACCAATTCCCATTGGCCAAACTGTGGTGCTCTTCAATTTGGGGTCTCACTCCCCCGATTCATCTCCCGGTGCCCTCGTACAATTTCTGGGCTGTGGCGTGTACCTCTCCCAGTGGGTCTACCCACCTGCACCCCTCCACCACTGCAGTTGCCTCCGAGCTTACCTGCTCCTTACCCTAACCTATCTACCTGGGGAAGGCCCTCTGGCGCTCTCCCCACTCCGTGCCCTCTCTGGCACTGGGCTGCCCGATCCACACCCGGGATCCTCAGGCACCCACTCACAACTACCGGCTCCCAGAGCCCACCTGCGGCCTCACCTGGCCGACATCCTCACAGTGGTGGAGTGCCCAACCAACTACACACACTAACAGGCTACACGCCCAGCCATTTCCACAACACTAATGCACCCATCCACAACACCATTCTGCCACCGCACCACAAATGCCAATATCCAACCACAATTTACCTGCACCCTCTACCTAACACTTACACTACCCGCCCCGGGTACTCGTGAAAGGGGTCCACTCTTCCCCCATCCACACCTTCGCACCACACACACCACTCCATACCACTTACTCCAACTCTCTCCACACACCTGTACTTGCACACCTGTGCTCTCACACCTGGTGCCACCTGCACCCTTCTCTCCCCAAGCGCATTCGCGCTGATCCACACACTCACTACTCATACACTGCTCCACACACCTGTCCAGTTGCACACCTGTGCAATCACACCTGTTCAATTCTCACACACACACGGCATCATCTCAGCTAACTACTCCCTTCTGAAACTTGCGCTTCCCAGTCGTCCCTTTAAACTATTGCGCTCCCTCGTCATTATCATCCATACTAATCTACCTGCGTCCCCACTACAGGTATCAGTCACTAACTAAACTTAACGTCACCTAATGTCATCTTCTCTAGATCCCTACACACAATATCCTAACCCACCCGGGCTAGTTTTCACTGCCATACACCCCATAAACCTAGTGCTCCTTTGCCCCCCACATGGGAAGGATGGTGGATTTGCCATCCCACCACATCGGGGGTCTCTCACTACCAATTTTGCACATCGAATTTCAACAAATTAAAAATTTGTCAATCACTGCCCATCATCTGCCAATCACTACTGCCAATCCCTTGCCAATCATCAAATTTTGTTTTTCTCTAATTTTGGGTCCAAAACACTAACCTCATCACCCAGTCTACTCACTACTGCCTCTCGGTGCGCCAATTCCTGTCCAAAGCCCGGCTTCGTAAAGCCAAGCAATGGATGCTGGTTGTTTTGTGCCAGCGGCTGGATGCGTCCGGCACTCGGTGCAGGGACGGGGGCTTACCCGGGCCGAGATCCCACGCATCACCTCGGCGTGGAGCCATCCAATGTCCCGATCTCGACCTGCCGGCACGTCTCAATAGAAAGTGGTCGCCATGACGACCCTTCCTATCGAGCTGCCCGCTCCGCCTAGTGGAGCCCGGACGCGGCCGTTCAAAGCGAGGCCCGGCACGCACCGAGGGCCCGCTTCGGCTAAAAGTCGCTCTAACCTCTAACCCGTGTAACGTCGATGCTTCACCTGGACGCTTACACCCCGCAGCCCGTTCCTTGCTCACACATCCAGCCGTGCCCATGCTCCTCGTACCTTTCCTTACACACCCAGGTACACTCATTCCACTCACAGCCTTGGTCACACACCTGACCACCGAACACTTTGGCACACATTCGTCGCTCGCACACCTCACCAATACACCTCTTCGCGCCCCCTCCTCGGTCACCTCCTCTGTGACAATCACAGGTGTGCCCTCATTCGCACACCCAACCACGTGCCTCACCACCAACTCCAGCGTGCATTCCCACTCACGCTCTACCATTCCAGGTGTGCATCCTTCCATCCCAGGTGTACATCCTCGCTCACCTGTCACAACTAACTCACGCTCCATGTCACTCTCACTACTTTCACCTCCACTCGTGACAACGCACTCACCCTTACTCT
The DNA here is from genome assembly GCF_964187855.1 of Myxine glutinosa. Lineage (NCBI taxonomy): Eukaryota > Metazoa > Chordata > Myxini > Myxiniformes > Myxinidae > Myxine > Myxine glutinosa. Next base: position 13,980,157 of record NC_136272.1, on the reverse strand, counting down.
TGACAGCACACTCTTTCCTCATGCACCTGTCCGTCACACACCTTTCTCGCGCACACTCTCCCGTTACACCCTCTGTAACACTCACCACAGGTGGACACTCTTCCTTACTTCTGACAGCGCACTCTTTCCTCATGCACCTGTCCGTCACACACCTTTCTCGCGCACACTCTCCCGTTACACCCTCTGTAACACTCACCACAGGTGGACACTCTTCCTTACTTCTGACAGCGCACTCTTTCCTCATGCACCTGTCCGTCACACACCTTTCTCGCGCACACTCTCCCGTTACACCCTCTGTAACACTCACCACAGGTGGACACTCTTCCTTACTTCTGACAGCGCACTCTTTCCTCATGCACCTGTCCGTCACACACCTTTCTCGCGCACACTCTCCCGTTACACCCTCTGTAACACTCACCACAGGTGGACACTCTTCCTTACTTCTGACAGCGCACTCTTTCCTCATGCACCTGGCCGTCACACACCTTTCTCGCGCACACTCTTGCGCACACTCTCCGGTCACACCCTCTGTAACACTCACCACACCACGCTTCCATGTGCTCCCTCGCACACGCGCTACGACCGACTCACTCCCGCCAGCACACTCACTCCTTGGCACGCACTTTTTCCTCACACACCCCAGAGTCGGACTTTCTTGCACACCTCCATTTTCGCACACCAGACCTGTCGCACACTTCACCAACGGCCTCTCACGAACACCCGGGTCTATCTCGACCCCCAAGCTTCTTAAATCCCCTGGCGCATCATACGCACGACCATATTGGTCACCACTTACACCGGGTCCTCTTTCTCTTCGCTTCTCCTCCATCACCTGCGAATCCCTCATCCGGTTAATGAGCACATCATCACGATCCAAACACAGACTTTGGACCAATTCTTTTATCTCCTCTTTTATCTCTTTCTTATCCCCTCTCCGTCGCTTCTTAATTTCGCTCATCCCTTCTTCCACTTCTTCTAATTTGTGCTTCACCTCTTTTATTCCCCGGTACGTCTCCTCAAGCTCATCCTCTAAGGCTACCTTGACCGTTTCCATGTGCGTCCTCACCTGCCGGTCCGTCGTCTCCATTACCTCTATCACCTCGTCCAACCTCGTTGTCAGTCCCTCACGTACCATCTGACATTCCCTCTTTGTCGCTATCAAGTCGTTTTTTATGTCGTTTTGTGTCGCTTTCAACCCTCCTAATACCGCAGTGTTCCTTTGAACCTGCTCCACTAACTCCGTCTGTCCCACCGTCAGCTGCTCCACCTCCTGCGTCAGGTCCTCTATGCCCCCTTGTAACTTTACAGTCCCCTTTCTCACCTCCTTCTCCATGTGCTCCTTACAGTGCCTCACCTCCTCGCGCACTCCTCCGACCTCCTCACTCACTCCTCTTCTGATCTCTTCTCCCATCACTTGCATCTCCTGCCCAGATGCCACCCTCATCTGCTCCATTTCCTCCCTGTGAGCATCCAGTTTGGCTTCTACCCCCATTCTGACCCCCTCTATCTGCTGCTCCATTTGTTTAACTTCCCTTTCCGCTTGGTCCCTCATGTCCCTCAATTTGCCTTCCATACTGTTTTCTAACCCCTCTAACCCATTTTTCACTCCCTCTATCTGATTCTCCTGGGCAGCCATTCTATTTTCTACCCCCATTAACCCATTTTTCACTTCTTTTATCCCGTTGTCTAACCCCTCAAAATTATTGTCTATCTTCCCAAATTTCTTGTCTAACTCCTCAAAATTATTGTCTAACCCCTCACTGGTACCCCTCGCTTCGTCCCTCATTACCCCCATTTGCTCACTCTGAGCCCTCGCTTCGTCCCTCATTACCCCCAATTGCTCACTCCGAGCCCTCGCTTCGTCCCTCATTACCCCCATTTGGTTTCCCATTACCCCCATTTGGTTTTCCAATCGCTCACTATTCTTTTCCATAAGGGCCGTCATTTGTATAAAAAAAAGTTCCAATCTTCCCAGCGGCGCTACTTCGGTCGCGGGCACGGTGACCAGCGAGGCGCCATTTTGCGCGCCCGCTTCTTCGTGCGTGACGGCGCTATTTTGCGAACCTGCCGCCCTCACTGCTTCGCTCTCCTCCTGTCCCTCATTTTGGTCCTGGATCGACCCTACCTCACTCTCCTTTACCGGACCCCAGCTGTCTTGATCCGCCATAGCGCGACTTTCAAAATTCGGTTTTTTATTTTTATATTTTCGTAAAACAAATTCAAATTTCGCCGTTATAATTTCGCGCGGGAAACGCGCTCCGAATCGATTCGGTCGAGCGCCGTACGCGCTCCGGCTCGATTTTCCCTCCCAAAATTTGGGCCTAACTAATTTAGTCCCGGGTTCGAATTCCACTCCTCGACACCAATTGTTACAGACACGACTTTGATGTTAAAGTGGGCCGAGCGGAATGGCCGTCGTGTCCGCACAAATTACCCGACTATACTCGAACGTTGACTAGTCGCGCTATGCTGGCTCAATAAGAAAAAGAAGACACCCGGCTGGATTACACTAACACAATACGACACCAAGGGTTCAGTTCTCAAGACCTCCGGAGGAGATTATATTCGTACGGAAAGGTCAGATTACAGGGGCTAGAGTTATAATCACAGAAAGACAGGCACTTAGACACACTCTTATATTAACCCCGGACAGACGACAGACAAACGGGACAAGGCTGACTCACACGGGGGTTGATGAAAAGGACAGCGGGTATCGATGGCTCAAGGTGCACTCTTGGCTCAAGGCAGAACCGACTCGGTCCGGTCCAGAGATGCAGGGAGGTCACAGCGCTCGGAAGGCGACGTTCTTTCTCCAAGCTGAGGCGCATCTGACTCAGCGCTCGCAGGTGGCTTTCCTTCTCCAAGCTGGGTGCGCATCTGACTCAGCGCTCGCAGGTGGCTTTCCTTCTCCAAGCTGGGTGCGCATCTGACTCAGCGCTCGCAGGTGGCTTTCCTTCTCCAAGCTGGGTGCGCATCTCACTCAGCGCTCGCAGGTGGCTTTCCTTCTCCAAGCTGGGTGCGCATCTCTCTCAGCGCTCGCAGGTGGCTTTCCTTCTCCAAGCTGGGTGCGCATCTGACTCACATCCGGCGCGTGGCCGCGTATATCCGGCGGGGAGTGACACGCCCTCGGCTCGTTAGCTCCGCCTCGTGGAATCGGCACGTTGCTTCTCATTGGGTGCGTGCGGGGGGTTTACCAGGCTCCGCCCTTGACGAGGAGCTGACAAGGAGCCCCTTCGTGGTAACCCCGTGGAGCGCATGGTCTGGAGCTAATCGAGCCGGTGTGAGGACGCATCCTCCCCCGCTCCGCCGCCATCTCCTCTGTTGTTGTTGTAATTGTTGGGGAAGAAGATGGAAGGAGGTATGGGAAAGGTCCTAAACTCACTACTGATGCCATATAATCACATTCTGGTGCAACGAAGAGTCATAATTAATGGAGACGAGGCCTTAACTGACATAGAATAAGAATAACTAGGAAGATGTCCGAAAGTTGTCTACGTGTGGTGCGGTGGACCTGGGCACGACATTTAATGGGGGAATAAGGGGAAGGTCGGCTCTACTGATTGTTATTTACATGCAATGGGACTAGGGAATGGGGGATCGGGGAAAGTTGGGGAGTATTGGAGAAAATAGGGGAATATTTACAAGCGGATATGGAGGCCAAATTCCATATTCGCAACAATATACTCATCTGGATTTTGAGATATTCTTGTATCTATAATTATTTTTCTCAGAATAGGATACCAATAAGATTTGTTGACGATTTCTAAAAGAGTTTTATATTTCATAACTTTGAGAAGTTCATTTTTATTTAATATTTTAAACAAGTCTCTATTTGTGGGTTTAACAATATCAGTATAAGGCCAGTTTTTAATGACAAAATTCCCATGTATATGCTCCAAATCATAAGGTATGTAATACCGAGCACCCTTTTCTTGTAGGTATCCTTGAATACAAAAATTATAATTCTCTTGTAGTCTTCTTCCTGCCATTTATGTATCAGAAATATATGTGAGATTAATATTATGACAGGTAATACCACCCCATCTTCCCACTACCAAATTGGTTTGTATTCCTTGGCTTTCTATCCTTATCTCATGACCTTCCTTCTTTGTCATGCTAACCATCGCTATACTATCATATATTTTTCTTTTCTTAAAACCATGTATTTGTTGTTTATTAATTGTACTTCCACATAAATCCTTATCCTCACCAAGTGGATAATATTCTTCTTTACGAGACTGATTAAAATCATGCAGGTCTTCTATGTTTATTGAAAAAGACCAATTATACCCTAAATCAGGCATATCATACCCCCATTTATTAATTCGCATATTAACTATATGTCCTTCTTTATAAAATTCAATTGTAAGCAGGTAGTTAAATTCAATGAGGAAAGGTGTATGGTCAGTATAACCAGGTGTTGTGGTTGTAAATTTTACTTGTTTAACAAAACGTGCTGTTTTCTTTAAAAATATATATTGTGATAAATCACTTAATCTAATTAAGTCATTCGCATCTGTAGGGTTTGGATAATTGATTAATTTATAAGTATTCTTCATATTAATATTTTTACTTACACTATATTTTTGTTGTTCAGCCTGTGCCTTTGTATAATAATTTGATAAATCAATATCCTGAGAGGATTTTCCAAAGATAGAACCATCTTTTCCAACATAAGTCATTTATATTAGATTAAAAATGATATCATAAAAATTTTCATTATTGTTGAGTTGAAATAATACATATAAACATAATTGACCACAACATTTAGAATTAATTTCTTGAACTTGAAATGTTTGATAAACACCATTCTGTAAGAATTGTATTACTTCAACAGGTGGTGGCATACCATAACTATCAAAATAATATTTATCCTGACTATTATGAATACAAACCCAATGAGAACCATTCTGTGTGTCTAAATTCATAATAATATTCTTTGTATTCTTATTTATATGTATTAATTCATCTCTCATACAAATAACCACATTATCAATTTTTAGTGTTTTACAATACTTAGCTAGTTCTATATTTGACGTTGTATTCTTTCCAAATTGTTTAAACCATTTATCCATTTATTTATGAGAAAGATACAATCCATTACCCCGTTTAGTTAGTTTAACACCCGCTTGAGCGATAGAGGAAAGCATATCTCCAACCAACAATCTAGCTTTATCAGGTAGACTTTCAAGTTTTTGAGCAAAATCTACAATTACACCACTTCCACTAATTTGTTTCTCCAACTCCTTGTTATGTCTTTCCAATTCTTTTTGAGCTTTTAGTTGTGCCTTCCTTTCGTTAGCAGTTTTTACCGCTGCTGAAATACCACCAGTCAATGCTCCCGCCGCACTTAAACCAGCAAATAAAGGAATTAGAAACGGGAGAAATCCTCCTCTTGACTCGTCTATTGAATATTTCTTTAACATAGGTTTCGTCATTTTAATTTTAAGAGATCCAACATCATTTAGTGTTTTTACTTGTGTGTGTGTGTGAGTAAAACATCAATTCTTACAGCTCCTTTTCTTTGAATTGTATTAACATTAATAATACAAGGCTTTTGATTTTGAATACAAGATGTTAATTTATTAAGATTGATTTGATTAACATATACCCCAACCATTTATTTATGAGAAAAAACCTATGTGATATTAATCATAACACCATTATCTGTATTAATCTGTAATTCTGTTTCCTCCAAAAGCAAACAATATGCATTAACCTCTTCACTCTCCCCTCTTTCAATGTATAGAGAAGTATCCACTCGATTAGACTTTATAGTTTCCTTTTGAGAACTCAGGTCAATTGCGTAGATTGTATAAAGTTTTTGAAACGCAACCATATCCAAAATAGGATCATTATTACCATTACTTTCACACACCTTTTGGTAGGACTTGTAGGCTTCCGCATAATCATTTTTTTCCCAATCAATTTCCAATCTATCTCGCGGATAAAATGTGCCATCAAGAGAAACCCGAAGTTGTTTCACCTTAGCATTATCACTCAGCACATTATTCTTATCAGTGCCTTCATCTCCATCTGGTTTCTTAAAAATGAGCCATAGGTATCGTGGCTTTCCTTGAAGAACACCTAAATTCCAAGTGTAGGTAGTGTGTTCCAGTTTAACGTGTTGACATCTTCTTTTAAGGTATGATACATTTAGTGGTTTCTTTGAGTTAAGTCTTCTATTTAACATCTCTTCCGTTTTAAGATTAGGAGTATATTCACTAATATACCAACACAAATCATTAATAACAAATTTATTATTATCACCAAAAGCATTTTGAGCCCCAAAAAGCAATCTATTTACATTATCATTCCTTTGTAGTTGAAATCTAATTTTAAGCCCATACAAAACTTTATCATAATCACAAAATCCAAATATACCTTTAAGAGGTACTGCTACGGTAAAACTATTCTCTGTTTTTGTGTCATCATTATACATTGACTTCCTTTGACTATAACCGGGGTCAGCATTTGTTCCCGTTGACATATCAGGAATAAAACCTTCAACAGCTCCCTTACCCATTCTATCACTAAACGAATATAGTGTAAATTTCATCATTTCAGATGTAGCAGAGACATAATCAACCGCTTCAACCTCTTGTGTTCCAATATACAGGCGGACACTGTCAATCATTTTCCAGAAGAAATCATTTACGAGTGTAGCATTAGTATTATTCACAGCCTTAGTGAATTTAAATTTACACAGCAAGAAACTATCAGCTATATTCAAGTAAGTTTGTTGATTATTTATTTCAAAACTTTTTGTTCCGTTTGAATTCCAGTCTGTTCCTGTTATAGCATTTACCTTAAAATAGTCTTCCTTTTTAGTGGAGTTTGAAATGATAATCGTATCATCCAAATCATAGATACTATCAATCGCTTCCATACTTGTATTTATATAGCATTAAAATTGTTGAAACCCTGACCCAAGTATTTTAATGATTTTTTGTCGTTCTTGTGAAGATAAAAAAAAATTTTTTTTTTTTTTGTTTGTTTTTTGTGAAGATAGTTGAGTTTTACCTTTTTTTATTTCTTTGATTGCTTGTAATTTATGAGACTCCTTTTGAGCATCTTTTATACTCTTTATAGCACCCGCAACTGAACCCACGGCAGAAGCAGTTGAACCAATTAGGTCTTTATGTTTAAGGATGGTTGAACCAATACCCATTAGAGTATCAATTATCCCATCTCCTTTATTTCGAAATTGATGACCTACACCTCGTTGTCTCTTAGGTTTATAGTATCCTCTCCCAAGAAACATACCTTCACCCTTATAGTATGGTGAAAGGTACATGCCCTCCCCTGTAATTATTTTATATTTTCCCAACTCGTGTTTTCTCACAATAACCATTATTTATTTATTGAAAAACTTCACGTAGGTGAATTCTGATGGATATAATTTCATCATTAAAGGATATCATATGATTATCTTGGTCGGTTATCCTAAAATTTACTCTGTATATGGTTTTTCCTGACACAGGTAAATAGAGAAGATTTTTTGGTTCCATATTAAATTTATAACCAATCGGGGTTGAGTATGCACTGAATGAAAATATTGTATTTGTTCTTATTCCATCGTTATAAGCACCATCAATCAAATCACAATGAATTAATACTGAATTTATACCGGAGGATATTTGGATAACATTATCACTGTAAAACGTCCCGTTAGTTTCAATCTTTTTTGAAGAGAAACCCAATAGCTCTCTGAATGAATTTTCAATCGTGAAATCAACTTTATAATTATTTTTAAGCTTAATCGTTGATTTTGAAGTGTGTTTTTGAATATCTATTACCATATTTTTTGGTTCATCACCTTTTTCTTTCATAAGGCGAGAGACTTCTGAAGATATTTGAGAAATCTCGTAAGCTCCGGGTGAAACGGTTATAGTTTTATATCCACTTCCTGGATTATAACTAAACTTGTTGTTTTTCTCTGTGATATTAAAAAGGGTATGGTAAGTTTCCATTGACAACAAAGAAGCCTCATATTCTTTTGTGGGGTCAAGTTGTAGTGGGTAAGGGAATGAAGCTGTGTAATCGCTCGTTGTGAAATTAAAACTAAGAATTGTGCTTCTCATCTTATTTAATATCTAATAAAATATCTTTGTATTGACATTTATTAATTATTTTCATATTCATCAACTGATCTAAAATGGCTGAGGATTCATTAAAACAATTGTTGTTTCCAGCCTTCTTACTACCTAACAACAATAATAGCCTATTAACTAATTGTGATGGGTCATTTGGAAGAAAACCAACACCTGAACCAAACTTACTTAAAGCATCAATAATATGTTTCTCCTTCTCATTCTTCTTACTTTTACCAGCAACAGAAACTCCATAATCAAGTGCATTTAGCAACTCAATATATACCCTATCTTCCTCTCTTTCCACATCAAGTGGTTCCTCAAAATATTTTGAACCGCTGAATCCAGGGTTTGTTAGAAGAAACATTAATCTTGGAGTTAATTTAACATTTGGTTGAGTAGAACTCAAGAACATCAATTCATCATTAAATACCAATACCTTTTCTTTCACAAGATGAAACACTGCTGGTTCTTCTGTTGGAATGAGACCTGCTCTGGTTTTTGAATCTGCCAAATATTCATTGTTTTGAAGAGCTTCCACTACATAATTAGGGGGTTGATTTACCTCCTCAAGTTTCTGAAATAATTCTTCATCATTATATTCTAATTTTCCAAGTTCTTGTTTTGTTATCTGACTAAAATCTTTGAGCATTTGAAGTTTTTTCGGAGTAAATTCTACCGTGGGAACTGTAGGGTGTTGAGTTTTTAAAAGCGGTTTTAAAAATTTCTCTTGTTTTCTTTCAAAGGCTTCTTCACCAGTTAGTTTCTGTCTCCGTTTCTTCTTTATCTCTTCCTGTTGTTTTACAACTTTTGAAACCAACTCTTGATGTTCTTTAAACTTTCTTGCTCTTTCTTCAGTATTCATTTTCTGTATTTATTTATTGAAAAATATCATTTAATGAATTGTAAAGGTCAATGGGAAAATTTTCCTTTTCTTCATCATTATAGTAAATGTGTTGAAATAAATCCTTTTCTTTAAATATTTCATCAAATTCTTTATTGGTATTAATACGAGTTGTTATTTCTTCTTCACTAATACTTGTATCTCTGCTTTTCATACGTTTGCGTTGAGTCTCCTCATCGATATCAAAACCGAATGATAAAATCTTAACTCCATCACCACACAAATGTTTAATAATTTGTCTCATTCCTTCAGGATTAGTTTCTAAAATCCCAACACCATTCGATTTTACTTTATTTAACTCACTCTTACAATGTGAATATTTTGTAGAACCAAGAGAGACCTCCTCAAATATTTGACCTTCGTTCCTCAATCGCATATGTTCCTCCATTGAAATGTAGTAATAATCTTTCCCTTCTACTTCTCCTGGTCGCTTTGCTCTGGTTGTAGTACTCACAAAACGAATCATAGGGTGTTTTTAAAAAAAACTTACAATCTTTTCATTTTTACTATTCAAGAGTTTAGATTTATGAAAGTTCTTTCCTGAAGCAGATTTACCCACAAGATTAATAATAATAGTTATCATTTATATATGTAATTATGTTTAAAATAAAAATACATCCTTTAATATCTCATCTTGTTTCACAACAATATATTTATATTTTTCAATCGTGTGTTTCATATAATTTTCAAATTCTTTTTTACTACATAACGTAGAGCAATTATCTCTCCAAAAATTATTTACATCTATTGAATTTAACTTAAATAAAATAAAAGTATTGGCATTGTTTCTTATTGAGCGTCGAGGGAGTTGAAAATATGATTGACTAAGATATATACAATTACAAGAAGAATGTCTCCCTCTTGTATAGTAGCTATCCATTACTGTTTGGTTTCTCTCATTAACACAATCATCAAAGATGACGAGGTTCTTTTTTGATTTATCTAAATCTTGAGGTGAAGGTATATCATCCGTATTATCACTGAGAATACAAGTTATGGGTTTTGGTTTCGATTTTGATTTCTGTGTATCACAAAATAATTGTATTATATCTTCAATATTATAATCATTTAGTTTGTTTTGAAGTTTAAATAAACCGATAATGTCTTCCTTTTTAAGACCTGCATTAAAACCCTGTGAGAGTAGTTGATACTCGGGTTGAAAACTAGACTTTGTAAAAATTATTAAATTATCATAATCTAAAAAATTAGGACCAAGGAGCATCTTTAAAAGTAAACAGGTTTTTCCACATCCGCTTGAACCAACTATTAGACATCTCAATGAATTTGGAATGTTTTTATGGTTATTAAATTTTATCTTATTTTCCCAAACGGGTAAAAAATCATTCATTTATATATTTGGAAAACAAGTCATCTAACTTTTTTTGAGCTATTTTAGAAACTCTATATTTTATCCTGAGTTCGGGTTTAATTTCAAAATAATTCATTATTTTATTTATATAGTATCTTGTATTAACATTTCCATTAAAATTATTTTGAATAATAAATATCATTAAACCCTTATACATTTCCTCAATACAAATAGTCTCTTCCCTTGAAAGAAATGGTGTATTATCATCACAATACTTAACATTCATCTCTCGTATTAATCTTGTAAAGTAATTCATTTTTGGTTCTAATTTAAAAGAGTTATATATATTTTTATATTTTTTATTATCATTAATTAAAATTAAATCACAGAAAATACATTGTTTATATGAACCCTCATTATTAAGCCCTATTCTATCACAAGCCGGACAATTCTCTAATTTATCATATGGAGAGTCTGGAAATTCTAAATATCCTTCAGAACTTATCATATTTATATGGTAAATTTTTACTTAAACTAAACGCAAGTTTATTCATTAATAAATACAATGTTTCAAAGCACAAAAGACAAATTTCAATCAATCTCTACTTCGGTGAAAGATATAGAAAAATATGTCAAAGATGTTAAATTGAACAAAGATAAATATGGAAATTTTTGGGTAAAACCAGTTATGGAAAATAACATGAGCCCCTCTATTTCATTTAAAGGAAGAGCTCTAACTATACCTGGAAAGACATCCATTAAAGTAAATCTAACAAAAGTTTCTCCTCTACTCCTGGCAATTTATTCAAAGCTTGAAAAAGTGATTGACCACGATACTTTGAAAAAGAATGATAAGACCATCAACAATACTCGTGGAGAAATTTGTATTTACTTTAATAATCCAAAGGGTGTAGATCTAAGTAAAATGAATGATGTTAATATTTCTGGTGAAATGTCATTTCGTTCTATGATAGTTAGAGATTATTTAAAGATAACTTTTGATATTAAAAATGTAGAGATTGAATCCGTTAATGAAAGAAAGTATATTGGTATAGATGGAAAGGTTTTTTTCTGCTAATTAAATATGAGTCATTAGAGCAGTGAAGATTTTACTATTTCAATGAACTCGGACGATAGTGATGATAGTATTTCATTGAACTCGGACGATGGTGATGATAGTATTTCATTGAACACAGATGATAGTTATGATACTAATAGTTTGTGCTCAAATGATAGTTATGAGAGTAGCTTTATTGATGACTCTGAGTATGATTCTGAGTATTCATGTGATAGTTATGACTTAGATGATTCTGAGTGAAAAAGTGTTTTAGTTTAAGCACAGCGATATATATAAAACGGAGCTGTAAAGCTCAAAAGTGTTTTATTTTAAGCACAGCGATATATATAAAACGGAGCTGTAAAGCTCAAAAGTGTTTTATTTTAAGCACAGTGATATATATAAAACACCACATTTTCTCACGCTATAAATATGGTTTATTGTGATACTTGCGAGAAGGAAGTAAAATATTATAAACAACATATTCTCACCGCAATACATACATACAACATTCTTAACAAACTTTCCCCTCTTCCACCTAAAACAAAACATTGTAAGGTCTGTAAAACAACCATCCTCAGGAAGGGGTTTAAAGCCCATCTTAAAACTAACAAACACTTGTCAAAATTGTTTACTATTAAAAATACTGATGGTGCTTTCAAAAGACATATCAGGATTCGAATCTTTAACTTCAAACCTCCCGAACCAAAGTCTATAGTTGATGCTGTAGAAATAGTCAAACCTGCTGTTCAAACATTGATTGAAAAAACACTAAAAGAAATGAAACCACTTAAATTTTATATGGGGGTAAAATTAGAAATGACAACGGATAAAGGAGTTATAGATGCACCATACATGAGAACTGAGCCACACTTTATATCTTCATATCAAGATTTTAAAACATCAGGAGTCTATGATGAACTTATTAAACAAGAGCAAGATGTGGATAATTCAATCGTAGGAAGTGGATTCAATATAGGAAAAATTATTTACATAGACATTCATATTCTTAAATCAGATCCTCTAAAAGCTTCTTCTTACATTGATTTACCCAGTGTTATCAAAAATAGAAAAGCAGTTATCAATATCAAAAATAAAGACAATAAATGTTTTCTCTGGTCTATTTTAGCACACTTACATCCTCCACATTTTCATGATGAAAGAGTATCTCATTATAAAAAATATGAGAATACATTAAATACGAAAGATCTAAAGTTTCCGATGACTTTAAATGATATTCCTAAATTTGAAAAGATGAATAATTTATCAGTTAATGTTTATGGTCTAACAGAAACAAACAACATTCAGGTTTTAAAGCTTTCTGACAATTGTAAACAAACTCATATTAATCTTCTATATTTTAATTCAGAGGAAAATTCACATTATACATACATCAAAGATATTGCTAAATTAATAAAACCACAAGTCTGTAAGAGAACAAATAAAATATATATTTGTTTGCGTTGTCTTAACTTCTTCAATTCACAAGAAAGATTAGATAAATATTCAAATTATTGTGGCGAACATAAATCAACGGTAATCAATATGCCTAAAGAAGGCTCAAAGATCACATTCAAAGATGAAAATAAAAAGATCAAACATCCATTTGTTATATATGCTGATTTTGAAAGTATTCGAGAAAAAATAGATACTGCTTCTCCAGATCCAAAAGAATCATACACAAATAAATATCAAAAACATACTCCTTGTGGTTTTTGTTATTATATCAAATCATCCGTTGGTGATGAATATAACAAGGTAGAGGTGTATAGAGGCTCAAATACCCCAGAGGAGTTTGTGAAACGACTCGAAAAAGACTGTGTCCGATTAACCAAGATAATGAGAGAAACCAATAAACCAATGTCCTTAACAAGTAAAGAAAAAAGAGAATTTAGACAGCCAAAGGTTGACTGTCATATTTGTGAGAAGAAAATTGGTAAAGGCCTAAAGGTTAGAGACCATTGTCATCTCACTGGTAAATATAGAGGTCCGGCTCATCAAAGTTGTAATATTAATTATCAACTCCCCTCTTTCATTCCTGTCTTTCTTCATAACAACGCTCATTATGATACACATCTATTTATCAAGGAACTCTCAAAGACTTCTGGAAGTATCTCAGCAATTCCAAACACGGATCAGAAATACATTTCATTCACAAAAACAATTCACACATCTCCTATTACTCATATCAGATTTATTGATACATTTAAATTCATGGCACGTCCATTGGCTAACTTGGTTCAAAATCTAAAAGAGTTTCCATGTCTTTCAGAGTATTTTTTAGATAAAGATTTTCTAACACAAAAGGGAATTTACCCCTATGACTATATGGACTCATTTGAGAGATTCAATGAAACACAACTTCCTTCAAAAGAAAATTTCTATAACAAATTAAACAACAGTAATATATCTGATAAAGATTATGTACATGCACAAAATGTTTGGGAAAAATATAACATCAAGAATCTTGGCGAGTATCACGATTTGTATCTCAAAACTGATGTGCTTTTATTGGCCGATGTATTTGAAGCCTTTAGATCTGTTTGTCACACTGGATATGGATTGGATCCTGCTCACTACTACACAGCACCTGGATTGGCCTGGAGTGCGATGTTGAAAATGACAAAACAAGCTTTGGATTTGATAACCGATGTTGATATGCTTTTGATGATTGAAAAGGCAAAAAGAGGTGGAATTTCACAAGTCTGCTCGAGTAGATACGCAAAAGCAAATAACAAATATGTTCCAAATTATGATCCAACGAAAGAGAGTTCTTACTTGATGTACTATGACGCGAACAACCTGTATGGCTGGGCAATGTCTCAGGCTCTTCCTTATGGAAAACTTAGATGGGTAAAGGAAAAAGACTACAAAAACGTTTTACAAGATGTATGTATCTCTACACAAAAAGAATTGGATGAAGAAAAAGTTGGTTATTATTTTGAAATTGATTTAAAATATCCAGAGGAACTCCATAACCTACACAAAGATCTCCCATTTGCTTGTGAGAAAGAAAGTCCAAAGAAAGAATGGTTGAGTGATTATCAACGATCGTTTGATATAGGTGAATCAACAGAAAAATTACTTACTACATTATATAACAAGAAAAATTATGTTCTACACCAAAGAAATTTGCGACAATATTTATCAAAAGGTCTAAGAGTAGAGAAGATCCATAGGGTTCTAAAGTTCAATCAAAGTCATTGGTTCAAGGGGTACATTGATTTTAATACACAAAGAAGAACAGAGTCAAAAACAGATTTTGAGAAAGACTTTTATAAATTGATGAATAATGCGGTCTTTGGTAAGACTATGGAGAATGTGAGGAAAAGACAAAATATCAGACTATCAACATCTTGGGAACAAGCATCAAAATTAATTAATAGACCGAGTTTTACTCGAGCTGAGGTCTTTACTGAGAACTTTTGTGCGATCCATTTGATTAAAGAGAGTATTGAAATGAACAAACCTATTTATATTGGAACATCAATTCTTGATTTATCAAAGTCATTAATGTATGATTACTTTTATAATAACTTGAGGAAGAAATATCAAAATGATGTTAATCTACTTTATATGGATACAGATAGTTTTATTTTGAAAATTAATACCAACGATGTTTATTCAGACATGAAAAGAGACATTAATATCTATGACACGAGTAATTACAGTCCAGAGAGTGAGTTGTTCTCTTCGAAAAATAAAAAGGTGATTGGAAAGTTCAAGGATGAATTAGGAGGAAATGTTATGAGTGAATTTGTGGGATTGAGGTCAAAGGCTTATGCTTATAAATACATTGTGAATAACGTTGAAAAGACTGATAAGAAGTTAAAAGGTGTAAAGAAAAATGTTATTAAAGAAACAATAAACTTTAAGGATTATTATAACTGTTTAACAACAAAGAAAGAAGAGTTTAGAAAGATTAATGGAATAAGAAGTTATAAACATCAATTATATTCAGAAGAGATAAATAAGAAAGCATTGGGGGCTTTTGATGATAAGAGGTTTATTTTAGAAAATGGAATTGATAGTCTCCCTTATGGTTATATAAGTATATAAGTGATAAGATATATATAAGTGATAAGATATATATAAGTGATAAGATATATATAAGTGATAAGATATATATAAGTGATAAGATATATATAAGTGATAAGTTAAAAAGGGGGGGGTTGGGGATTTTAACGGGCTACCGCCACCTTTTTTACTATTATATAAATGATAGAACCAAGTATCAACCAGACTAAAGAGTGGAGGTGTAATCAACCTTGGTATATAAATGGAAAACATAATGAATGTGAAAAATATCAAATAGGTATAATTGAAAAGGCAACTGGTAAAAAAGTTCACAAAACAAATAAGAGAATTAATTTAAATACCGGTGAGTTGGGTAAAAAAGATAAAAATATTTTTGAGTGGACGGAAAACTTTGATGGTTGTCAGGAAAATATATACATTAATTTAAAAATGGTATGTGGGAGAGGAGGCGCTCAGACAAGAACATTGAGGGAGGTTTATCATTTTATTTTAGCTCAGTTAAAATATCTTGATAAAGAACCAAACTCAAACATATTTTTTGTTAATGTATTAGATGGTGAAGGGAGTGGCAAGAGAATTAAATTATTTCCCACACATAAACAAATATTTGTAGGGTCGTTGTTTGAGTGGGTCAAAGATGATTCACCAGATGATATTAAGAGTAAAAGGTTAAAAGGTCCATAAGGTCAGAAGGATCACAGGTTCACACAGAAGGACCATTGTTTAAGTGGTCTAATGAATAAGGATAACATGTCAAAAGGTTAGAAGGTTCGTAAAGAACAGGGTGAGAGAAATAGAGGTGTTTAGGGGCAATGAGGGAATGGAAAAATTAACATGTAAGTGAATGGGGATTTGGGGTGTCCCAGAACCAACATTATTACACTACTCTTGACTAACCAGAGACCTGTTAGGGTATTGAGGGACACAGGAGCACATCAATCTTTGATGCCTGAGGGCATTTTGCCATTGTCAGAGAAGACGGCAACTGGTGTTAGTGTTCTTTTACAGGGGGTTGGTGGCTATGTTAAAGCTCCACTTCATGTCATCCATTTAAAGTCTGTTTTTAACCATTTAAAGCCACTCTTCCAGTGGAGGGAATCTCTTTTATTATCGGGAATGATTTGGCTGGTGGTCGAGTTTCTGGTAATCCAATGTTGGTTGAAAAGCCCAGTATGGAAAATAACACCGCACAGTTAGAGCAGGAGATTCCGGGTATCTTTCCATCCTCTGCAGTGACTCGTGCTATGGGTAGGAAGCGCTCTGAAGAGAAGGAGAAGGAAGGCGATGTGGATTTGGGTTCCTTAGAGGTATTGGAGTAAAATTCTGAAATAGGCAATGGGAAAGGGAGTGACATCAAGTAACTTAAGGAAAAGGTGGCATCTGGAACCAAAGAGGAAATGGAGTGTCCGTCGGAGACATCTGGGAGCGAGGTTGAGCAAACGGTGCTGGTCCGAAAGAGACTTGTTGAAGAACAACACGGAGATTCGGAGATCCGGAGTTTAATTGGTAAAGCCGTTACAGAGGAAGAGGCTATGAAGATACCTGTTGGTTACTTCATGAAAGGGGAAATACTCATGAGAAAATTGAGACCACCGGAGGTGCCAGCAAACGATGAGTGGAAAGTTCATGACCAAATTGTGGTGCCACCGCCGTACCGGAAGGAGATATTGAGTTTGGCGCATGAGACACCTTTGGCCGGGCACCTTGGAGTGAACAAGACCTGTGATAGAATATTGGTACATTTTTTCTGGCCAGGATTGCAACGTGATGTAGCGGATTTCTGTAAATCTTGGCATTCTTGCCAGCTGGTGGGAAAACCTAATCAGAAAGTCCCATCCGCACCTTTAAAACCAATTCCAGCTTTTGAAGAGCCATTCAGCCGTGTCATTATTGACTGTGTCGGCCCTTTACCTAAAACTAAGGCTGGACATCAGTATTCGTTGACCATCATGTGCGCATCCACAAGGTTCCCAGAGGCAGTGCCTCTTAGAAAAATTACTGCGGCAGTTATTGCGAAGGCCTTGATTAAATTTTTCACTTTGGTTGGCCTACCTAAGGTCATCCAGTCTGATCAGGGTTCCAATTTCATGTCAACACTTTTTCAGCAAGTGGTATACCTGTTGGGAGTGGAGCAAGTAAGATCAAGTACTTACCATCCCGAGAGCCAAGGGGCCTTGGAAAGGTTTCACCAGACATTGAAGAATATGATCAGAACGTATTCTTTTGAATGTGACAAGGATTGGGATGAAGGAATACCCTTATTGTTGTTTGCTACGAGGGAATCCGTTCAGGGGTCATTGGGGTTCAAACCTTTTGAACTTGTGTTTGGCCACGCAGTGCGAGGACCGTTGAATTTGGTGAAATAACAGTGGCTACAGGAGGAGTCACAGTCAACAGTGGTGGAGTATGTGTCAACGGTTAGGCACAGATTGGCAAAGGCTCGTGAAGTTGCGAGAAGAACTTGAAAGTGACACAGGATAAAATGAAAGTGAGACAAGACAAGATATCTCAGATAAGAAATTTCAGTCCTGAGGACCAGGTGTTAGTGTTGCTTCCTGTTCCAGGTAAGCCACTACAGGCTAGATATTTTTGGCCCTATGCAATCGAAAGGAGGGTTAATGAAACAGAGTACGTGGTGACAACTCCCGACCTACGGAAAAAGCGGCAGCTGTCTCATGTCAACCGACTGAAGAAATATCATGACAGGAATCCTGTGGAAGAAATGGTTCCTGTCTCACCTGTCGCGCCTGCAGTCGGGGTGCAAGAGAATCCAGAGGTTGAGGCCGGTGTGAAGTTTGATAACTTTGATGACCAGGCTTGTCCCAGATTGACGAACACGGAAGTATTGAGTCATTTAGATGAGAAATTACGTCATTGATGAGGGAACAACAAGGACAACTATCCAGCCTAATTTTTGAGTTTGCACATTTGTTCACAGATGTACCTGGTCGTACTGACCTGGCATATCATGTATTGGGGTGGGGGAAGCCACTCCTGTGAAGCAACACCCCTATCGGATGAACCCTGTGAAGATGGAGTATCTTCGGAAGGAGGTTCAGTATATGTTGGAGAATGACATCATCGAACCAGGCAGCAGTGAATGGAGCTCACCATGTGTGTTGGTTCCAAAACCCGATGGCAGTTTTCGCTGTTGTACGGATTTAAAACGGGTTAATGCAGTGACCAAGACCGACTCAGATCCCATCCCGAGGATTGATGACTGTATTGATAGAATAGGCCCAGCTAAATTTGTAACTAAGTTTGACTTGCTGAAAGGGTATTGGCAGCTTCCCCTTACTGATAGAGCCAAGGAAATCTCGGCTTTAGTCACACCAAATGGGTTGTATCAGTACAAGGTTCTTCCCTGTTGATTGAAAAACGGGCCTGCGACATTTCAACGGCTGATTAATAAGCTTATTGCAGACCTTGAGGGGGTGGAGGCTTATCTGGATGATGTCATCATCCACACTATGACCATGGAAGATCATATTAAACAAATTCAGGCATTTTTCAAGAAACTGACCGAGGCAGGGTTGACCATTAACTTATCTAAGAGTGAGTTTGTAAAGGCACAGGTGGTGTTCCGAGGCCATGTAGTAGGTCAGGGTCAGGTGCAACCGGTGACAGCCAAGATAGACCCGTCTTCACTCTGTCATCACTTCCCGTCTGGACTACTGCAACAGCCTCCTCTATGGTTCACCCTCAAATATCATCAATAAACTTCAATACATTCAGAACTCCGCTGCCCGTCTACTCACCCACTCCCGGGCCCGGGACCACATCACCCCCGTCCTTCACAAGCTCCAATGGCTCCCCATCTCCAAGAGAATCCAGTACAAAATCCTCCTCCTGACCTACAAAGCTCTCCATAACCTGGACCCATCCTACCTGACTGACCTCCTCCCCAGACACACTCCCAACCGCACCCTCCGCTCTGCTGCTGCCAACCTCCTGTCCCCCCCCCCCCCCCAATCCGGACCAAACTCAGATCCTAGGGGGACAGGGCCTTCTCCACCGCTGCTCCCACACTCTGGAACTCACTACCTCAAACCATCAGAGACTCCTCCTCACTCACCATATTCAACTCATCACTCAAGACCCACCTGTTCAACACCGCATTCAACACCTGACCGTCTATTCTCCTTCTCCTTCCTTTCTGTTTGGTTATTTAATTACGTTTTTTTTTTTTTTTTGTCTTTGTTTTACGTACTATGTCAAAGCGTCTTTGGGTTTCTTGAAAAGCGCTATACAAAATTAATGTATTGTGGCGGACACAAAAGCCCACTGGCGTGGTGACATCATTCCACGCACCAAGTGGGCGGTGGCCACGCCCGAGGGGTAGGCGTGGCCTCATGATATACACCGGGCAACCAGCCCGGAGCATTTCAGTGTTACAGTGTAGTCTTACAATAAAGACGTTTATATGTTACCGCTTGTCCGCTTCCTCCTTGCTCACAAGCAGCGCGCGTAACGCCGCGCTTTACTGGTGACCCTCGACGTTGGATCTGCCGTAGCGATCCTTCTGAACACGACGCCATTGCAATGGCCAACGACAAGGCAATGGCGATTAAACTTCCCGAATTTTGGGAGGCCCAGGCCGAAGTCTGGTTCGTTCAAGCCGAAGCCCAATTTCAGCTTCGGCGCCTCACCAACGACGACCTGCGCTACTGCCATGTCGTCGCCTCCCTCGGGCCCGGCACGGCCGCTCGAGTTGTGTCCGTCCTTCGCCACCCACCGGACGGCCACAAGTACGAGGCACTCAAGTGGCGACTCCTAGTCCTAGCCACGTTCGGCCTCATGGACGACGCACGGGCCGACCGCCTCCTGGATCTCCCCGAGCTCGGTGAGACGCGCCCGTCGGTCCGAATGAACCATATGCTGTCACTGTTGGGCGACAAAGCCCCCGGTTCGCTATTCCGGGCGCTTTTCCGGCGCCAACTTCCAGCGCAGGTTCGCCTCGCGTTGGCCGGGACCGAGCTAATGGAACCCCGAGCATTGGCCGCCAAGGCGGACAGGTACTTCGCCGCTTCGGACACACGGGCGAGCGTCGGCGTGGCCGTCACGGCCCTCGACGCTGATGTTCAGCAGCATGTTCCACAGCATCAGCTTCTACAGCGCGCTGATGTTCAGCAGCATGCTGATACGCACCTCGTGAACGCCGCCACGCCCCGCCCACCGCCGCGGCGAAAACCGCCACCGCGGGGAAACCCGCCAACTCCACCGGCCTGGCGGAGCCAGCCGCGCTCCTCCAGCTCCACCACCTGGTGCTGGTTCCACGCCAAGTTCGGCCACGAAGCTCGGCGGTGTCATCCGCCGTGCTCCTTCAACGGGTCGGGAAACGCCCGGGCCGGCGCTCAATAGTGGCGATGAGCGCCGGCCGTTCGAGCAGCCTGCTGTTCATAACGGACACCTTCTCCGGGTGCCGTTACCTGTGCGACACGGGAGCGCAGGTGAGTGTCATTCCCGCCGGCACGTCAGACAAGCACGCCGCAGGTGGGGGCCCCGCGCTGCTTGCCGCAAACGGGACGCCCATCCGTACGTACGGAAAACGCTGCCTGTCTCTGCGGTTTGGAGGGCAGGTTTTCCGATGGACGTTCGTCACCGCCGACGTGTCCATGGCACTGCTTGGCGCGGACTTCCTGTGTGCTAATGGGCTCCTGGTCGACGTCAAGCGCAGACGGCTTGTCCAGGCCGAGACGTTCAGCTCGCTCGCTTGTGCGTTGCCCAGCTCAACGAGCGGCTTGCCAAGCGGCTTGCCGAACGATTCGGTTCCGGCCACGTTGGTCTGTACGCTTCCGGCAGCGGACGCATTCACCCGCCTCCTCGCCGGTTACCCGGCCCTCACGCGGCCCACCTTCTCGGCGGGGGCCGTCAAGCACGGGGTGGCCCATCACATCCCCACCGTCGGGCCACCGGTCTACGCCCGGGCACGCCGCCTCGAGCCGACGAAGCTGGCGGTGGCAAAAGCGGGGTTCGCTACCCTGGAGCGACTCGGCATCGTTCGGCGCTCAGAGAGCGCTTGGGCGTCGCCGCTGCACATCATGCCGAAGCCCGGCAGGGGATGGCGACCGTGCGGGGACTATTGCCGTCTCAATGACGCCACGACTCCCGACCGCTACCCCGTCCCCCACATTCAGGACTTTTCCGCCCGTTTGGCGGGCAGGTCCTTCTTCTCGAAGGTGGACCTCATACGCGGCTACCATCAGGTCCCCATCAGGCCGGAGGACGTCCCGAAGACGGCGGTCATCACGCCATTCGGACTCTTCGAGTTCCTGCGCATGCCCTTCGGTCTGAAGAATGCGGCTCAGGCGTTCCAGCGACTGATGGACAGCGTCCTGCGCGACTTGGATTTTGTCTACGTCTACCTGGACGATATCCTCGTCGCCAGCGCGTCCCGCGAAGAGCACCTGCGCCACCTCCGCACGCTCTTCGAACGCCTGGGCCAGCATGGCCTGATTGTGAATCCCGCAAAGTGCCGGTTCGGCGCCGCCACAATCGATTTTCTGGGGCACCGTGTCACCAGGCACGGAGCCGTCCCCCTGCCGGCCAAGGTGGAGGCGGTGAAGGGGTTTCCGCGCCCCCGCACGATCAGAGGGCTGCAGGAGTTCCTGGGCATGGTGAACTTTTACCATCGGTTCCTGCCCCGTATCGCCCAGCTCCTGCGCCCCCTGCACGAAGCTCTCCGAGGTAAGCCGGGCAAAGGCGACGTTACCTGGACCGAGCAGATGGACACGGCGTTCACGGGCGCGAAGCTCGCCTTGGCTAACGCCACCATGCTCGCGCACCCGGCGCCCGATGCACCGATCGCCCTCACCACCGATGCCTCGGACTACGCGGTGGGCGCGGTGCACGAGCAATGGGTGCGTGGAGCTTGGCAACCGCTGGCGTTCTTCAGCCGGCAGCTTCGCCCGCCCGAACGCCGTTACAGTACCTTCGACCGCGAGTTGCTCGGACTTCACTTGGCGGTCAGGCACTTCCGCCATCTGCTCGAGGGCCGGGCGTTCACTGCCTTCGTCGACCACAAGCCGCTGATCTTCGCGATGGGCAAGGTCACCGAGCCGTGGTCGGCCCGGCAGCAGCGTCACCTCTCGGCCGTGTCCGAGTACACGACGGACATCCAGCACGTCGCGGGGAAGGACAACCCGGTGGCGGATTGCCTTTCCCGGGCCGTCGCCCACGCAGTCCACCTCGGCATCGACTATGCCCGGATGGCAGCGGACCAGGCCGCTGACCCCGACGTCCAGGCCTTGCGGACCGCCGTCATGGGCCTCCGCGTCACCGAGGTGCCGTTCGACGGCGCGGGCGTGGCCCTCTTGTGCGAGGTCTCCCTCGGGCGTCCTCGCCCCATCATGCCCGCGGGATGGCAGCGCCAGGTGTTTGACGCCATCCACGGCCTGTCCCACCCGGGCGCGAGGGCCTCCCAAAGGCTGATCGCCGACAAGTTCGTCTGGCATGGCCTCCGGAAGGCCGTCCGCGGCTGGGCCAGGACGTGCCTCGCGTGCCAGCGCGCCAAGGTGCACCGGCACACCCAGGCCCCGTTGGCCCCGTTCACGGTGCCGGAACGCCGGTTTGACCACGTCCACGTGGACCTGGTGGGACCTCTGCCCCCCTCGCGGGGTTTCACCTACGTCCTCACCATGGTGGACCGCACCACCCGGTGGCCGGAGGCCGTGCCCTTGGCGTCGACAACGGCGGCCGATGTCGCGCAGGCTTTCATCGCCACCTGGGTCGCCCGGTTCGGTGCCCCCTCAGACATCTCATCCGACCGCGGCCCCCAGTTCACCTCGGAGCTCTGGGGGGCGGTTGCGCAGGGGCTCGGGGTCCGGCTGCACCGAACCACGGCCTACCACCCCCAGGCTAACGGCCTGTGTGAGCGATTTCACCGCTCATTGAAGGCCGCGCTCCGGGCCACCCTCCGCGACGGCGGCTGGGTCGACAGGCTCCCCTGGGTCCTGCTGGGCCTCCGGACGGCGCCCAAAGAGGACCTGCGCGCATCCGCGGCGGAGTTGGTCTTCGGGCAACCGCTGCGGGTGCCGGGCGAGTTCCTCCCCGACTCCACAGCACCATGGTCCGCGGCACAGCAGCGCTCCGCTCTGCAAGAGATCGCCCAGAGGTTCGCCCCGGTGCCAAAGGCATGCCACGGGCACCCACCGATGCACGTCGCCCCGGAGCTTCGCACGGCGGAGTACGTCTTCGTCCGCCACGATGCCCATCGGACACCACTGCGGCCCCCGTACGACGGGCCTTTCCGCGTGCTGGAGACCGGGGCGAAGCACTTCACCCTGGACATCGGCGGTACTCCTGACCGCGTTTCGGTAGACCGCCTCAATCCGGCCCACCTCGATGTGGACCATCCACCGCCAGTGGCCCGACCCCCACGTCGGGGCCGCCCTCCTGCGGGCGGACCCCCGGCACCGCCCAGCCCCGCCGCCACGCCGCCCCCCGGTCCTGCACCCATCCCAGGGGCAGCCAGGGGCATCCCACCTGGCATCCCTGCACCCCGGACGCCGCCGATCGCCAGGGGGCGCTTCGGCCGGGTCATTCGTCTGCCCCGCAAACTGGCCCTCCAGGTGCGCGGGAATTCTGGGGGGGGCGCGTGTGGCGGACACAAAAGCCCACTGGCGTGGTGACATCATTCCACGCACCAAGTGGGCGGTGGCCACGCCCGAGGGGTAGGCGTGGCCTCATGATATACACCGGGCGACCAGCCCGGAGCATTTCAGTGTTACAGTGTAGTCTTACAATAAAGACGTTTATATGTTACCGCTTGTCCGCTTCCTCCTTGCTCACAAGCAGCGCGCGTAATGCCGCGCTTTAGTATTATTATTATTATTATTATTATTATAGAAGCCATTGATCGCTTCCAAGTTCCAAAAGGGAAGCAGGAGCTTATGAGATTCTTGGGAATGGCTGGTTGGTACCGGCGGTTCTGCAGGAATTTTCTGATGTGCTAGCCCCTTTAACGAATTTGCTGAGGAAAGAGACCAAGTTTGTTTGGGATGACAAATGTCAGGCTGCCTTTGCCCACGTGAAAGCAATATTAATGAGCTCTCCTGTCCGAGCAGCCCCGGATTTTCAAGCACCTTTCAAGTTGGCCATTGATGCAAGTGATGTGGGGGCTGGGGCAGTTCTATTACAGGAAGATGAGGATGGAGTGGATCACCCGGTGTGCTTCTACTCCAGAAAGTTCAACAAACATCAGGCAAATTATGCCACTGCGTAAAAAGAGACCCTTGCTCTCCTGCGAGCGCTTCAGCATTATGAGGTGTATCTGGGAACTACTACCTTTCCTACAACAGTCTTCAGTGATCACAACCCCTTAACCTTCATTCAAAAAATGAAAAATATAAACCAGAGGTTGATGAGATGGAGTTTGGTTTTGCAGGAGTTCAATTTGGAAATTGAGCATGTAAAGGGCAGGGACAATGTCGTTGCTGATGCTTTATCCAGAGTGAACTATGTTTGGAAATTGCTGCAGGTGGTTTGGAAGTTTTGTTGCTTTATTTTAGGGAATATTAATTATTGTTGTTCACGTGAATTGATCATTTGGGGGTGAGTTTTACTTTTGTTTGTTAAAAGAGTTTTTGCCTGGAAGGAAAGTTTTCACTATGTTCAAACTTTCTTTCTTTAGGGGCGGAAGTGTTACGGATTCGTCACTTTCGTTGTTGTGGTTTTCATACACTGAAACATTTTTGATTCCATGTACTATTATTGTTGTCGTTTAAGGTAAATAGAGATTACTATTTTCAAAAGGTAAAAAGTTAATGTTTGAAATGAAACCGGAACCGGACGACGACAAAGAGGAAGAGGAGGAAGAGAAGGCGGAGCGAGTGAGTCGGACAAGAAGCCGAGCTGCTTCGAGGTCTGGAGCGAACGATTGGCGAACGAGGGTCACGAGTGAACTTTGGGTTTCCCGGGAAAGGGATTCCTGCGACAGAGTTGTCATCGCTGTGACAGATAAACCTGCGTGACAGGTTTTGCGGTTGATTCCGGAGAGAATCATCAGAGTGCCGTTACGCCACGAGAACGTGCCGTCGGCCATTTTTACCTCGCGCAGGATTTGCGCTTCGCTCAAGGTTTTTCATCTCGCCTCAACCATTTTCACCGCATTTCAGACGTTAATCTGGTGTGTGTGTGCAACGTGGCTTTTGAGTGGGCAATCTGCGGTTCGCCGAGTGGGAGCCGTGGAACGTCCATACCCGAGGGTGTGATTTTCCAGTTTCCCTTGAGGGCACCTTGGCGCAGCTTTGGCAGTGTGACAGTGACTGTCATCCGAACGGGATTCTGGTCTCGATTAGACATCGTTCTGACGATTACTGGAGCGGATCGACTTTGGCTTGATGCCGGAATAGTGACATTGGGAATGTTCTTCTTTTCGCTCACTTGGCGCACAGTGAGTTATATTGTACGAACCTGATGGTACCATCATAGGAAATATATATTGGTTGTACAATTGATTACAATTGTTGTTGTACTGTTATTCTTGTGTGATTTTATACAATACTTGTTTGTTGGTAACAATTGGTGTGGTTTCACCATTGATCTTTGACATACAGAATAACACATCTTTCTGCCGTGACTCCTCTCGGGGCTCGGAGGTACACCGTGACCGGGGTTTGGAGCACGTAACAGAAATTGGGGGCTCGTCTTTGCTGACAAAATTCCTAAAGCTCGTCCGGGATTAAATTCCTTAACATCCTCGTCTGGGATAGAATTCCCTAACATTCCCAAAATTCCCAAATTTGGAATTTTTCTAACATTCCCAAAATTTTTCCAAAAAAAAATTTGAAATTTTTTGTGTGAAGGTTAACAGGTGCTAACTGATAGTCACCATGGTGTTTGACGCAGAAAGGTTTGCGGCATCCCCTAATGAGGCACAGTTCCAAGCGTTAAAAAGATCGGAACTCTTGATATTGGCCAAATATTTTAACTTGGAGGTCCGAGTTAATATGAAGAAAGAAGAGATGCAGACATTGGTGGTAGAATCTCTGGTGGGACAAGGAACATGGAAAGAGGTAGCCTTGGATTGGTTACCCGAGGAAAAAGAAAATGTGTAGCTCCGGAAAATGGAGACGCAACTGCAGAGCCAGGAAAGGTTAAAAGCAGAGGAAAGGAAAGCAGAAAATGAAAGAGCAGCACAGGAACGAGAACTCGAGTAGAGAAGAGCAGAGGAAAGGAGAGCTGAAGAAGAAAGAAGAGCAGAGGAAAGAGCAGAGGAAAGTAGAGCCGAAAGGGAGTTAAAGGAACGGGACATGGAGTATCAGAAGGAACTTAAACTCAAGGAGCTGGAATTACTGGGAGAACGGAGAGAAGTAGTATCCATGCCGGCTCGTTCGACAACTAGTCAGAACACTTGGGATGATGGGAGGCATGTGAGGCTGGTTCCACCCTTCAATGAAAAGGAGGTAGCCAAGTTTTTTTTACACTTTGAGAAAGTGGCTCAAATGCTAAAATGGCCTGTGGGGTCCTGGACTATGTTAGTGCAAAGTGTTCTGGTGGGTAAAGCTCAAGATATATTTTCGGCTTTACCGACTGACCAATGTGCAGATTATGAGAAAGTGAAGAAAGCCATTCTTAAAGCCGATGAATTGGTCCCTGAAGCTTACCGGCAAAAATTCAGGAATGCCAGGAAGAGGGAGAGTGAGACCCATGTGGAGTTGGCCAGAATAAAGGAAACCATGTTTGATCGGTGGTGTGACACGAAGGGGATTGGGAAAGACTTCAACCTGTTGCGACAATTGATCTTGGTGGAGGAATTCAAACAGTGTTGCCACGCGGACATTAAAGTACATCTGGATGAAAAGAAAGTACCAGAGTTGTATGAGGCAGCAACCGTGGCAGATGACTATGCCTTGACACACAGGATGGGGTTCCACAAGCCTAACTTCCCGCCTAGAGTTAGCCAGGGGAGTTATGGTAAATCAGGGGCGGGGAACAAATATTCATGGAGGCGGCCTAGAGATGACTATGAGGACAAATCTGATACCGCGACTTTTAGGGATCAGAAGACTACAGTTCCAAGACAGACTTATCTTCCGGAGGGCCCGAGGCAGACCACGAGTTTTTCCTCCGGGCCTACTTGCGCTTTTTGCAAGAAACCTGGGCATTTGATGTCCCAATGTTACGCCCTGAAAAGGAAAAATCAGGAGCGGAGTCAGACTCGTACAACTCCGAATGCATTGGCCAATGCGAGAAATCGTCCTTGGAGGACAGTGCCTTGTGAAGGTTCCCATGCCAAAGTTACGGCATCACAGAACGACCTTGTTCAAGAGGGGTACAAACCTTTTATTTCAGAGGGGGTTGTGTCACTGGATGGAGACTTGACAGTGGTGTAATAAATAATAATGTTGGTTCTGGGACACCCCAAATCCCCATTCACTTACATGTTAATTTTTCCATTCCCTCATTGCCCCTAAACACCTCTATTTCTCTCACCCTGTTCTTTACGAACCTTCTAACCTTTTGACATGTTATCCTTATTCATTAGACCACTTAAACAATGGTCCTTCTGTGTGAACCTGTGATCCTTCTGACCTTATGGACCTTTTAACCTTTTACTCTTAATATCATCTGGTGAATCATCTTTGACCCACTCAAACAACGACCCTACAAATATTTGTTTATGTGTGGGAAATAATTTAATTCTCCTACAACTCTCCTCACCGTCTAATACATTAACAAAAAATATGTTTGAGTTTGGTTCTTTCTCAAGATATTTTAACTGAGCTAAAATAAAATGATAAACCTCCCTCAATGTTATTATCTGAGCGCCTCCAGTGCCGCCCACTTTTTGGTAAGCTCCGCCCACTTTTTGGTAAGCGTCGCCCACATTGTTTTTTTTTTTTTTTTTTTTTTTTATACAAGATCGAGGCTCGTGAAAGAGCGAACATTAATCACACAGAAAGACAAACAGACACACAAAACAAATAACATCGGGAGCGGTAGACAAGATGGGGAGAGAGGGGGAAGGACACAAACACAACATTTGAGAGCAGGGACCGAGAGACATGGAGACATCGAGAGAACTGTGGGAGGGAGAGGGCTTTGGGGGGAGGCATGAGAAGGGGGGGGGGGGTGGGAGAGGTATAAAACATATGGACACTGCCAAGACTTCCAGGAAAGAAGTTGGAATTTCAAACAAGGTGGATCTGGGGTGAATTAGTGGGGGTAGAAAAGATCAAGGTTTTGGATGGGGGAAGATAAGAGATGGTGGTGAATAGCTGTTTTGAAGACCTGGAGGGAGGAGTGTGATTGAAGTGAGTGTGGGAGTTTGTTCCAGAGGCGGGAGAAAAGAGGAATGAAAGAGTGAAGGTGAGCAGAGAGCCGAGATTTCGGCAGTTTAACCATCAGAGGGTGGCTGGCAGATCTTGTGCGACCTGTAGGAATATTTGGGGGACAGAGCACAGAGAGAGCTGGGGTAGCAAGGCCGGAGAGGAGTCGGTAGAAGACAGAAAGACCACCTACCTGCCTGCGGTGAGTGAGTGAAAGGCCCTCAGAGATAGCTTCATCGCGGGAGATTCCAATGATTCTGAAAGCTTTGGATTCAACAGCGTGAAGCCGAGCCAGGTGTGAAGCAGGAGCACCAGCCCATAGGGGAGAACAGTATTCCATTGAGCTGCGCATGAAAGCCTTGTATGTGGTGAGGAGCTCAGGTGTGCCTAGGAAGGACTTCGCACGACGGAGGATGCCCAGTCGGCGACTGGCTTTGGAGGCCAGCTTGGAAATGTGGTTTTCCCAAGAAAGATCATGGCAGATGGTGAGACCCAAAAGCTTGAGGGACAGAACTTCTTGGAGAGGATTGTTGAGAAAGTAGATGGGAGGGTTGTCCAGTCGATCTTTTCGGAGAGACATAGTAAGAGTGTGAGATTTGTCAGGATTGAAAGACATGTTCCACATGTTTGACCAGTCTGTGATTTTGTCCAGGTCTTCAGAGAGTGAGGAGGCTGCAGACTGCCGATCTGAGGGAAGAGGAATGGAGCGGCAGAGAGTGGAGTCATCAGCAAAGAGATACAGAGGATTTTCCAGAGAGTCGGAGAGATCATTGATAAAGACCAGAAAAAGCACAGGGCCCAGCAAACTGCCTTGGGGAACTCCAGCCTGAACGGGAAGGGGAGATGAGAGAAATCCATTTTACCATGATGATACTTGTTGTGAGTTATCAAAACAAAACCCACTGAACAAGTTCTACGTTGATGAGTCAGAATACAAGTCATACATTGGAGACCCACAAATTTCTGAAAATTGGGAAACGGGAATTCTCCCTGATGGTCTGCAGTTATACTATATGAGACACATCATAGAAACCCTAAAAAATTGGGCAAGGAGAGTTCTCCCTGATGGTCCGCAGTTATACTATGTGAGACACATCATAGAAACCCTAAAAAATTGGGCAAGGAGAGTTCTTCCTGATGGTCCGCAGTTATACTATGTGAGACACATCATAGAAACCCTAAAAAATTGGGAAACGGGAATTCTCCCTGATGGTCCGCAGTTATACTATGTGAGACACATCATAGAAACCCTAAAAAATTGGGCAAGGAGAGTTCTCCCTGATGGTCCGCAGTTATACTATGTGAGACACATCATAGAAACCCTAAAAAATTGGGAAAGGGAAGTTTTCCCTGATGGTCCGCAGTTATACTATGTGAGACTTATCACGGAAACCCCCAATATTTCTGAAAATTGTGGTTCTACCTTGGGGACTTGGAAAGATGGTTATATTTTTGGAGACTCGGAATGGGGGTTTTGTTTTGATGACTTGGAATGTGATACCTATCTTGGAGGCTCAACAGGAATGTGGTTATACCTTGGGAACTTGGAAACTTGTTTTTATTTTGGAGACTCTACCTGTGGGGTCCATCTTGGAGACTCTTTGGATTCTAAAGCAATGAACAATGTTCTTTGTTTAATGACGCTTGATTTAAGCAATATCAAGAAAGTTCGAGGAAGAAAATGCTGGAAAATTCTTTCTTCCCATTTCTACTTCTTCAAACTTGAAAGCCTTGAAAGACAGAATTGGCAGAAGAGGAGGAAAAAAAAATGAAATACGTATTTAAAAAAGAAGAAAAAAAAAAGATTATGTTAGGGTTAGGGTGGGATTTTGAATGTGAGGGTTAGGGATGGGGTTGGGTTAGGGTGGGATTTTGAATGTGAGGGTTAGGGTTGGGCTTGGGTTAGGGACGGTGGTTGGGTTAGGGATGGGATTTTGAATGTGAGGGTTAGGGATGGGTTGGGTTAGGGATGGGGTTGGGGATGGGGTTGGGTTAGGGATGGGGTTGGGTTAGGGATGGGGTTGGGTTAGGGATGGGGTTGGGTTAGGGATGGGGCTGGGTTAGGGATGGGGTTGGGTTAGGGATGGGTTTGGGTTAGAGATGGGTTTGGGTTAGGGATGGGGTTGGGTTAGGGATGGGGTTGGGTTAGGGTTTGTATATTATTATGACTCACTCACACATACACACACACACAAAAGTTAAGCCCCAACTGGAAAGTTGCGGGATTCTGTGTTTGGGGTTCACAGATTTAAAAACGTATCCCCATTATACACACACAAAAGTTAAGCCCCAACTAAAAAGTTGTGGGATTCTGTGTTTGGGGTTCACAGATTTAAAAACGTATCCCCATTACATTTTATTTATTTATTTATTATTTTCAAGGGTATAAGCTGCTTACTTGTGTTTTTTGTAATTCTTGCGAGTAAAATGAACCCAAGATTTCTTCTCCATTTAAATCATATAATTTGTAGGTCCAAGGGACTGTATCCATTACATCAATGATTTTAAATAATTCACGAGTCCATTTTTGTGTATAACCTTTCTCAAAATGACTTTTCCATTTGTATATTCTTACAATATCACCAACTTTAAACTTGGGCTTTCTCAAATTAATCTCCTTTTCATATTCTAATTTTGTAAATGTTTCCGATGGTTTTGATTTTGTTGATGAATGAACTGTATTATTGTAATTATCTACAATATCCTGAATTAAATACACCCATTTTTGAGAACCGAGTTGTGTGAATTTTTTATATAGTCTCTCTTTCAAAGTGCGATTAAAACGCTCAATAACAACTGCTTTTCCTTCATTAAAGGTGCTGTATAATTTAATACCCTCCCCTTTAAGAAATTTCATAAATATTTTGTTATAGAACTCTGTTCCCTCATCGGTCCATAACTTTTTTGGTTTCCTTTTATCCCTATCAAATATTAGCTTAAAGGCTAACATTAAAGTATTACCTCTCTTGTTTTTCAACGGAACAACCCAGGCAAATCTAGTCCTCAAATCAATAACGGTTAAAGCATACCTGTATCCCCTGTCATTATTCAATTCAATTAAATCAGCGGACCATATGTGGTCGGTGTATTTAGAATAAACTTTCCTTCTTTTAAACTTTGTGATTATAGGTTTGTGTAATTCATTAGCCAAAAGCTCCTCAGTCTTGATAACATCATTGGAGTCTAATAGTTTTTTGAGGGTGAATAACCAAGACCAAGTTTCAATTTGACACTTATCATTTTTTAACAATAAACCTATCAACTTTCTCTCTCAATGTAGGATTTTGTATCAAAGACAAATTATATAACATTTCTCTGTCTGCTTCATGTTTTTCATCCAATGTAGCGGTTTTCCCATAAGCAATATCATGCTTCATACACACTTCATCAACCCTATTTATAGGTTTAGACCAAGATTTAGGATTGTCAGCCTCATCTAATCTTTTATCTAGGTTTGTTCCAGGACCACAGAACGAATATCCAGGTAGATGTAATTCCCCTGGAATTCCAGTTGTTGTAAATTTACTTCCTGAGAGAAACCTTTGTATGTCTCCTCCTCTTTTAGGAGAGATGAATTGGCACTTTTTAGAGCCACACACTTGACATATTCCTTTTTGATAAACTCTATTATTTTTAGCTTTAACATGAGATATTTTTAGATTTAGTTTTCGTTTTACATTTGAGACAATAACTCATATTTATTTATCAGAAAAATTCCGACAGAGGATCAAAACCTTTTTGGTTTTCAACATATACATTTCTATCTTAATTTTTAAAACATAAAGAATCCTAAGGAATGCCTTCACTCTCTCCTCAATTTATTTACAAATAAAACTAACTAAAGTCAATAACACCAACATCATCAACCACATAATCTTTTCCATCTTCTTCTTCTTTACCACTTTCTCGTTTAAATCTCCTCCCTGAAAGTGAAGACATTGACGCCGTTATTCTTGAAAATAATATTTTCATTAGACTTCTCATTTCTTTATTTTCCTCCTCAGTGCGTTGAGTTTGATTTATTTGCTGTAATACCTTCAATCTTTTATTAATCTCACTGATTTCCATCTTTTTATATTTTTCCTCCCTCTCTCTTTGCTGCCTCTCCTCCTTCTCTCTTTTCTCCCTTTCCTCCCTCTCCTCCTTCTCTCTTTTCTCCCTTTCCTCCCTCTCCTTTTTTTCCCTTTCCTCCTTCTCCTTTTCCTCCCTCTCTTCCTTCTCTCTTTTCTCCCTTTCCTCCCTCTCCTTTTTCTCCCTCTCCTCCTTCTCCTTTTTCTCCCTCTCCTTTTTCTCCCTTTCCTCCCTCTCCTTTTTCTCCCTTTCCTCCTTCTTCTTTTTCTCCCTTTCCTCCTTCTCCTCCTTCTCTCTTTCCTCCTTCTCTTCTTTAACTCCTTCCTCATCCCTTGCTACCCTTGAGCTTGAGCCCCAAAGAATATTATACATATACTCATCTGGATTTTGAGATATTCTTGTATCTATAATTATTTTTCTCAGAATAGGATACCAATAAGATTTGTTGACGATTTCTAAAAGAGTTTTATATTTCATAACTTTGAGAAGTTCATTTTTATTTAATATTTTAAACAAGTCTCTATTTGTGGGTTTAACAATATCAGTATAAGGCCAGTTTTTAATGACAAAATTCCCATGTATATGCTCCAAATCATAAGGTATGTAATACCGAGCACCCTTTTCTTGTAGGTATCCTTGAATACAAAAATTATAATTCTCTTGTAGTCTTCTTCCTGCCATTTATGTATCAGAAATATATGTGAGATTAATATTATGACAGGTAATACCACCCCATCTTCCCACTACCAAATTGGTTTGTATTCCTTGGCTTTCTATCCTTATCTCATGACCTTCCTTCTTTGTCATGCTAACCATCGCTATACTATCATATATTTTTCTTTTCTTAAAACCATGTATTTGTTGTTTATTAATTGTACTTCCACATAAATCCTTATCCTCACCAAGTGGATAATATTCTTCTTTACGAGACTGATTAAAATCATGCAGGTCTTCTATGTTTATTGAAAAAGACCAATTATACCCTAAATCAGGCATATCATACCCCCATTTATTAATTCGCATATTAACTATATGTCCTTCTTTATAAAATTCAATTGTAAGCAGGTAGTTAAATTCAATGAGGAAAGGTGTATGGTCAGTATAACCAGGTGTTGTGGTTGTAAATTTTACTTGTTTAACAAAACGTGCTGTTTTCTTTAAAAATATATATTGTGATAAATCACTTAATCTAATTAAGTCATTCGCATCTGTAGGGTTTGGATAATTGATTAATTTATAAGTATTCTTCATATTAATATTTTTACTTACACTATATTTTTGTTGTTCAGCCTGTGCCTTTGTATAATAATTTGATAAATCAATATCCTGAGAGGATTTTCCAAAGATAGAACCATCTTTTCCAACATAAGTCATTTATATTAGATTAAAAATGATATCATAAAAATTTTCATTATTGTTGAGTTGAAATAATACATATAAACATAATTGACCACAACATTTAGAATTAATTTCTTGAACTTGAAATGTTTGATAAACACCATTCTGTAAGAATTGTATTACTTCAACAGGTGGTGGCATACCATAACTATCAAAATAATATTTATCCTGACTATTATGAATACAAACCCAATGAGAACCATTCTGTGTGTCTAAATTCATAATAATATTCTTTGTATTCTTATTTATATGTATTAATTCATCTCTCATACAAATAACCACATTATCAATTTTTAGTGTTTTACAATACTTAGCTAGTTCTATATTTGACGTTGTATTCTTTCCAAATTGTTTAAACCATTTATCCATTTATTTATGAGAAAGATACAATCCATTACCCCGTTTAGTTAGTTTAACACCCGCTTGAGCGATAGAGGAAAGCATATCTCCAACCAACAATCTAGCTTTATCAGGTAGACTTTCAAGTTTTTGAGCAAAATCTACAATTACACCACTTCCACTAATTTGTTTCTCCAACTCCTTGTTATGTCTTTCCAATTCTTTTTGAGCTTTTAGTTGTGCCTTCCTTTCGTTAGCAGTTTTTACCGCTGCTGAAATACCACCAGTCAATGCTCCCGCCGCACTTAAACCAGCAAATAAAGGAATTAGAAACGGGAGAAATCCTCCTCTTGACTCGTCTATTGAATATTTCTTTAACATAGGTTTCGTCATTTTAATTTTAAGAGATCCAATATCATTTAGTGTTTTTACTTGTGTGTGTGTGTGAGTAAAACATCAATTCTTACAGCTCCTTTTCTTTGAATTGTATTAACATTAATAATACAAGGCTTTTGATTTTGAATACAAGATGTTAATTTATTAAGATTGATTTGATTAACATATACCCCAACCATTTATTTATGAGAAAAAACCTATGTGATATTAATCATAACACCATTATCTGTATTAATCTGTAATTCTGTTTCCTCCAAAAGCAAACAATATGCATTAACCTCTTCACTCTCCCCTCTTTCAATGTATAGAGAAGTATCCACTCGATTAGACTTTATAGTTTCCTTTTGAGAACTCAGGTCAATTGCGTAGATTGTATAAAGTTTTTGAAACGCAACCATATCCAAAATAGGATCATTATTACCATTACTTTCACACACCTTTTGGTAGGACTTGTAGGCTTCCGCATAATCATTTTTTTCCCAATCAATTTCCAATCTATCTCGCGGATAAAATGTGCCATCAAGAGAAACCCGAAGTTGTTTCACCTTAGCATTATCACTCAGCACATTATTCTTATCAGTGCCTTCATCTCCATCTGGTTTCTTAAAAATGAGCCATAGGTATCGTGGCTTTCCTTGAAGAACACCTAAATTCCAAGTGTAGGTAGTGTGTTCCAGTTTAACGTGTTGACATCTTCTTTTAAGGTATGATACATTTAGTGGTTTCTTTGAGTTAAGTCTTCTATTTAACATCTCTTCCGTTTTAAGATTAGGAGTATATTCACTAATATACCAACACAAATCATTAATAACAAATTTATTATTATCACCAAAAGCATTTTGAGCCCCAAAAAGCAATCTATTTACATTATCATTCCTTTGTAGTTGAAATCTAATTTTAAGCCCATACAAAACTTTATCATAATCACAAAATCCAAATATACCTTTAAGAGGTACTAGTAGTGTAATAATGTTGCTTCTGGGACACCTCCGTTTAACATGGGAAATCCCTATCTAATGTCATTTACCCCCTTGTCTTTTTCAAAAATCATAAACACCTCTATTTCTCCCACCCTCATCTTTATGAACCTTTTGTCTGTAGTACCTATCCTTAATGTTGTTCATTAGACCACTCAAACACTACAAATATTTGTTTTCTCTTATAGACCTATCATCCTTCTTCTACATATCATCTGGCAGATTAATCTTTGACCCACTCAAACATTGACCCATTCACTTCCATATTAATTCTTTCCCTCCCTCATTGCCCCTAAAGACCTCTATTTCTCTCACCCTGTTCTTTACGAACCTTCTAACCTTTTGACATGTTATCCTTATTCATTAGACCACTTAAACACCTGTGATCCTTCTGACCTTATGAACCTTTTAACCTTTTACTCTTAATATCATCTGGTGAATATAACCCACTCAAACAACGACCCTACAAATATTTGTTTATGTGTGGGAAATAATTTAATTCTCCTACAACTCTCCTCACCGTCTAATACATTAACAAAAAATATGTTTGAGTTTGATTCTTTATTAAGATATTTTAACTGAGCTAAGATAAAATGGTAAACCTCCCTCAATGTTCTTATTTGAGCGCCTCCAGTGCCACACACTTTTTGGTAGGCTCTGCCCACCTTTTGTTAAGCTCCGTCCACTTTTTGGAAAAACCCCGCCCACTTTTTGGTAAGCCACGCCCACCTTTTACTAAGCCCCGCCCACTTTTTGTTAAGCCACGCCCACTTTTTGCTATGTCCCGCCCCATTTTGCTAAGCTCCGCCCACTTTTGCTAAGTCCCACCCACTTTATAAACTCTTCAGCATTGTATCATTTCCAGGTAAAACATTACATCATTTTCAGGGAATTTCCATCACATCATTTCCAGTTAAGACACGCCCAGGGAATTTCCACAGGAAATGACACACACCCAGCCCTTCTTATAAAAGGCACCGACCACACAGGCTTTTTCAAACACGCTTTCTGCTTCACTTGAGAATGGACTCCTATGCCGAAATGGAATGGGATAACTTTGCTATTCCTTGGAGTCCTACTACCTGTGTAGAACTCAACCTTCAGATTGATGAACTGGACTCGAACCTCTTATCAATGGAGGTAAGTTTGTTTATTTATTTATTTATTTATTTAATTTTTTTTTTTTTTTTTTTTTTTAGATGAGACTCATGTAAGAGTTAACAAAGTTTATTTTAATATTCATAGAGCTTGATTTATACAAATAAAAATATTGTATTAAATTAATACATTGTTATTTTCTTTCACAGGAAATTGTATCTGAGATACGAAATGAAAATTCTGCTTTTAACACAACTTGGGATGAAGTTATTTTTTTGTTTGAAGACATTTTGAACAACCAAGACCCCCAGAACGAGTTCTACCTTGATGACCCAGCCAAAGAGTTATACCTTGGAGATCCACAAAATCCTGAAAAAGAGTTTTACCATGATGATACTTGTTGTGAGTTATCAAAACAAAACCCACTGAACAAGTTCTACCTTGATGAGCCAGAATACAAGTCATACATTGGAGACCCACAAATTTCTGAAAATTGGGAAAGGGGAGTTCTCCCTGATGGTCCGCAGTTATACTATGTGAGACACATCATAGAAACCCTAAAAAATTGTGAAATGGGAATTCTCCCTGATGGTCCGCAGTTATACTATGTGAGACACATCATAGAAACCCTAAAAAATTGGGCAAGGAGAGTTCTCCCTGATGGTCCGCAGTTATACTATGTGAGACACATCATAGAAACCCTAAAAAATTGGGAAACGGGAATTCTCCCTGATGGTCCGCAGTTATACTATGTGAGACACATCATAGAAACCCTAAAAAATTGGGCAAGGAGAGTAGGTGATAAATGTTGCTTCTGGGACACCTCCGTTTAACATGGGAAATCCCTATCTAATGTCATTTACCCCCCTGTTTTAAAAAAAATCATAAACACCTCTATTTCTCCCTCTATGAACCTATAATCCTTCTCGCCTTATGAACCTATAATCCTTCTCGCCTTATGAACCTATAATCCTTCTCACCTTATGAACCTATAATCCTTCTCGCCTTATGAACCTATGATTTTCTTCCTTTATGAACCTATAATCCTTCTAGCCTTATGAACCTATGATCATTCTCACTTCCATGTAAATTTTACCCTATTCCCCCCACTACCCCCTTAATGTAGTTCCTTAGACCACTCTGCTAATGAGCCTATAAATATATTATCTCTTTCTAACTTTTTTAAGAGTTCCATTCTCCTATAGAACTCATCCCCATCAAGTATATTTATAAAGTATACAGGTTCCTTAACCTTTTGTTGTGAAAGTATAAAGTGGTATGTTTCACGGAGGGTTCTTGTTTGACCTCCTCCTCTCCCACATACCATTTTAAAATTATAATATTTATTATCCGATTGATAACCATTAAAGTTCTCACTCCACTCTAATATATTTTTCTTCCCACCCTCCATTACCCCACTTAACAAATGAATACGTTTATCCGTCTTGAGAACCTTCTGACCAGTGATTCTCTCAACCTCTTGAATCTGATATTTTTCACATTCGTTATGTTTTCCATTTATATACCAAGGTTGATTACACCTCCACTCTTTAGTCTGGTTGATACTTGGTTCTATCATTTATATAATAGTAAAAAAGGTGGCGGTAGCCCGTTAAAATCCCTAACCCCCCTTTTTAACTTATCACTTATATATATATATATCTTATATACTTATATAACCATAAGGGAGACGATCAATTCCATTTTCTAAAATAAACCTCTTATCATCAAAAGCCCCCAATGCTTTCTTATTCACCTCTTCTGAATATAATTGATGTTTATAACTTCTTATTCCATTAATCTTTCTAAACTCTTCTTTCTTTGTTGTTAAACAGTTATAATAATCCTTAAAGTTTATTGTTTCTTTAATGACATTTTTCTTTATACCTTTTAACTTCTTATCAGTCTTTTCAACGTTATTCACAATGTATTTATAAGCATAAGCCTTCGACCTCAATCCCACAAATTCACTCATAACATTTCCTCCCAATTCATCCTTGAACTTTCCAATTACCTTTTTATTTTTAGAAGAGAACAACTCACTCTCTGGACTGTAATTACTTGTATCATAGATATTAATGTCCTTTTTCATATCTGAATAAACATCATCAGTATTAATTTTCAAAATAAAACTATCAGTATCCATATACAACAATGACACATTATCCTTATACTTTGATTTTAGATTAATATAAAAGTAATCATACATTAATGACTTTGACAAGTCAAGAATTGATGTTCCAATGTAAATAGGTTTGTCCATTTCAATACTCTCTTTAACCAAATGGATCGCACAAAAGTTCTCAGTAAAGACCTCAGCTCTAGTAAAACTCGGTCTATTAATTAATTTTGATGCTTGTTCCCAAGATGTTGCTAGTCTGATATTTTGTCTTTTCCTCACATTCTCCATGGTCTTACCAAAGACCGCATTATTCATTAATTTATAAAAGTCTTTCTCAAAATCTGTTTTTGACTCTGTTCTTCTTTGTGTATTAAAATCAATGTACCCCTTTAACCAATGACTTTGATTGAACTTTAGAACCCTGTGGATCTTCTCTACTCTTAGACCTTTTGATAAATATTGTCGCAAATTTCTTTGGTGTAGTACATAATTTTTCTTGTTATATAATGTAGTAAGTAATTTTTCTGTTGATTCACCTATATCAAACGATCGTTGATAATCACTCAACCATTCTTTCTTTGGACTTTCTTTCTCACAAGCAAATGGAAGATCTTTATGTTTGATATGAAGTTCTTCAGGATATTTTAAATCAACCTCAAAATAATAACCAACCTTTGAATCATCCAATTGTTTTTGTGTAGAGATACATACATCTTGTAAAACCTTTGTGTAGTCTTTTTCCTTTACCCATCTTAGTTTCCCATAAGGAAGAGCTTGAGACATTGCCCAGCCATACAAGTTGTTTGCGTCATAGTACATCAAGTAAGAACTCTCTTTCGTTGAATCATAATTTGGAAGATATTTGTTATTTGCTTTTGAGTAGCTGCTCGAGCATACTTGTGAAATTCCACCTCTTTTTGCCTTTTCAATCATCAAAAGCATATCGACATCGGTTATCAAATCCAAATCTTGTTTTGTCATTTTCAACATCGCGCTCCAAGCCAATCCAGGTGCTGTGTAGTAGTGAGCAGGATCCAATCCATATCCAGTGCGACAAACAGATCTAAAGGCTTCAAATACATCGGCCAATAAAAGCACATCAGTTTTGAGATACAAATCGTGATACTCACCAAGATTCTTGATGTTATATTTTTCCCAAACATTTTGTGCGTGTACATAATCTTTATCAGATATATGACTGTTGTTTAATTTGTTATCGAAATTTTCTTTTAAAGGAAGTTGTGTTTCATTGAATCTCTCAAATGAGTCCATATAGTCATAGGGGTAAATTCCCTTTTGTGTTAGAAAATCTTTATCTGAAAAATACTCTGAAAGACATGGAAACTCTTTTAGATTTTGAACCAAGTTAGCCAATGGACTTGCCATGAATTTAAATGTATCAAGAAATCTGATATGAGTAATAGGAGATGTGTGAATTGTTTTTGTGAATGAAATGTATTTCTGATCTGTGTTAGGAATTGCTGAAATGTGTCCAGATGTCTTTGAAAGTTCATTAATAAATAGATGCGTATCATAATGAGCATTGTTATGAAGAAAGACAGGAATGAAAGAGGGGAGTTGATAATTAATATTACAACTTTGATGAGCTGGACCTCTATATTTACCAGTGAGATGACAATGATCTCTAACCTTTAGACCTTCACCAATTTTTTCCTCACAAATATGACAAACATTGTTTTTTCTAAATTCCCTTTTCTGTTCACTCGTCAAAGACATTGGTTTATTAGTTTCTCTCATTATCTTGGTTAATCGGACACATTCTTTTTCTAGTCGTTTCACAAACTCCTCTGGGGTATTTGAGCCTCTATACTCCTCTAACTTGTTATATTTATCACCAACGGATGATTTGATATAATAACAAAAACCGCAAGGAGTATGTTTTTGATATTTATTTGTGTATGAATCTTTTGGATCTGGAGAAGCAGTATCTATTTTTTCTAGAATACTTTCAAAATCAGCATATATAACAAATGGATGTTTGATCTTTTTCTTTTCATCTTTGAATGTGATATTTGAGCCTTCTTTAGGCATATTGATTACCGTTGATTTATGTTCACCACAATAATTTGAATGTTTATCTAATCTTTCTTGTGTATGGAAGAAGTTAAGACAACGCAAACAAATATATATTTTATTTGTTCTTTTACATACTTGTGGTTTTATTAATTTAGCAATATCTTTAATGTATGTATAATGTGAATTTTCCTCTGAATTAAAATATAGAAGATTAATATGAGTTTGTTTACAATTGTCAGAAAGCTTTAAAACCTGAATGCTGTTTGTTTCTGTTAGACCATAAACATTAACTGATAAATTATTTATCTTTTCAAATTTAGGAATATCATTTAAAGCCATCGGAAACTTTAGATCTTTCGTATTTAATGTATTCTCATATTTTTTATAATGAGATACTCTTTCATCATGAAAATGTGGAGGATGTAAGTGTGCTAGAATAGACCAGAGAAAACATTTATTGTCTTTATTTTTGATATTGATAACTGCTTTTCTATTTTTGATAACACTGGGTAAATCAATGTAGGAAGAAGCTTTTAGAGGATCTGATTTAAGAATATGAATGTCTATGTAAATAATTTTTCCTATATTGAATCCACTTCCTACGATTGAATTATCCACATCTTGCTCTTGTTTAATAAGTTCATCATAGACTCCTGATGTTTTAAAATCTTGATATGAAGATATAAAGTGTGGCTCAGTTCTCATGTATGGTGTATCTATAACTCCTTCGTCCTTTGTCATTTCTAATTTTACTCCCATATAAAATTTAAGTGGTTTCATTTCTTTTAGTGTTTTTTCAATCAACGTTTGAACAACAGGTTTAACTCTTTCTACAGCATCAACTATAGACTCTGGTTCAGGAGGTTTGAAGTTAAAGACTCTTATTTTAATATGTTCTTTGAATGCGCCATCAGAGTTTTTAGTTGTGATAAAATTTGATAAATGTAGAATTGTTTTAAGATGTATTTCGAAGCCTTTCTTGAGGATATTTTTATTACATGCAGAACAGTGTTTTGTTTCCTTCTGAATAGGAGATAGTAGGTGAAGTAGATTAAATGTGTGTTTGTTAGTTTTAAGGTGTCTTTTGTATTGTTTATATTCTTGTTCACAAACATCGCAATACGTTGCTTTGATCATATTTATTTATATAGTAAAATTATACTTAAAACAAAGTGCCTTTTTTAGAGGCTTTTTAAAAGATGAAACTGTGCTTAAAGTAAACACCTTTGAGCTTTTCAACTCGTTTTATGTATATAACTTTACTTAAAGTAAAACACCTTTGAGTTTTTCAACTCGTTTTATGTATATAACTTTACTTAAAGTAAAATACCTTTGAGCTTTTCAACTCGTTTTATGTATATAACTTTACTTAAAGTAAAACACCTTTGAGCTTTTCAACTCGTTTTATGTATATAACTTTACTTAAAGTAAAACACCTTTGAGCTTTTCAACTCGTTTTATGTATATAACTTTACTTAAAGTAAAACACCTTTGAGCTTTTCAACTCGTTTTATGTATATAACTTTACTTAAAGTAAAACACCTTTGAGCTTTTCAACTCGTTTTATGCATATAACTTTACTTAAAGTAAAACACCTTTGAGCTTTTCAACTCGTTTTATGTATATAACTTTACTTAAAGTAAAACACCTTTTTTTTTTTTTTTTTTTTTTTTATTTTATTTTATTTTATTTTATTTTATTTTATTTTATTTTATTTTATTTTATTTTTATTTTTTTTTTTTTGTATACAAGATCGAGGCTCGTGAAAGAGCTAACAATAATCACAAAAAAGACAAACCAACTCCTCTCTGGGGGAGCAAGGCCAGAGAGGAGTCGGTAGAAGACAGAAAGACCACCAACCTGCCTGCGGTGAGTGAGTGAAAGGCCCTCGGAGTTGACTACATCGCAGGAGATTCCAATGATTCTGAAAGCTTTGGCCTCAACAGCGTGAAGCCGAGCAAGGTGTGAGGCAGGAGCACCAGCCCAGAGGGGGGAACAGTATTCCATTGAGCTGCGGATGAAAGCCTTGTATGTGGTGAGGAGCTCAGGTGTGCCAAGGAAGGACTTCGCACGACGGAGGATGCCCAGTCGGCGACTGGCTTTGGAGGCGAGCTTGGAAATGTGGTTTTCCCAAGAAAGATCATGGCAGATAGTGAGACCCAAAAGCTTGAGCGACAGAACTTCTTGGAGAGGATTGTTGAGAAAGTAGATGGGAGGGTTGTCCAGTCGGTCCTTTCGGAGAGACATCGTAAGAGTGTGAGATTTATCAGGATTGAAAGACATGTTCCATTTGTTTGCCCAGTCTGTGATTTTGTCCAGGTCTGCAGAGAGTGAGGAGGCTGCAGACTGCTGATCTGAGGGATGAGGAATGGAGCGACATAGAGTAGAGTCATCAGCAAAGAGATAGAGAGGATTTTCAAGAGAGTCAGAGAGATCATTGATGAAGACCAGAAATAGCACAGGGCCCAGAAAGCCAGAAAATAGCACCTTTGAGCTTTTCAACACGTTTTATGTATATAACTTTACTTAAAGTAAAGCGTCTATGTATTAGCCAGAAAGTTTAGATACTCTAGTTCATCAATTTCAATTTCACTATCTGAGTCATCAATAAAGCTACTCTCATAACTATCATTTGAACACAAACTATTAGTATCATAACTATCTTCAGATCCTAGACTCTCAGTATAATAACTCTCAGAGTATTGACTGTTAATATCACTCATTTACATACCATTAAACTTCCATCAATATCTAT
The DNA here is from genome assembly GCF_964187855.1 of Myxine glutinosa. NCBI lineage: Eukaryota > Metazoa > Chordata > Myxini > Myxiniformes > Myxinidae > Myxine > Myxine glutinosa. Next base: position 13,936,292 of record NC_136272.1, on the reverse strand, counting down.
ATATTTTCTTTCATTAGAACTAATAACCACAATATTTTTTACATTAAATGTTATTTTCAAATAATCTCTAATAATCAGAGTACGGAATGATAGTTCACCACTAATATTCATATTATTAATTTCACCCACATCTTTGGGTCTATTAAAGAATATACAAATGTTTCCTCTAGAATCGTTGATGGTTTTATCATTCATTTTCAAAGCTTCTTTATCAATGATCTTTTCAAGCTTTGAGTAAATTGTTAGTAGTAGTGGAGAAACTTTTGTCAAATTTACTTTAATAGAGTTATTAATTAACATAGCTTGTCCTGTAAATTTAATAAAAGGACACATGTTATTCTCCATTATGGGTTTAATCCAAAAATTTCCATATTTATCTTTGTTCAATTTAACATCTTTGACATATTTTTCTATATCTTCCACCGAAGTAGAGATTGATTGAAATTTGTCTTTTGTGTTTTGAAACATTGTATTTATTAGCTAATAAATTTGCGTTTAGTTTAAGTAAAGTTATATACATAAAACGAGTTGAAAAGCTCAAAGGTGTTTTACTTTAAGCACAGTTTCATCTTTAAAAAAGCCTCTAAAAAAGGCACTTTGTTTTAAGTATAATTTTACTATATAAATATGATAAATTCTGAAGGATATTTAGAATTTCCAGACTCTCCATATGATAAATTAGAGAATTGTCCGGCTTGTGGTAGAGTGGGGCTTAATACAGAATCAGAAGCATATAAACAATGTATTTTCTGTGATTATCTTCTAATTAATGATAATAAAAAATATAGAAAAATATATAACTCTTTTAAATTAGAACCAAAAATGAATTACTTTACAAGATTAATAAGAGAGATGAATGTTAAGTATTATGGGGATAATACACCATTTCTTACAAGGGAAGAGACTATTTGTATTGAGGAAATGTATAAGGGTTTAATGATATTTATTATTCAAAATAATTTTAATGGAAATGTTAATACAAGATACTATATAAACAAAATAATGGATTATTTTGAAATTAAACCTGAACTCAGGATAAAATATAGAGTTTCTCAAAAAACTCAAAAAAAGTTAGATGACTTGTTTTCCAAATATATAAATGAATGATTTTTTACCTGTTTGGGAAAATAAGATAAAATTTAATAACCATAAAAATCTTCCAAATTCATTGAGATGTCTAATAGTCGGTTCAAGCGGATGTGGAAAAACCTGTTTACTTTTAAAGATGCTCCTTAGTCCTAATTTTTTAGATTATGATAATTTAATAATTTTTACAAAGTCAAGTTTTCAACCTGAGTATCAACTACTCTCACAGGGTTTTAATGCGGGTCTTAAAAAGGAAGACATTATCGGTTTATTTAAACTTCAAAACAAACTAAATGATTATAATATTGATGATATAATACAATTATTTTGTGATACACAGAAATCAAAATCAAAACTAAAACCCATAACTTGTATTCTCAGTGATAATACGGATGATATACCTTCACCTCAAGATTTAGATAAATCAAAAAAGAACCTCGTTATCTTTGATGATTGTGTTAATGAGAGAAACCAAACAGTAATGGATAGCTACTATACAAGAGGGAGACATTCTTCTTGTAATTGTATTTATCTTAGTCAGTCATATTTTCAACTCCCTCGGCGCTCAATAAGAAACAATGCTAATACTTTTATTTTATTTAAGTTAAATTCAATAGATACAAATAATTTTTGGAGAGATAATTGTTCTACATTACGTAGTAAGAAGGAATTTGAAAATAATATGAAACACACGATCGGAAAATATAAATATATTGTTGTGAAACAAGATGAGATACTAAATGATATTTTTCAATAAATAAATACAGAAAATGAATACCGAAGAAAGAGTAAGAAAGTTTAAAGAACATCAAGAGTTGCTTTCAAAAGTTGTAAAGCAACAGGAAGACATAAAGAAGAAAAGGAGACAGAAACTAACTGGTGAAGAAGCCTTTGAAAGAAAACAAGAGAAATTTTTTAAACCACTTTTAAAAACTCAACAAACGATTTCACCTACAGTTCCCATGGTAGAATTTACTCCAAAAAAATTTCAAATGCTCAAAGATTTTAGTCAAATGACAGAGCAAGAACTTGGAGAATTAGAATATGATGATGAAGGATTATTTCGGCATCTTGAGAAGGTAAATAAACTTTCCAATTATATTGTAGAAGCTCTTCAAAACAATGAATATTTGAAGGGTTCAAAAACCAGAGCAGGTCTCATTCCAACAGAAGAACCAGCACAGTTCCATCTTGTGAAAGAAAAGTTATTGATATTTAATGATAAATTGGTGTTCTTAAGTTCTGACCAACCAAATGTTGAATTAACCCCAAGATTAATGTTTCTTCTAACAAAAGATGGACATTCTAATTCACCTTATTTTGATGAACCGCTTGAAATGGAAAGAGAGGAAGATAGAGAGTATATTGAGTTGCTAAACACACTTGATTATGGAGTTTCTGTTGCTGGTAAAAGTAAGAAGAATGAGAAGGAGAAACATATTATTGATGCTTTAAGTAAGCTTGGTTCGGGTGTTAGTTTTCTTCCAAATGACCCATCACAATTAGTTAATAGGTTATTATTGTTGTTAGGTAGTAAGAAGGCTGGAAACAACAATTGTTTTAATGAAGCATCCGCCATTTTAGATCAGTTGATGAATATGAAAATAATTAATAAATGTCAATACAAAGATATTTTATTAGATATTAAATAAGATGAGAAGCACAATTCTTAGTTTTAATTTCACAACGAGTGATTACACAGCTTCATTCCCTTACCCACTACAACTTGACCCCAAAAAAGAATATGAGGCTTCTTTGTTGTCAATGGAGACTTATAATACCTTGTTTAATATCACAGAGAAAAACAACAAGTTTAGTTATAATCCAGGAAGTGGATATAAAACTATAACCGTTTCACCCGGTGCTTACGAGATTTCTCAAATATCTTCAGAAGTCTCTCGCCTTATGAAAGAAAAAGGTGATGAACCAAAAAATATTGTAATAGATATTCAAAAACACACTTCAAAATCAACTATTAAACTTAAAAATAATTATAAAGTTGATTTCACCATTGAAAAATCGTTTAGAGAGCTATTGGGTTTCTCTTCAAAAAAGGTTGAAACTAACGGGACGTCTTACAGTGATAATGTCATTCAAATATCCTCCGGTATAAATTCAGTATTAATTCATTGTGATTTGATTGATGGTGCTTATAACAATGGAATAAGAACAAATACAATATTTTCATTCAGCGCATACTCAACCCCGATTGGTTATAAATTTAATATGGAACCAAAAAATCTTGTCTATTTACCTGTGTCAGGAAAAACCATATACAGAGTAAATTTTAGGATAACCGACCAAGATAATCGTATGATATCCTTTAATGATGAAATTATATCCATCAGAATTCACCTACGTGAAGTTTTTCAATAAATAAATAATGGTTATTGTGAGAAAACACGAGTTGGGAAAATATAAAATAATTACAGGGGATGGGATGTTCCTTTCACCATACTATAAGGGTGAAGGTATGTTTCTTGGGAGAGGATACTATAAACCAAAGAGACAACGGGGTGTGGGACATCAATTTAGAAATAAAGGAGATGGGATAATTGATACTCTAATGGGTATTGGTTCAACCATCCTTAAACATAAAGACCTAATTGGTTCAACTGCTTCTGCCGTGGGCTCAGTTGCGGGTGCTATAAAGAGTATAAAAGATGCTCAAAAGGAGTCTCATAAATTACAAGCAATCAAAGAAATTTAAAAAGGTAAAACTCAACTATCTTCACAAGAACGACAAAAAATCATTAAAATACTTGGGTCAGGGTTTCAACAATTTTAATGCTATATAAATACAAGTATGGAAGCGATTGATAGTATCTATGATTTGGATGATACGATTATCATTTCAAACTCCACTAAAAAGGAAGACTATTTTAAGGTAAATGCTATAACAGGAACAGACTGGAATTCAAACGGAACAAAAAGTTTTGAAATAAATAATCAACAAACTTACTTGAATATAGCTGATAGTTTCTTGCTGTGTAAATTTAAATTCACTAAGGCTGCGAATAATACTAATGCTACACTCGTAAATGATTTCTTCTGGAAAATGTTTGACAGTGTCCGCCTGTATATTGGAACACAAGAGGTTGAAGCGGTTGATTATGTCTCTGCTACATCTGAAATGATGAAATTTACACTATATTCGTTTAGTGATAGAATGGGTAAGGGAGCTGTTGAAGGTTTTATTCCTGATATGTCAACAGGAACAAACGCAGACCCTGGTTATAGTCAAAGGAAGTCAATGTATAATGATGACGCAAAAGCAGAGAATAGTTTTACGGTAGCAGTACCTCTGAAAGGTATATTTGGATTTTGTGATTATGATAAAGTTTTGTATGGGCTTAAAATTAGATTTCAACTACAAAGGAATGATAATGTAAATAGGTTGCTTTTTGGGGTTGAAAATGCTTTTGGCGACAATAATAAATTTGTTATTAATGATTTGTGTTGGTATATTAGTGAATATACTCCTAATCTTAAAACGGAAGAGATGTTAAATAGAAGACTTAACTCAAAGAAACCGCTAAATGTATCATACCTTAAAAGAAGATGTCAACACGTTAAACTGGAACACACTACCTACACTTGGAATTTGGGTGTTCTTGAAGGAAAGCCACGATACCTATGGCTCATTTTTAAGAAACCAGATGGAGAGGACGGTACTAATAAGAATAATGCCCTGAGTGATAATGCTAAGGTGAAACAACTTCGGGTTTCTCTTGATGGGACATTTTATCCGCGAGATAGATTGGAAATTGATTGGGAAAAAAATGATTATGCGGAAGCCTACAAGTCCTACCAAAAAGTGTGTGAAAGTAATGGTAATAATGATCCTATTTTGGATATGGTTGCATTTAAAGGTTTATATACAATCTACGCAATTGACCTGAGTTCTCAAAAGGAAACTATAAAGTCTAATCGAGTGGATACTTCTCTATACATTGAAAGAGGGGAGAATGAAGAAGTTGATGCTTATTGTTTGCTTTTGGAGGAAACAGAATTACAGATTAATACAGATAATGGTGTTATGATTAATATCACATAGGTTTTTTCTCATAAATAAATGGTAGGGGTATATGTTAATCAAATCAATCTTAATAAATTAACATCTTGTATTCAAAATCAAAAGCCTTGTATTATTAATGTTAATACAATTCAAAGAAAAGGAGCTGTAAGAATTGATGTTTTACTCACACACACACAAGTAAAAACACTAAATGATGTTGGATCACTTAAAATTAAAATGACGAAACCTATGTTAAAGAAATATTCAATAGACGAGTCAAGAGGAGGATTTCTCCCGTTTCTAATTCCTTTATTTGCTGGTTTAAGTGCGGCGGGAGCATTGACTGGTGGTATTTCAGCAGCGGTAAAAACTGCTAACGAAAGGAAGGCACAACTAAAAGCTCAAAAAGAATTGGAAAGACATAACAAGGAGTTGGAGAAACAAATTAGTGGAAGTGGTGTAATTGTAGATTTTGCTCAAAAACTTGAAAGTCTACCTGATAAAGCTAGATTGTTGGTTGGAGATATGCTTTCCTCTATCGCTCAAGCGGGTGTTAAACTAACTAAACGGGGTAATGGATTGTATCTTTCTCATAAATAAATGGATAAATGGTTTAAACAATTTGGAAAGAATACAACGTCAAATATAGAACTAGCTAAGTATTGTAAAACACTAAAAATTGATAATGTGGTTATTTGTATGAGAGATGAATTAATACATATAAATAAGAATACAAAGAATATTATTATGAATTTAGACACACAGAATGGTTCTCATTGGGTTTGTATTCATAATAGTCAGGATAAATATTATTTTGATAGTTATGGTATGCCACCACCTGTTGAAGTAATACAATTCTTACAGAATGGTGTTTATCAAACATTCCAAGTTCAAGAAATTAATTCTAAATGTTGTGGCCAATTATGTTTATATGTATTATTTCAACTCAACAATAATGAAAATTTTTATGATATCATTTTTTATCTAATATAAATGACCTATGTTGGAAAAGATGGTTCTATCTTTGGAAAATCCTCTCAGGATATTGATTTATCAAATTATTATACAAAGGCACAGGCTGAACGACAAAAATATAGTGTAAGTAAAAATATTAATATGAAGAATACTTATAAATTAATCAATTATCCAAACCCTACAGATGCGAATGACTTGATTAGATTCAGTGATTTATCACAATATATATCTTTAAAGAAAACAGCACGTTTTGTGAAACAAGTAAAATTTACAACCACAACACCTGGTTATACTGACCATACACCTTTCCTCATTGAATTTAACTACCTGCTTACAATTAAATTTTATAAAGAAGGACATTTAGTTAATATGCGAATTAATAAATGGGGGTATGATATGCCTGATTTAGGGTATAATTGGTCTTTTTCAATAAACATAGAAGACCTACATGATTTAAATCAGTCTCGTAAAGAAGAATATTATCCACTTGGTGAAGATAAGGATTTATGTGGAAGTACAATTAGTAAACAACAAATACGTGATTTTAAGAAAATAAAAATATATGATAGTATAGCGATGGTTCGCATGACAAAGAAGGAAGGTAATGAGATAAGGATAGAAAGCCGAGGAATACAAACCGATTTGGTAGTGGGAAGATGGGGTGGTATTACCTGTCATAATATTAATCTCACATATATTTCTGATACATAAATGGCAGGAAGAAGACTACAAGAGAATTATAATTTTTGTATTCAAGGATACCTACAAGAAAAGGGTGCTCGGTATTACATACCTTATGATTTGGAGCATATACATGGGAATTTTGTCATTAAAAACTGGCCTTATACTGATATTGTTAAACCCACAAATAGAGACTTGTTTAAAATATTAAATAAAAATGAACTTCTCAAAGTTATGAAATATAAAACTCTTTTAGAAATCGTCAACAAATCTTATTGGTATCCTATTATGAGAAAAATAATTATAGATACAAGAATATCTCAAAATCCAGATGAGTATATGTATAATATTCTTTGGGGTTCAAACTCAAGGGTAGCAAGGGATGAGGAAGGAGTTGAAGAAGAGAAGGAGGAAGGAGTTGAAGAAGAGAAGGAGGAAAGAGAGAAGGAGGAGAAGGGGGAAAGGGAGAAGGAGGAGAGGGAGGAAAAGGAGAAGGAGGAGAAGGATGAAAGGGAGAAAAAGGAGAAGGAGGAGAGGGAGGAAAGGGAGAAAAAGGAGGAGGAGGAGAGGGAGGAAAAATATAAAAATATGACCATTCCTGAGATTAATGAAAGATTGAAGGTATTACGACAAATAAATAAATCTCAACGCACTGAAGAGGAAAATAAAGAATTAATGACTCTTCCGAACTTATTGGTTTTTAAATTTGCTATAATGAATTCAGAGCGCAGATATACAACATATAGTTGATGATGTTGGTGTTATTGACTTTAGTTAGTTTTATTTGTAAATAAATGGAGGAGAGAGTGAAGTCATTTCTAAGGATTCTTTATGTTTTAAAAATCAAGATAGAAATGTATATGTTGAAAACCAAAAAGGTTTTGGCACTATGTAGAACTTTTTCTCATAAATAAATATGAGTTATTGTCTCAAATGTAAAAAGAAAACTAAATCTAAAAATATCTCTTATGTTAAAGCTAAAAATAATAGAGTTTATCAAAAAGGAATATGTCAAGTGTGTGGTTCTAAAAAGTGTCAATTCATCTCTCCTAAAAGTGGAGGAGACATACAAAAGTTTTTGTCAGGTAGCAAATTTACAACAACTGGAATTCCAGGGGAATTACACCTTCCAGGGTATTCTTTCTGTGGCCCAGGAACAAACTTGGATAAAAGATTAGATGAGGCTGACAATCCTAAACCTTGGTCTAAACCTACAAATAGGGTTGATGAAGTGTGTATGAAGCATGATATTGCTTATGGGAAAACCACTACATTGACTGAAAAACATAAAGCCGACAGAGAAATGTTGTATAATTTGTCTTTGATACAAAATCCAACGTTGAGAGAGAAAGTTGATAGGTTTATTGTGAGAAATTTGATAAATGCTAAATTGAAACTTGGCCTTGGTTATTCACCCTCAAAAAACTATTAGGCTCTCATGATGTCATCAAGACTGAGGAGCTTTTGGCTGATGAATTACATAAACCTATAATCACAAAGTTTAAAAGAAGGAAAGTTTATTCTAAATACACCGACCACATATGGTCCGCTGATTTAATCGAACTAAAAAATGATAAGGGATACAAGTATGCTTTAACCGTTATTGATTTGAGGAGTAGATTTGCTTGGGTTGTTCCTTTGAAAAACAAGAGAGGTTATACTCTGAAGTTAGCCTTCCAACAGATATTTAATAAAAGTAAAAGAAAACCAAAGAAACTGTGGACCGATGAGGGAACAGAGTTCTATAACAAAATATTTATGAAATTTCTTAAGGGGGAGGGTATTAAATTATACAGCACCTTTAATGAAGGAAAAGCAGTTGTTATTGAGCGTTTTAATCGTACTTTAAAAGAGAAATTATATAAAAAATTCACACAACTCGGTTCCCAAAAATGGGTGTATTTTATTCAGGATATTGTAGATAATTACAATAATACAGTTCATTCATCAACAAAATCAAAACCATCAGAAACATTTACAAAATTAGAATATGAAAAGGAGATTAATTTGAGAAAGCCCAAGTTCAAAGTTGGTGATATTGTAAGAATATACAGATGGAAAAGTCATTTTGAGAAAGGTTATACAAAGAGATGGACTAATGAATTATTCAAAATCGTTGATGTAATGGATACTATGCCTTGGACTTACAAATTATATGATATGAATTGGGAAGAAATCTTGGGTTCATTTTACTCACAAGAATTACAAAAAACAAAACTGATAATTCATTAAACAACAACCATCCATACTTTCATCCACCCAGATTAGCTAATTTAATTAGTAGTAATAAAAAAAAAAAAAAAAAAAAAAAAAAAATCATAAGCCACACCCACACAGACCCCACCCACAAACCCCACCCACACAGACCCCACCCACACAGACCACACCCACACAGACCACACCCACACAGACCACACCCACACAGACCCCGCCCACACATAAGAAAGCATTGGGGGCTTTTGATGATAAGAGGTTTATTTTAGAAAATGGAATTGATCGTCTCCCTTATGGTTATATAAGTATATAAGATATATATATATATAAGTGATAAGTTAAAAAGGGGGGTTAGGGATTTTAACGGGCTACCGCCACCTTTTTTACTATTATATAAATGATAGAACCAAGTATCAACCAGACTAAAGAGTGGAGGTGTAATCAACCTTGGTATATAAATGGAAAACATAACGAATGTGAAAAATATCAGATTCATGAGGTTGAGAGAATCACTGGTCAGAAGGTTCTCAAGACGGATAAACGTATTCATTTGTTAAGTGGGGTAATGGAGGGTGGGAAGAAAAATATATTAGAGTGGAGTGAGAACTTTAATGGTTATCAATCGGATAATAAATATTATAATTTTAAAATGGTATGTGGGAGAGGAGGAGGTCAAACAAGAACCCTCCGTGAAACATACCACTTTATACTTTCACAACAAAAGGTTAAGGAACCTGTATACTTTATAAATATACTTGATGGGGATGAGTTCTATAGGAGAATGGAACTCTTAAAAAAGTTAGAAAGAGATAATATATTTATAGGCTCATTAGCAGAGTGGTCTAAGGAACTACATTAAGGGGGTAGTGGGGGGAATAGGGTAAAATTTACATGGAAGTGAGAATGATCATAGGTTCATAAGGCTAGAAGGATTATAGGTTCATAAAGGAAGAAAATCATAGGTTCATAAGGCGAGAAGGATTATAGGTTCATAAGGTGAGAAGGATTATAGGTTCATAAGGCGAGAAGGATTATAGGTTCATAAGGCGAGAAGGATTATAGGTTCATAGAGGGAGAAATAGAGGTGTTTATGATTTTTTTTAAAACAGGGGGGTAAATGACATTAGATAGGGATTTCCCATGTTAAACGGAGGTGTCCCAGAAGCAACATTTATCACCTACTAAGGAGAGTTCTCCCTGATGGTCCGCAGTTATACTATGTGAGACACATCATAGAAACCCTAAAAAATTGGGAAAGGGAAGTTTTCCCTGATGGTCCGCAGTTATACTATGTGAGACTTATCACGGAAACCCCAAATATTTCTGAAAATTGTGGTTCTACCTTGGGGACTTGGAAAGATGGTTATATTTTTGGAGACTCGGAATGGGGGTTTTGTTTTGATGACTCGGAATGTGATACCTATCTTGGAGGCTCAACAGGAATGTGGTTATACCTTGGGAACTTGGAAAGTTGGTTTTGTTTTGGAGACTCTACCTGTGGGGTCCATCTTGGAGACTCTTTGGATTCTAAAGCAATGAACAATGTTCTTTGTTTAATGACGCTTGATTTAAGCAATATCAAGAAAGTTCGAGGAAGAAAATGCTGGAAAATTCTTTCTTCCCATTTCTACTTCTTCAAACTTGAAAGCCTTGAAAGACAGAATTGGAAGAAGAGGAAAAAAAATAAAAATGAAATACATATTTTTAAAAAAGAAGAAAAAAAAGATTATGTTAGGGTTTGGGTGGGATTTTGAATGTGAGGGTTAGGGATGGGGTTGGGTTAGGGATGGGGTTGGGTTAGGGTTGGGATTTTGAATGTGAGGGTTAGGGTTGGGGTTGGGTTAGGGATGGGGTTGGGTTCGGGTTGGGATTTTGAATGTGAGGGTTGGGGTTGGGTTAGGGATGGGATTGGGTTAGGGTTGGGATTTTGAATGTGAGGGTTAGGGATGGGTTGGGGTTGGGTTAGGGATGGGGTTGGGTTAGGGTTGGGATTTTGAATGTGAGGGTTAGGGATGGGGTTGGGTTAGGGATGGGGTTGGGTTAGGGATGGGGTTGGGTTAGGGATGGGGTTGGGTTAGGGATTGGGTTGGGTTAGGGATGGGGTTGGGTTAGGAATGGGTTGGGTTAGGGATGGGGTTGGGTTAGGGATGGGTTTGGGTTAGGGATGGGTTTGGGTTAGGGATGGGTTTGGGTTAGGGATGGGGTTGGGTTAGGGTTTGTATATTATTATGACTCACTCACACATACACAAAAGTTAAGCCCCAACTGGAAAGTTGAGGGATTCTGTGTTTGGGGTTCACAGATTTAAAAACGTATCCCCATTATACACACACAAAAGTTAAGCCCCAACTGAAAAGTTGTGGGATTCTGTGTTTGGGGTTCACAGATTTAAAAACGTATCCCCATTATACACACACAAAAGTTAAGCCCCAAATTAAAAAGTTGTGGGATTCTGTGTTTGGGGTTCACAGATTTAAAAACGTATCCCCATTATACACACACAAAAGTTAAGCCCCAACTAAAAAGTTGTGGGATTCTGTGTTTGGGGTTCACAGATTTAAAAACGTATCCCCATTATACACACACAAAAGTTAAGCCCCAACTGAAAAGTTGTGGGATTCTGTGTTTGGGGTTCACAGATTTAAAAACGTATCCCCATTACATTTTATTTATTTATTTATTATTTTCAAGGGTATTAGCTGCTTACTTGTGTTTTTTGTAATTCTTGCGAGTAAAATGAACCCAAGATTTCTTCTCCATTTAAATCATATAATTTGTAGGTCCAAGGGACTGTATCCATTACATCAATGATTTTAAATAATTCACGAGTCCATTTTTGTGTATAACCTTTCTCAAAATGACTTTTCCATTTGTATATTCTTACAATATCACCAACTTTAAACTTGGGCTTTCTCAAATTAATCTCCTTTTCATATTCTAATTTTGTAAATGTTTCTGATGGTTTTGATTTTGTTGATGAATGAACTGTATTATTGTAATTATCTACAATATCCTGAATTAAATACACCCATTTTTGAGAACCGAGTTGTGTGAATTTTTTATATAATTTCTCTTTTAAAGTACGATTAAAACGCTCAATAACAACTGCCTTTCCTTCATTAAAGGTGCTGTATAATTTAATACCCTTCCCCTTAAGAAATTTCATGAATATTTTGTTATAGAACTCTGTTCCCTCATCAGTCCATAACTTCTTTGGTTTCCTTTTATCCCGATCAAATATTAGCTTAAAGGCTAACATTAAAGTATCACCCCTTTTATTTTTTAAAGGGACAACCCAGGCAAATCTACTCCTCAAATCAATAACGGTTAAAGCATACCTGTATCCCCTGTCATTATTCAATTCAATTAAATCAGTGGACCATATGTGGTCGGTGTATTTAGAATAAACCTTCCTTCTTTTAAACTTTGTGATTATAGGTTTGTGTAATTCTTCAGCCAAAAGCTCCTCAGTCTTGATGACATCATTAGAGCCTAATAGTTTTTTGAGGAATAACCAAGACCAAGTTTCAATTTAGCATTTATCAAATTTCTCACAATAAACCTATCAACTTTCTCTCTCAACGTTGGATTTTGTATCAAAGACAAATTATACAACATTTCGCTGTCGGCTTTATGTTTTTCAGTCAACGTAGTGGTTTTCCCATAAGCAATATCATGCTTCATACACACTTCGTCAACCCTATTTGTAGGTTTAGACCAAGGTTTAGGATTGTCAGCCTCATCTAATCTTTTATCCAAGTTTGTTCCTGGACCACAGAAAGAATACCCTGGAAGGTGTAATTCCCCTGGAATTCCAGTTGTTGTAAATTTACTTCCTGACAGAAACTTTTGTATGTCTCCTCCTCTTTTAGGAGAGATGAATTGGCACTTTTTAGAGCCACATACTTGACATATTCCTTTTTGATAAACTCTATTATTTTTAGCTTTAACATAAGAGATATTTTTAGATTTAGTTTTCTTTTTACATTTGAGACAATAACTCATATTTATTTATCAGAAAAATTCCGACAGAGTATCAAAACCTTTTTGGTTTTCAACATATACATTTCAATCTTTATTTTTAAAACATAAAGAATCCTAAGGAATGCCTTCACTCTCTCCTCCATTTATTTACAAATAAAAACTAACTAAAGTCAATGACACCAACATCATCAATCACATAATCTTTTCCTTCTTCTTCTTCTTCTTCTTCACCACTTTCTCGTTTAAATCTCCTCCCTGAAATTGAAGACATTGACGTTGTTATTTTTGAAACCATTATCTTCATAAGAGTTGTTAATTCTTTAATTTCCTCTTCGGTGCGTTGAGATTGATTTATTTGCTGTAATACACTCAATCTTTTACGAATCTCACTGATTTCCATCTTTTTATATTTTTCCTCCCTCTCTCTTTGCTCCCTTTCCTCCCTCTCCTCCTTCTCCTTTTTCTCCCTCTCCTCCTTCTTCTTTTTCTCTCTTTCCTCCTTCTCCCTTTTCTCTCCTTCCTCCTTCTCCTTTTTCTCCCTCTCCTCCTCCTTTTTCTCCCTCTCCTCCTTCTCCTCCCTCTCCCTTTCCTCCTTCTCCTTTTTCTCTCTTTCCTCCTTCTCTTCTTCAACTCCTTCCTCATCCCTTGCTACCCTTGAGTTTGAACCCCAAAGAATATTATACATATACTCATCTGGATTTTGAGATATTCTTGTATCTATAATTATTTTTCTCATAATAGGATACCAATAAGATTTGTTGACGATTTCTAAAAGAGTTTTATATTTCATAACTTTGAGAAGTTCATTTTTATTTAATATTTTAAACAAGTCTCTATTTGTGGGTTTAACAATATCAGTATAAGGCCAGTTTTTAATGACAAAATTCCCATGTATATGCTCCAAATCATAAGGTATGTAATACCGAGCACCCTTTTCTTGTAGGTATCCTTGAATACAAAAATTATAATTCTCTTGTAGTCTTCTTCCTGCCATTTATGTATCAGAAATATATGTGAGATTAATATTATGACAGGTAATACCACCCCATCTTCCCACTACCAAATCGGTTTGTATTCCTCGGCTTTCTATCCTTATCTCATTACCTTCCTTCTTTGTCATGCGAACCATCGCTATACTATCATATATTTTTCTTTTCTTAAAATCACGTATTTGTTGTTTACTAATTGTACTTCCACATAAATCCTTATCCTCACCAAGTGGATAATATTCTTCTTTACGAGACTGATTTAAATCATGTAGGTCTTCTATGTTTATTGAAAAAGACCAATTATACCCTAAATCAGGCATATCATACCCCCATTTATTAATTCGCATATTAACTAAATGTCCTTCTTTATAAAATTCAATTGTAAGCAGGTAGTTAAATTCAATGAGGAAAGGTGTATGGTCAGTATAACCAGGTGTTGTGGTTGTAAATTTTACTTGTTTCACAAAACGTGCTGTTTTCTTTAAAAATATATATTGTGATAAATCACTTAATCTAATTAAGTCATTCGCATCTGTAGGGTTTGGATAATTGATTAATTTATAAGTATTCTTCATATTAATATTTTTACTTACACTATATTTTTGTCGTTCAGCCTGTGCCTTTGTATAATAATTTGATAAATCAATATCCTGAGAGGATTTTCCAAAGATAGAACCATCTTTTCCAACATAAGTCATTTATATTAGATTAAAAATGATATCATAAAAATTTTCATTATTGTTGAGTTGAAATAATACATATAAACATAATTGACCACAACATTTAGAATTAATTTCTTGAACATGAAATGTTTGATAAACACCATTCTGTAAGAATTGTATTACTTCAACAGGTGGTGGCATACCATAACTATCAAAATAATATTTATCCTGACTATTATGAATACAAACCCAATGAGAACCATTCTGTGTGTCTAAATTCATAATAATATTCTTTGTATTCTTATTTATATGTATTAATTCATCTCTCATACAAATAACCACATTATCAATTTATAGTGTTTTACAATACTTAGCTAGTTCTATATTTGACGTTGTATTCTTTCCAAATTGTTTAAACCATTTATCCATTTATTTATGAGAAAGATACAATCCATTACCCCGTTTAGTTAGTTTAACACCCGCTTGAGCGATAGAGGAAAGCATATCTCCAACCAACAATCTAGCTTTATCAGGTAGACTTTCAAGTTTTTGAGCAAAATCTACAATTACACCACTTCCACTAATTTGTTTCTCCAACTCCTTGTTATGTCTTTCCAATTCTTTTTGAGCTTTTAGTTGTGCCTTCCTTTCGTTAGCAGTTTTTACCGCTGCTGAAATACCACCAGTCAATGCTCCCGCCGCACTTAAACCAGCAAATAAAGGAATTAAAAACGGGAGAAATCCTCCTCTTGACTCGTCTATTGAATATTTCTTTAACATAGGTTTCGTCATTTTAATTTTAAGTGATCCAACATCATTTAGTGTTTTTACTTGTGTGTGTGTGAGTAAAACATCAATTCTTACAGCTCCTTTTCTTTGAATTGTATTAACATTAATAATACAAGGCTTTTGATTTTGAATACAAGATGTTAATTTATTAAGATTGATTTGATTAACATATACCCCAACCATTTATTTATGAGAAAAAACCTATTCGATATTAATCATAACACCATTATCTGTATTAATCTGTAATTCTGTTTCCTCCAAAAGCAAACAATATGCATTAACCTCTTCACTCTCCCCTCTTTCAATGTATAGAGAAGTATCCACTCGATTAGACTTTATAGTTTCCTTTTGAGAACTCAGGTCAATTGCGTAGATTGTATAAAGTTTTTGAAACGCAACCATATCCAAAATAGGATCATTATTACCATTACTTTCACACACCTTTTGGTAGGACTTGTAGGCTTCCGCATAATCATTTTTTTCCCAATCAATTTCCAATCTATCTCGCGGATAAAATGTGCCATCAAGAGAAACCCGAAGTTGTTTCACCTTAGCATTATCACTCAGCGCATTATTCTTATTAGTACCGTCCTCTCCATCTGGTTTTTTAAAAATGAGCCAGAGGTATCGTGGCTTTCCTTGAAGAACACCCAAATTCCAAGTGTAGGTAGTGTGTTCCAGTTTAACGTGTTGACATCTTCTTTTAAGGTATGATACATTTAGCGGTTTCTTTGAGTTAAGTCTTCTATTTAACATCTCTTCCGTTTTAAGATTAGGAGTATATTCACTGATATACCAACACAAATCATTAATAACAAATTTATTGTTGTCTCCAAAAGCATTTTCATCCCCAAAAAGCAACCTATTTACATTATCATTCCTTTGTAGTTGAAATCTAATTTTAAGACCATACAAAACTTTATCATAATCGCAAAATCCAAATATACCTTTAAGAGGTACTGCTACGGTAAAACTATTCACTGCTTTTGTTTCATCATTATACATTGACTTCCTTTGACTATAACCAGGGTCTGCGTTTGTACCCGTTGACATATCAGGAATAAAACCTTCAACAGCTCCCTTACCCATTCTATCACTAAACGAATATAGTGTAAATTTCATCATTTCAGATGTAGCAGAGACATAATCAACCGCTTCAACCTCTTGTGTTCCAATATACAGGCGGACACTGTCAAACATTTTCCAGAAGAAATCATTTACGAGTGTAGCATTAGTATTATTCGCAGCCTTAGTGAATTTAAATTTACACAGCAAGAAACTATCAGCTATATTCAAGTAAGTTTGTTGATTATTTATTTCAAAACTTTTTGTTCCGTTTGAATTCCAGTCTGTTCCTGTTATAGCATTTACCTTAAAATAGTCTTCCTTTTTAGTGGAGTTTGAAATGATAATCGTATCATCCAAATCATAGATACTATCAATCGCTTCCATACTTGTATTTATATAGCATTAAAATTGTTGAAACCCTGACCCAAGTATTTTAATGATTTTTTGTCGTTCTTGTGAAGATAGTTGAGTTTTACCTTTTTTTATTTCTTTGATTGCTTGTAATTTATGAGACTCCTTTTGAGCATCTTTTATACTCTTTATAGCACCCGCAACGGAGCCCACGGCAGAAGCAGTTGAATCAATTAGGTCTTTATGTTTAAGGATGGTTGAACCAATACCCATTAGAGTATCAATTATCCCATCTCCTTTATTTCGAAATTGATGACGTACACCTCGTTGTCTCTTAGGTTTATAGTATCCTCTACCCACATACCTTGTATAGTCTGGTGAAAGGAACATGCCCTCCCCTGTAATTATTTTATATTTTCCCAACTCGTGTTTTCTCACAATAACCATTATTTATTTATTGAAAAACTTCACGTAGGTGAATTCTGATGGATATAATTTCATCATTAAAGGATATCATACGATTATCTTGGTCGGTTATCCTAAAACTTACTCTGTATATGGTTTTTCCTGACACAGGTAAATAGACAAGATTTTTTGGTTCCATATTAAATTTATAACCAATCGGGGTTGAGTATGCACTGAATGAAAATATTGTATTTGTTCTTATTCCATCGTTATAAGCACCATCAATCAAATCACAATGAATTAATACTGAATTTATACCGGAGGATATTTGGATAACATTATCACTGTAAAACGTCCCGTTATTTTCAATCTTTTTTGAAGAGAAACCCAATAGCTCTCTAAACGAATTTTCAATCGTGAAATCAACTTTATAATTATTTTTAAGTTTAATAGTTGATTTTGAAGTGTGTTTTTGAATATCTATTACAATATTTTTTGGTTCATCACCTTTTTCTTTCATAAGGCGAGAGACTTCTGAAGATATTTGAGAAATCTCGTAAGCTCCAGGTGAAACGGTTATAGTTTTATATCCACTTCCTGGATTATAACTAAACTTGTTGTTTTTCTCTGTGATATTAAAAAGGGTATTGTAAGTTTCCATTGACAACAAAGATGCCTCATATGAGGTAAGGGGGTCAAGTTGTAGTGGGTAAGGGAATGAAGCTGTGTAATCGCTCGTTGTGAAATTAAAACTAAGAATTGTGCTTCTCATCTTATTTAATATCTAATAAAATATCTTTGTATTGACATTTATTAATTATTTTCATGTTCATCAACTGATCTAAAATGGCTGAGGATTCATTAAAACAATTGTTGTTTCCAGCCTTCTTACTACCTAACAACAATAATAGCCTATTAACTAATTGTGATGGGTCATTTGGAAGAAAACTAACACCCGAACCAAGCTTACTTAAAGCATCAATAATATGTTTCTCCTTCTCATTCTTCTTACTTTTACCAGCAACAGAAACTCCATAATCAAGTGCATTTAGCAACTCAATATATACCCTATCTTCCTCTCTTTCCATATCAAGTGGTTCCTCAAAATATTTTGAACCGCTGAATCCGGGGTTTGTTAGAAGAAACATTAATCTTGGAGTTAATTTAACATTTGGTTGAGTAGAACTCAAGAACATCAATTCATCATTAAATATCAATACCTTTTCTTCCACAAGATGAAACACTGCTGGTTCTTCTGTTGGAATGAGACCTGCTCTGGTTTTTGAACCCGCCGAATATTCATTGTTTTGAAGAGCTTCCACAACATAATTAGGGGGTTGATTTACCTCCTCAAGTTTCCGAAATAATCCCTCGTCATCATATTCTAATTCACCAAGTTCTTGTTTTGTTATCTGACTAAAATCTTTGAGCATTTGAAGTTTTTTCGGAGTAAATTCTACCGTGGGAACTGTAGGTGAGTGTTGAGTTTTCAAAAGTGGTTTAAAGAATTTCTCTTGTTTTCTTTCAAAGGCTTCTTCACCAGTTAGTTTCTGTCTCCGTTTCTTCTTTATCTCTTCCTGTTGTTTAACAACTTTTGAAACTAATTGTTGATGTTCCTTAAACTTTCTTTCTCTTTCTTCGGTATTCATTTTCTGTATTTATTTATTGAAAAATATCATTTAGTATCTCATCTTGTTTCACAACAATATATTTATATTTTCCAATCGTGTGTTTCATATAATTTTCAAATTCTTTTTTACTACATAACGTAGAGCAATTATCTCTCCAAAAATTATTTACATCTATTGAATTTAACTTAAATAAAATAAAAGTATTGGCATTGTTTCTTATTGAGCGTCGAGGGAGTTGAAAATATGATTGACTAAGATATATACAATTACAAGAAGAATGTCTCCCTCTTGTATAGTAGCTATCCATTACTGTTTGGTTTCTCTCATTAACACAATCATCAAAGATGACGAGGTTCTTTTTTGATTTATCTAAATCTTGAGGTGAAGGTATATCATCCGTATTATCACTGAGAATACAAGTTATGGGTTTCGATTTTGATTTCTGTGTATCACAAAATAATTGTATTATATCTTCAATATTATAATCATTCAGTTTGTTTTGAAGTTTAAATAAAACGATAATGTCTTCCTTTTTAAGACCTGCATTAAAACCCTCTGAGAGTAGTTGATACTCGGGTTGAAAACTTGACTTTGTAAAAATTATTAAATTATCATAATCTAAAAAATTAGGACCAAGGAGCATCTTTAAAAGTAAACAGGTTTTCCCACATCCGCTTGAACCAACTATTAGACATCTCAATGAATTTGGAATGTTTTTATGGTTATTAAATTTTATCTTATTTTCCCAAACGGGTAAAAAATCATTCATTTATATATTTGGAAAACAAGTCATCCAACTTTTTTTGAGCTATTTTAGAAACTCTATATTTTATCCTGAGTTCGGGTTTAATTTCAAAATAATTCATTATTTTATTTATGTAGTATCTTGTATTAACATTTCCATTAAAATTATTTTGAATAATAAATATCATTAAACCCTTATACATTTCCTCAATACAAAGAGTCTCTTTCCTTGTAAGAAATGGTGTATTATCACCATAATGCTTAACATTCATCTCTCTTATTAATCTTGTAAAGTAATTCATTTTTGGTTCTAATTTAAAAGAGTTATATGTTTTTTTATATTTCTTATTATCATTAATTAGAATATAATCACAGAATAAACATTGTTTATATGAATCCTCATCATTAAGCCCCACTCTATCACAAGCCGGACAATTCTCTAATTTATCATATGGAGAGTCTGGAAATTCTAAATATCCTTCAGAACTTATCATATTTATGTGGTAAATTTTTACTTAAACTAAACGCAAGTTTATTCATTAATAAATACAATGTTTCAAAGCACAAAAGACAAATTTCAATCAATCTCTACTTCGTTGGAAGATATAGAAAAATATGTCAAAGATGTTAAATTGAACAAAGATAAATATGGAAATTTTTGGGTAAAACCAGTTATGGAAAATAACATGAGCCCCTCTATTTCATTTAAAGGAAGAGCTCTAACTATACCTGGAAAGACATCCATTAAAGTAAATCTAACAAAAGTTTCTCCTCTACTCCTGGCAATTTATTCAAAGCTTGAAAAAGTGATTGACCACGATACTTTGAAAAAGAATGATAAGACCATTAATAATTCTAGAGGAGACATTTGTATTTTCTTTAATAATCCAAAGGGTGTAGATCTAAGTAAAATGAATGATGTTAATATTTCTGGTGAAATGTCATTTCGTTCTATGATAGTTAGAGATTATTTAAAGATAACTTTTGATATAAAAATTGTAGAGATTGAATCTGTTAATGAAAGAAAGTATATAGATATTGATGGGAATATTTTTCTGCTAATTAAATATGAGTCAATACAGCAGTGAAGATTTTACTATTTCATTGAACTCGGACGATAGTGATGATAGTATTTCATTGAACTTGGACGATGGTGATGATAGTATTTCATTGAACACAGATGATAGTTATGATACTAATAGTTTGTGCTCAAATGATAGTTATGAGAGTAGCTTTATTGATGACTCTGAGTATGATTCTGAGTATTCATGTGATAGTTATGACTTAGATGATTCTGAGTGAAAAAGTGTTTTAGTTTAAGCACAGCGATATATATAAAACGGAGCTGTAAAGCTCAAAAGTGTTTTATTTTAAGCACAGTGATATATATAAAACACCACGTTTTCTCACGCTATAAATATGGTTTATTGTGATACTTGCGAGAAGGAAGTAAAATATTATAAACAACATATTCTCACCGCAAAACATACATACAACATTTTAAACAAACTTTCCCCTCTTCCACCTGAAACAAAACACTGTTCTACATGTAATAAAAATATCCTCAAGAAAGGCTTCAAAATACATCTTAAAACAAATCTACATTTATCAAATTTTATCACAACTAAAAACTCTGATGGAGCATTCAAAGGACATATTAAAATAAGAGTCTTTAACTTCAAACCTCCTGAACCAGAGTCTATAGTTGATGCTCTAGAAATAGTTAAACCTGCTGTTCAAACGTTGATTGAAAAAACACTAAAGGAAATGAAACCACTTAAATTTTATATGGGAGTAAAATTAGAAATGACAAAGGATGAAGGAGTTATAGATGCACCATACATGAGAACTGAGCCACACTTTATATCTTCATATCAAGATTTTAAAACATCAGGAGTCTATGATGAACTTATTAAACAAGAGCAAGATGTGGATAATTCAATCGTAGGAAGTGGATTCAATATAGGAAAAATTATTTACATAGACATTCATATTCTTAAATCAGATCCTCTAAAAGCTTCTTCTTACATTGATTTACCCAGTGTTATCAAAAATAGAAAAGCAGTTATCAATATCAAAAATAAAGACAATAAATGTTTTCTCTGGTCTATTTTAGCACACTTACATCCTCCACATTTTCATGATGAAAGAGTATCTCATTATAAAAAATATGAGAATACATTAAATACGAAAGATCTAAAGTTTCCGATGACTTTAAATGATATTCCTAAATTTGAAAAGATGAATAATTTATCAGTTAATGTTTATGGTCTAACAGAAACAAACAACATTCAGGTTTTAAAGCTTTCTGACAATTGTAAACAAACTCATATTAATCTTCTATATTTTAATTCAGACGAAAATTCACATTATACATACATCAAAGATATTGCTAAATTAATAAAACCACAAGTCTGTAAGAGAACAAATAAAATATATATTTGTTTGCGTTGTCTTAACTTCTTCAATTCACAAGAAAGATTAGATAAACATTCAAATTATTGTGGCGAACATAAATCAACGGTAATCAATATGCCTAAAGAAGGCTCAAAGATCACATTCAAAGATGAAAATAAAAAGATCAAACATCCATTTGTTATATATGCTGATTTTGAAAGTATTTTAGAAAAAATTGATACTGCTTCTCAAGATCCAAAAGAATCATACACAAATAAATATCAAAAACATACTCCTTGTGGTTTTTGTTATTATATCAAATCATCCGTTGGTGATAAATATAACAAGTTAGAGATGTATAGAGGCTCAAATACCCCAGAGGAGTTTGTGAAACGACTAGAAAAAGACTGTGTTCGATTAACCAAGATAATGAGAGAAACCAATAAACCAATGTCCTTAACAAGTAAAGAAAAAAGGGAATTTATAAAAAACAATGTCTGTCATATTTGTGAGGAGAAAATTGGTAAAGGTCTAAAGGTTAGAGACCATTGTCATCTCACTGGTAAATATAGAGGTCCGGCTCATCAAAGTTGTAATATTAATTATCAACTCCCCTCTTTCATTCCTGTCTTTCTTCATAACAACGCTCATTATGATACACATCTATTTATCAAGGAACTCTCAAAGACTTCTGGAAGTATCTCAGCAATTCCAAACACGGATCAGAAATACATTTCATTCACAAAAACAATTCACACATCTCCTATTACTCATATCAGATTTCTTGATACATTTAAATTCATGGCAAGTCCATTGGTTAACTTGGTTCAAAATCTAAAAGAGTTTCCATGTCTTTCAGAGTATTTTTTAGATAAAGATTTTCTAACACAAAAGGGAATTTACCCCTATGACTATATGGACTCATTTGAGAGATTCAATGAAACACAACTTCCTTCAAAAGAAAA
The DNA here is from genome assembly GCF_964187855.1 of Myxine glutinosa. Lineage (NCBI taxonomy): Eukaryota > Metazoa > Chordata > Myxini > Myxiniformes > Myxinidae > Myxine > Myxine glutinosa. The sequence goes on along the minus strand of NC_136272.1, from coordinate 13,913,333 downwards.
TTTCTATAACAAATTAAATAATAGTCATATATCTGATAAAGATTATGTACACGCACAAAATGTTTGGGAAAAATATAACATCAAGAATCTTGGCGAGTATCACGATTTGTATCTCAAAACTGATGTGCTTTTATTGGCCGATGTATTTGAAGCCTTTAGATCTGTTTGTCGCACTGGATATGGATTGGATCCTGCTCACTACTACACAGCACCTGGATTGGCCTGGAGTGCGATGTTGAAAATGACAAAACAAGATTTGGATTTGATAATTAATCGATGTTGATATGCTTTTGATGATTGAAAAGGCAAAAAGACGTGGAATTTCACATGTCTGCTCGAGTAGATACGCAAAAGCAAATAACAAATATCTTCCAAATTATGATCCAACGAAAGAGAGTTCTTACTTGATGTACTATGACGCGAACAACCTGTATGGCTGGGCAATGTCTCAGGCTCTTCCTTATGGAAAACTTAGATGGGTAAAGGAAAAAGACTACAAAAACGTTTTACAAGATGTATGTATCTCTACACAAAAAGAATTGGATGAAGAAAAAGTTGGTTATTATTTTGAAATTGATTTAAAATATCCAGAGGAACTCCATAACCTACACAAAGATCTCCCATTTGCTTGTGAGAAAGAAAGTCCAAAGAAAGAATGGTTGAGTGATTATCAACGATCGTTTGATATAGGTGAATCAACAGAAAAATTACTTACTACATTATATAACAAGAAAAATTATGTTCTACACCAAAGAAATTTGCGACAATATTTATCAAAAGGTCTAAGAGTAGAGAAGATCCATAGGGTTCTAAAGTTCAATCAAAGTCATTGGTTAAAGGGGTACATTGATTTTAATACACAAAGAAGAACAGAGTCAAAAACAGATTTTGAGAAAGACTTTTATAAATTAATGAATAATGCGGTCTTTGGTAAGACTATGGAGAATGTGAGGAAAAGACAAAATATCAGACTATCAACATCTTGGGAACAAGCATCAAAATTAATTAATAGACCGAGTTTTACTCGAGCTGAGGTCTTTACTGAGAACTTTTGTGCGATCCATTTGATTAAAGAGAGTATTGAAATGAACAAACCTATTTATATTGGAACAACAATTCTTGATTTATCAAAGTCATTAATGTATGATTACTTTTATAATAACTTGAGGAAGAAATATCAAAATGATGTTAATCTACTTTATATGGATACAGATAGTTTTATTTTGAAAATTAATACCAACGATGTTTATTCAGACATGAAAAGAGACATTAATATCTATGACACGAGTAATTACAGTCCAGAGAGTGAGTTGTTCTCTTCTAAAAATAAAAAGGTGATTGGAAAGTTCAAGGATGAATGAGGAGGAAATGTTATGAGTGAATTTGTGGGATTGAGGTCAAAGGCTTATGCTTATAAATACATTGTGAATAACGTTGAAAAGACTGACAAGAAGTTAAAAGGTGTAAAGAAAAATGTTATTAAAGAAACAATAAACTTTAAGGATTATTATAACTGTTTAACAACAAAGAAAGAAGAGTTTAGAAAGATTAATGGAATAAGAAGTTATAAACATCAATTATATTCAGAAGAGATAAATAAGAAAGCATTGGGGGCTTTTGATGATAAGAGGTTTATTTTAGAAAATGGAATTGATAGTCTCCCTTATGGTTATATAAGTATATAAGTGATAAGATATATATAAGTGATAAGATATATATAAGTGATAAGATATACATAAGTGATAAGATATATATAAGTGATAAGATATATATAAGTGATAAGTTAAAAAGGGGGGGGGGGGGGGTTGGGGATTTTAACGGGCTACCGCCGCCTTTTTTACTATTATATAAATGATAGAACCAAGTATCAACCAGACTAAAGAGTGGAGGTGTAATCAACCTTGGTATATAAATGGAAAACATAATGAATGTGAAAAATATCAAATAGGTATAATTGAAAAGGCAACTGGTAAAAAAGTTCACAAAACAAATAAGAGAATTAATTTAAATACCGGTGAATTGGGTAAAAAAGATGGAAATATTTTTGAGTGGACGGAAAACTTTGATGGTTGTCAGGAAAATATATACTTTAATTTAAAAATGGTATGTGGCACTGGAGGCGCTCAAATAAGAACATTGAGGGAGGTTTACCATTTTATCTTAGCTCAGTTAAAATATCTTAATAAAGAACCAAACTCAAACATATTTTTTGTTAATGTATTAGACGGTGAGGAGAGTTGTAGGAGAATTAAATTATTTCCCACACATAAACAAATATTTGTAGGGTCGTTGTTTGAGTGGGTTATATTCACCAGATGATATTAAGAGTAAAAGGTTAAAAGGTTCATAAGGTCAGAAGGATCACAGGTGTTTAAGTGGTCTAATGAATAAGGATAACATGTCAAAAGGTTAGAAGGTTCGTAAAGAACAGGGTGAGAGAAATAGAGGTCTTTAGGGGCAATGAGGGAGGGAAAGAATTAATATGGAAGTGAATGGGTCAATGTTTGAGTGGGTCAAAGATTAATCTGCCAGATGATATGTAGAAGAAGGATGATAGGTCTATAAGAGAAAACAAATATTTGTAGTGTTTGAGTGGTCTAATGAACAACATTAAGGATAGGTACTACAGACAAAAGGTTCATAAAGATGAGGGTGGGAGAAATAGAGGTGTTTATGATTTTTGAAAAAGACAAGGGGGTAAATGACATTAGATAGGGATTTCCCATGTTAAACGGAGGTGTCCCAGAAGCAACATTATTGCACTACTGGTACTGCTACGGTAAAACTATTCTCTGTTTTTGTGTCATCATTATACATTGACTTCCTTTGACTATAACCGGGGTCAGCATTTGTTCCCGTTGACATATCAGGAATAAAACCTTCAACAGCTCCCTTACCCATTCTATCACTAAACGAATATAGTGTAAATTTCATCATTTCAGATGTAGCAGAGACATAATCAACCGCTTCAACCTCTTGTGTTCCAATATACAGGCGGACACTGTCAATCATTTTCCAGAAGAAATCATTTACGAGTGTAGCATTAGTATTATTCACAGCCTTAGTGAATTTAAATTTACACAGCAAGAAACTATCAGCTATATTCAAGTAAGTTTGTTGATTATTTATTTCAAAACTTTTTGTTCCGTTTGAATTCCAGTCTGTTCCTGTTATAGCATTTACCTTAAAATAGTCTTCCTTTTTAGTGGAGTTTGAAATGATAATCGTATCATCCAAATCATAGATACTATCAATCGCTTCCATACTTGTATTTATATAGCATTAAAATTGTTGAAACCCTGACCCAAGTATTTTAATGATTTTTTGTCGTTCTTGTGAAGATAAAAAAAAAATTTTTTTTTTTTGTTTGTTTTTTGTGAAGATAGTTGAGTTTTACCTTTTTTTATTTCTTTGATTGCTTGTAATTTATGAGACTCCTTTTGAGCATCTTTTATACTCTTTATAGCACCCGCAACTGAACCCACGGCAGAAGCAGTTGAACCAATTAGGTCTTTATGTTTAAGGATGGTTGAACCAATACCCATTAGAGTATCAATTATCCCATCTCCTTTATTTCGAAATTGATGACCTACACCTCGTTGTCTCTTAGGTTTATAGTATCCTCTCCCAAGAAACATACCTTCACCCTTATAGTATGGTGAAAGGTACATGCCCTCCCCTGTAATTATTTTATATTTTCCCAACTCGTGTTTTCTCACAATAACCATTATTTATTTATTGAAAAACTTCACGTAGGTGAATTCTGATGGATATAATTTCATCATTAAAGGATATCATATGATTATCTTGGTCGGTTATCCTAAAATTTACTCTGTATATGGTTTTTCCTGACACAGGTAAATAGAGAAGATTTTTTGGTTCCATATTAAATTTATAACCAATCGGGGTTGAGTATGCACTGAATGAAAATATTGTATTTGTTCTTATTCCATCGTTATAAGCACCATCAATCAAATCACAATGAATTAATACTGAATTTATACCGGAGGATATTTGGATAACATTATCACTGTAAAACGTCCCGTTAGTTTCAATCTTTTTTGAAGAGAAACCCAATAGCTCTCTGAATGAATTTTCAATCGTGAAATCAACTTTATAATTATTTTTAAGCTTAATCGTTGATTTTGAAGTGTGTTTTTGAATATCTATTACCATATTTTTTGGTTCATCACCTTTTTCTTTCATAAGGCGAGAGACTTCTGAAGATATTTGAGAAATCTCGTAAGCTCCGGGTGAAACGGTTATAGTTTTATATCCACTTCCTGGATTATAACTAAACTTGTTGTTTTTCTCTGTGATATTAAAAAGGGTATTGTAAGTTTCCATTGACAACAAAGAAGCCTCATATTCTTTTGTGGGGTCAAGTTGTAGTGGGTAAGGGAATGAAGCTGTGTAATCGCTCGTTGTGAAATTAAAACTAAGAATTGTGCTTCTCATCTTATTTAATATCTAATAAAATATCTTTGTATTGACATTTATTAATTATTTTCATATTCATCAACTGATCTAAAATGGCTGAGGATTCATTAAAACAATTGTTGTTTCCAGCCTTCTTACTACCTAACAACAATAATAGCCTATTAACTAATTGTGATGGGTCATTTGGAAGAAAACCAACACCTGAACCAAACTTACTTAAAGCATCAATAATATGTTTCTCCTTCTCATTCTTCTTACTTTTACCAGCAACAGAAACTCCATAATCAAGTGCATTTAGCAACTCAATATATACCCTATCTTCCTCTCTTTCCACATCAAGTGGTTCCTCAAAATATTTTGAACCGCTGAATCCGGGGTTTGTTAGAAGAAACATTTATCTTGGAGTTAATTTAACATTTGGTTGAGTAGAACTCAAGAACATCAATTCATCATTAAATACCAATACCTTTTCTTTCACAAGATGAAACACTGCTGGTTCTTCTGTTGGAATGAGACCTGCTCTGGTTTTTGAATCTGCCAAATATTCATTGTTTTGAAGAGCTTCCACTACATAATTAGGGGGTTGATTTACCTCCTCAAGTTTCTGAAATAATTCTTCATCATTATATTCTAATTTTCCAAGTTCTTGTTTTGTTATCTGACTAAAATCTTTGAGCATTTGAAGTTTTTTCGGAGTAAATTCTACCGTGGGAACTGTAGGGTGTTGAGTTTTTAAAAGCGGTTTTAAAAATTTCTCTTGTTTTCTTTCAAAGGCTTCTTCACCAGTTAGTTTCTGTCTCCGTTTCTTCTTTATCTCTTCCTGTTGTTTTACAACTTTTGAAACCAACTCTTGATGTTCTTTAAACTTTCTTGCTCTTTCTTCAGTATTCATTTTCTGTATTTATTTATTGAAAAATATCATTTAATGAATTGTAAAGGTCAATGGGAAAATTTTCCTTTTCTTCATCATTATAGTAAATGTGTTGAAATAAATCCTTTTCTTTAAATATTTCATCAAATTCTTTATTGGTATTAATACGAGTTGTTATTTCTTCTTCACTAATACTTGTATCTCTGCTTTTCATACGTTTGCGTTGAGTCTCCTCATCGATATCAAAACCGAATGATAAAATCTTAACTCCATCACCACACAAATGTTTAATAATTTGTCTCATTCCTTCAGGATTAGTTTCTAAAATCCCAACACCATTCGATTTTACTTTATTTAACTCACTCTTACAATGTGAATATTTTGTAGAACCAAGAGAGACCTCCTCAAATATTTGACCTTCGTTCCTCAATCGCATATGTTCCTCCATTGAAATGTAGTAATAATCTTTCCCTTCTACTTCTCCTGGTCGCTTTGCTCTGGTTGTAGTACTCACAAAACGAATCATAGGGTGTTTTTAAAAAAAACTTACAATCTTTTCATTTTTACTATTCAAGAGTTTAGATTTATGAAAGTTCTTTCCTGAAGCAGATTTACCCACAAGATTAATAATAATAGTTATCATTTATATATGTAATTATGTTTAAAATAAAAATACATCCTTTAATATCTCATCTTGTTTCACAACAATATATTTATATTTTTCAATCGTGTGTTTCATATAATTTTCAAATTCTTTTTTACTACATAACGTAGAGCAATTATCTCTCCAAAAATTATTTACATCTATTGAATTTAACTTAAATAAAATAAAAGTATTGGCATTGTTTCTTATTGAGCGTCGAGGGAGTTGAAAATATGATTGACTAAGATATATACAATTACAAGAAGAATGTCTCCCTCTTGTATAGTAGCTATCCATTACTGTTTGGTTTCTCTCATTAACACAATCATCAAAGATGACGAGGTTCTTTTTTGATTTATCTAAATCTTGAGGTGAAGGTATATCATCCGTATTATCACTGAGAATACAAGTTATGGGTTTTGGTTTCGATTTTGATTTCTGTGTATCACAAAATAATTGTATTATATCTTCAATATTATAATCATTTAGTTTGTTTTGAAGTTTAAATAAACCGATAATGTCTTCCTTTTTAAGACCTGCATTAAAACCCTGTGAGAGTAGTTGATACTCGGGTTGAAAACTAGACTTTGTAAAAATTATTAAATTATCATAATCTAAAAAATTAGGACCAAGGAGCATCTTTAAAAGTAAACAGGTTTTTCCACATCCGCTTGAACCAACTATTAGACATCTCAATGAATTTGGAATGTTTTTATGGTTATTAAATTTTATCTTATTTTCCCAAACGGGTAAAAAATCATTCATTTATATATTTGGAAAACAAGTCATCTAACTTTTTTTGAGCTATTTTAGAAACTCTATATTTTATCCTGAGTTCGGGTTTAATTTCAAAATAATTCATTATTTTATTTATATAGTATCTTGTATTAACATTTCCATTAAAATTATTTTGAATAATAAATATCATTAAACCCTTATACATTTCCTCAATACAAATAGTCTCTTCCCTTGAAAGAAATGGTGTATTATCATCACAATACTTAACATTCATCTCTCTTATTAATCTTGTAAAGTAATTCATTTTTGGTTCTAATTTAAAAGAGTTATATATATTTTTATATTTTTTATTATCATTAATTAAAATTAAATCACAGAAAATACATTGTTTATATGAACCCTCATTATTAAGCCCTATTCTATCACAAGCCGGACAATTCTCTAATTTATCATATGGAGAGTCTGGAAATTCTAAATATCCTTCAGAACTTATCATATTTATATGGTAAATTTTTACTTAAACTAAACGCAAGTTTATTCATTAATAAATACAATGTTTCAAAGCACAAAAGACAAATTTCAATCAATCTCTACTTCGGTGAAAGATATAGAAAAATATGTCAAAGATGTTAAATTGAACAAAGATAAATATGGAAATTTTTGGGTAAAACCAGTTATGGAAAATAACATGAGCCCCTCTATTTCATTTAAAGGAAGAGCTCTAACTATACCTGGAAAGACATCCATTAAAGTAAATCTAACAAAAGTTTCTCCTCTACTCCTGGCAATTTATTCAAAGCTTGAAAAAGTGATTGACCACGATACTTTGAAAAAGAATGATAAGACCATCAACAATACTCGTGGAGAAATTTGTATTTACTTTAATAATCCAAAGGGTGTAGATCTAAGTAAAATGAATGATGTTAATATTTCTGGTGAAATGTCATTTCGTTCTATGATAGTTAGAGATTATTTAAAGATAACTTTTGATATTAAAAATGTAGAGATTGAATCCGTTAATGAAAGAAAGTATATTGGTATAGATGGAAAGGTTTTTTTCTGCTAATTAAATATGAGTCATTAGAGCAGTGAAGATTTTACTATTTCAATGAACTCGGACGATAGTGATGATAGTATTTCATTGAACTCGGACGATGGTGATGATAGTATTTCATTGAACACAGATGATAGTTATGATACTAATAGTTTGTGCTCAAATGATAGTTATGAGAGTAGCTTTATTGATGACTCTGAGTATGATTCTGAGTATTCATGTGATAGTTATGACTTAGATGATTCTGAGTGAAAAAGTGTTTTAGTTTAAGCACAGCGATATATATAAAACGGAGCTGTAAAGCTCAAAAGGGTTTTATTTTAAGCACAGCGATATATATAAAACGGAGCTGTAAAGCTCAAAAGTGTTTTATTTTAAGCACAGTGATATATATAAAACACCACATTTTCTCACGCTATAAATATGGTTTATTGTGATACTTGCGAGAAGGAAGTAAAATATTATAAACAACATATTCTCACCGCAAAACATACATACAACATTCTTAACAAACTTTCCCCTCTTCCACCTAAAACAAAACATTGTAAGGTCTGTAAAACAACCATCCTCAAGAAGGGGTTTAAAGCCCATCTTAAAACTAACAAACACTTGTCAAAATTGTTTACTATTAAAAATACTGATGGTGCTTTCAAAAGACATATCAGGATTCGAATCTTTAACTTCAAACCTCCCGAACCAAAGTCTATAGTTGATGCTGTAGAAATAGTCAAACCTGCTGTTCAAACATTGATTGAAAAAACACTAAAAGAAATGAAACCACTTAAATTTTATATGGGGGTAAAATTAGAAATGACAACGGATAAAGGAGTTATAGATACACCATACATGAGAACTGAGCCACACTTTATATCTTCATATCAAGATTTTAAAACATCAGGAGTCTATGATGAACTTATTAAACAAGAGCAAGATGTGGATAATTCAATCGTAGGAAGTGGATTCAATATAGGAAAAATTATTTACATAGACATTCATATTCTTAAATCAGATCCTCTAAAAGCTTCTTCTTACATTGATTTACCCAGTGTTATCAAAAATAGAAAAGCAGTTATCAATATCAAAAATAAAGACAATAAATGTTTTCTCTGGTCTATTTTAGCACACTTACATCCTCCACATTTTCATGATGAAAGAGTATCTCATTATAAAAAATATGAGAATACATTAAATACGAAAGATCTATAGTTTCCGATGACTTTAAATGATATTCCTAAATTTGAAAAGATGAATAATTTATCAGTTAATGTTTATGGTCTAACAGAAACAAACAACATTCAGGTTTTAAAGCTTTCTGACAATTGTAAACAAACTCATATTAATCTTCTATATTTTAATTCAGAGGAAAATTCACATTATACATACATCAAAGATATTTCTAAATTAATAAAACCACAAGTCTGTAAGAGAACAAATAAAATATATATTTGTTTGCGTTGTCTTAACTTCTTCAATTCACAAGAAAGATTAGATAAATATTCAAATTATTGTGGCGAACATAAATCAATGGTAATCAATATGCCTAAAGAAGGCTCAAAGATCACATTCAAAGATGAAAATAAAAAGATCAAACATCCATTTGTTATATATGCTGATTTTGAAAGTATTCGAGAAAAAATAGATACTGCTTCTCCAGATCCAAAAGAATCATACACAAATAAATATCAAAAACATACTCCTTGTGGTTTTTGTTATTATATCAAATCATCCGTTGGTGATGAATATAACAAGGTAGAGGTGTATAGAGGCTCAAATACCCCAGAGGAGTTTGTGAAACGACTAGAAAAAGACTGTGTCCGATTAACCAAGATAATGAGAGAAACCAATAAACCAATGTCCTTAACAAGTAAAGAAAAAAGGGAATTTAGACAGCCAAAGGTTGACTGTCATATTTGTGAGAAGAAAATTGGTAAAGGTCTAAAGGTTAGAGACCATTGTCATCTCACTGGTAAATATAGAGGTCCGGCTCATCAAAGTTGTAATATTAATTATCAACTCCCCTCTTTCATTCCTGTCTTTCTTCATAACAACGCTCATTATGATACACATCTATTTATCAAGGAACTCTCAAAGACTTCTGGAAGTATCTCAGCAATTCCAAACACGGATCAGAAATACATTTCATTCACAAAAACAATTCACACATCTCCTATTACTCATATCAGATTTATTGATACATTTAAATTCATGGCACGTCCATTGGCTAACTTGGTTCAAAATCTAAAAGAGTTTCCATGTCTTTCAGAGTATTTTTTAGATAAAGATTTTCTAACACAAAAGGGAATTTACCCCTATGACTATATGGACTCATTTGAGAGATTCAATGAAACACAACTTCCTTCAAAAGAAAATTTCTATAACAAATTAAACAACAGTAATATATCTGATAAAGATTATGTACATGCACAAAATGTTTGGGAAAAATATAACATCAAGAATCTTGGCGAGTATCACGATTTGTATCTCAAAACTGATGTGCTTTTATTGGCCGATGTATTTGAAGCCTTTAGATCTGTTTGTCGCACTGGATATGGATTGGATCCTGCTCACTACTACACAGCACCTGGATTGGCCTGGAGTGCGATGTTGAAAATGACAAAACAAGCTTTGGATTTGATAACCGATGTTGATATGCTTTTGATGATTGAAAAGGCAAAAAGAGGTGGAATTTCACAAGTCTGCTCGAGTAGATACGCAAAAGCAAATAACAAATATGTTCCAAATTATGATCCAACGAAAGAGAGTTCTTACTTGATGTACTATGACGCGAACAACCTGTATGGCTGGGCAATGTCTCAGGCTCTTCCTTATGGAAAACTTAGATGGGTAAAGGAAAAAGACTACAAAAACGTTTTACAAGATGTATGTATCTCTACACAAAAAGAATTGGATGAAGAAAAAGTTGGTTATTATTTTGAAATTGATTTAAAATATCCAGAGGAACTCCATAACCTACACAAAGATCTCCCATTTGCTTGTGAGAAAGAAAGTCCAAAGAAAGAATGGTTGAGTGATTATCAACGATCGTTTGATATAGGTGAATCAACAGAAAAATTACTTACTACATTATATAACAAGAAAAATTATGTTCTACACCAAATAAATTTGCGACAATATTTATCAAAAGGTCTAAGAGTAGAGAAGATCCATAGGGTTCTAAAGTTCAATTAAAGTCATTGGTTCAAGGGGTACATTGATTTTAATACACAAAGAAGAACAGAGTCAAAAACAGATTTTGAGAAAGACTTTTATAAATTGATGAATAATGCGGTCTTTGGTAAGACTATGGAGAATGTGAGGAAAAGACAAAATATCAGACTATCAACATCTTGGGAACAAGCATCAAAATTAATTAATAGACCGAGTTTTACTCGAGCTGAGGTCTTTACTGAGAACTTTTGTACGATCCATTTGATTAAAGAGAGTATTGAAATGAACAAACCTATTTATATTGGAACATCAATTCTTGATTTATCAAAGTCATTAATGTATGATTACTTTTATAATAACTTGAGGAAGAAATATCAAAATGATGTTAATCTACTTTATATGGATACAGATAGTTTTATTTTGAAAATTAATACCAACGATGTTTATTCAGACATGAAAAGAGACATTAATATCTATGACACGAGTAATTACAGTCCAGAGAGTGAGTTGTTCTCTTCTAAAAATAAAAAGGTGATTGGAAAGTTCAAGGATGAATTAGGAGGAAATGTTATGAGTGAATTTGTGGGATTGAGGTCAAAGGCTTATGCTTATAAATACATTGTGAATAACGTTGAAAAGACTGATAAGAAGTTAAAAGGTGTAAAGAAAAATGTTATTAAAGAAACAATAAACTTTAAGGATTATTATAACTGTTTAACAACAAAGAAAGAAGAGTTTAGAAAGATTAATGGAATAAGAAGTTATAAACATCAATTATATTCAGAAGAGATAAATAAGAAAGCATTGGGGGCTTTTGATGATAAGAGGTTTATTTTAGAAAATGGAATTGATAGTCTCCCTTATGGTTATATAAGTATATAAGTGATAAGATATATATAAGTGATAAGATATATATAAGTGATAAGTTAAAAAGGGGGGGTTGGGGATTTTAACGGGCTACCGCCACCTTTTTTACTATTATATAAATGATAGAACCAAGTATCAACCAGACTAAAGAGTGGAGGTGTAATCAACCTTGGTATATAAATGGAAAACATAATGAATGTGAAAAATATCAAATAGGTATAATTGAAAAGGCAACTGGTAAAAAAGTTCACAAAACAAATAAGAGAATTAATTTAAATACCGGTGAGTTGGGTAAAAAAGATAAAAATATTTTTGAGTGGACGGAAAACTTTGATGGTTGTCAGGAAAATATATACATTAATTTAAAAATGGTATGTGGGAGAGGAGGCGCTCAGACAAGAACATTGAGGGAGGTTTATCATTTTATTTTAGCTCAGTTAAAATATCTTGATAAAGAACCAAACTCAAACATATTTTTTGTTAATGTATTAGATGGTGAAGGGAGTGGCAAGAGAATTAAATTATTTCCCACACATAAACAAATATTTGTAGGGTCGTTGTTTGAGTGGGTCAAAGATGATTCACCAGATGATATTAAGAGTAAAAGGTTAAAAGGTCCATAAGGTCAGAAGGATCACAGGTTCACACAGAAGGACCATTGTTTAAGTGGTCTAATGAATAAGGATAACATGTCAAAAGGTTAGAAGGTTCGTAAAGAACAGGGTGAGAGAAATAGAGGTGTTTAGGGGCAATGAGGGAATGGAAAAATTAACATGTAAGTGAATGGGGATTTGGGGTGTCCCAGAACCAACATTATTACACTACTCTTGACTAACCAGAGACCTGTTAGGGTATTGAGGGACACAGGAGCACATCAATCTTTGATGCCTGAGGGCATTTTGCCATTGTCAGAGAAGACGGCAACTGGTGTTAGTGTTCTTTTACAGGGGGTTGGTGGCTATGTTAAAGCTCCACTTCATGTCATCCATTTAAAGTCTGTTTTTAACCATTTAAAGCCACTCTTCCAGTGGAGGGAATCTCTTTTATTATCGGGAATGATTTGGCTGGTGGTCGAGTTTCTGGTAATCCAATGTTGGTTGAAAAGCCCAGTATGGAAAATAACACCGCACAGTTAGAGCAGGAGATTCCGGGTATCTTTCCATCCTCTGCAGTGACTCGTGCTATGGGTAGGAAGCGCTCTGAAAAGAAGGAGAAGGAAGGCGATGTGGATTTGGGTTCCTTAGAGGTATTGGAGTAAAATTCTGAAATAGGCAATGGGAAAGGGAGTGACATCAAGTAACTTAAGGAAAAGGTGGCATCTGGAACCAAAGAGGAAATGGAGTGTCCGTCGGAGACATCTGGGAGCGAGGTTGAGCAAACGGTGCTGGTCCGAAAGAGACTTGTTGAAGAACAACACGGAGATTCGGAGATCCGGAGTTTAATTGGTAAAGCCGTTACAGAGGAAGAGGCTATGAAGATACCTGTTGGTTACTTCATGAAAGGGGAAATACTCATGAGAAAATTGAGACCACCGGAGGTGCCAGCAAACGATGAGTGGAAAGTTCATGACCAAATTGTGGTGCCACCGCCGTACCGGAAGGAGATATTGAGTTTGGCGCATGAGACACCTTTGGCCGGGCACCTTGGAGTGAACAAGACCTGTGATAGAATATTGGTACATTTTTTCTGGCCAGGATTGCAACGTGATGTAGCGGATTTCTGTAAATCTTGGCATTCTTGCCAGCTGGTGGGAAAACCTAATCAGAAAGTCCCATCCGCACCTTTAAAACCAATTCCAGCTTTTGAAGAGCCATTCAGCCGTGTCATTATTGACTGTGTCGGCCCTTTACCTAAAACTAAGGCTGGACATCAGTATTCGTTGACCATCATGTGCGCATCCACAAGGTTCCCAGAGGCAGTGCCTCTTAGAAAAATTACTGCGGCAGTTATTGCGAAGGCCTTGATTAAATTTTTCACTTTGGTTGGCCTACCTAAGGTCATCCAGTCTGATCAGGGTTCCAATTTCATGTCAACACTTTTTCAGCAAGTGGTATACCTGTTGGGAGTGGAGCAAGTAAGATCAAGTACTTACCATCCCGAGAGCCAAGGGGCCTTGGAAAGGTTTCACCAGACATTGAAGAATATGATCAGAACGTATTCTTTTGAATGTGACAAGGATTGGGATGAAGGAATACCCTTATTGTTGTTTGCTACGAGGGAATCCGTTCAGGGGTCATTGGGGTTCAAACCTTTTGAACTTGTGTTTGGACACGCAGTGCGAGGACCGTTGAATTTGGTGAAATAACAGTGGCTACAGGAGGAGTCACAGTCAACAGTGGTGGAGTATGTGTCAACGGTTAGGCACAGATTGGCAAAGGCTCGTGAAGTTGCGAGAAGAACTTGAAAGTGACACAGGATAAAATGAAAGTGAGACAAGACAAGATATCTCAGATAAGAAATTTCAGTCCTGAGGACCAGGTGTTAGTGTTGCTTCCTGTTCCAGGTAAGCCACTACAGGCTAGATATTTTTGGCCCGATGCAATCGAAAGGAGGGTTAATGAAACAGAGTACGTGGTGACAACTCCCGACCGACGGAAAAAGCAGCAGCTGTGTCATGTCAACCGACTGAAGAAATATCATGAGAGGAAGCCTGTGGAAGAAATGGCTCCTCTCTCTCACCTGTCGTGCCTGCAGTCGGGGTGCAAGAGAATCCAGAGGTTGAGGCCGGTGTGAAGTTTGATAACTTTGATGACCAGGCTTGTCCCAGATTGACGAACACGGAAGTGTTGAGTCATTTAGATGAGAAATTACGTCATTGATGAGGGAACAACAAGGACAACTATCCAGCCTAATTTTTGAGTTTGTACATTTGTTCACAGATGGACCTGGTCGTACTGACTTGGTATATCATGTATTGGGGTGGGGGAAGCCACTCCTGTGAAGCAACACCCCTATCGGATGAACCCTGTGAAGATGGAGTATCTTCGGAAGGAGGTTCAGTATATGTTGGAGAATGACATCATCGAACCAGGCAGCAGTGAATGGAGCTCACCATGTGTGTTGGTTCCAAAACCCGATGGCAGTTTTCGCTGTTGTTCGGATTTAAAACGGGTTAATGCAGTGACCAAGACCGACTCAGATCCCATCCCGAGGATTGATGACTGTATTGATAGAATAGGCCCAGCTAAATTTGTAACTAAGTTTGTCTTGCTGAAAGGGTATTGGCAGATTCCTCTTACTGATAGAGCCAAGGAAATCTCGGCTTTAGTCACA
Organism: Myxine glutinosa; assembly: GCF_964187855.1. Taxonomy (NCBI): domain Eukaryota; kingdom Metazoa; phylum Chordata; class Myxini; order Myxiniformes; family Myxinidae; genus Myxine; species Myxine glutinosa. Next base: position 13,898,279 of record NC_136272.1, on the reverse strand, counting down.
CCAAATGGGTTGTATCAGTACAAGGTTCTTCCCTGTTGATTGAAAAACGGGCCTGCTACATTTCAACGGCTGATTAATAAGCTCATTGCAGACCTTGAGGGGGTGGAGGCTTATCTGGATGATGTCATCATCCACACTATGACCATGGAAGATCATATGAAACAAATTCAGGCATTTTTCAAGAAACTGACTGAGGCAGGGTTGACCATTAACTTATCTAAGACTGAGTTTGTAAAGGCACAGGTGGTGTTCCGAGGCCATGTAGTAGGTCAGGGTCAGGTGCAACCGGTGACAGCCAAGATAGACCCGTCTTCACTCCGTCATCACTTCCCGTCTGGACGACTGCAACAGCCTCCTCTATGGTTCACCCTCAAATATCATCAATAAACTTCAATACATTCAGAACTCCGCTGCCCGTCTACTCACCCACTCCCGGGCCCAGGACCACATCACCCCCGTCCTTCACAAGCTCCAATGGCTCCCCATCTCCAAGAGAATCCAGTACAAAATCCTCCTCCTGACCTACAAAGCTCTCCATAACCTGGACCCATCCTACCTGACTGACCTCCTCCCCAGACACACTCCCACCCGCACCCTCCGCTCTGCTGCTGCCAACCTCCTGTCCCACCCCCCCACCCCCATCCGGACCAAACTCAGATCCTAGGGGGACAGGGCCTTCTCCATCGCTGCTCCCACACTCTGGAACTCACTACCTCAAACCATCAGAGACACCTCCTCACTCACCACATTCAAATCATCACTCAAGACCCACCTGTTCAACACCGCATTCAACCCCTGACCGTCTCTTCTCCTTCTCCTTCCTTTCTGTTTGGTTATTTAATTACGTTTTTTTTTTGTTTGTTTGTCTTTGTTTTACGTCCTATGTCAAAGCGTCTTTGGGTTTCTTGAAAAGCGCTATACAAAATTAATGTATTATTATTATTATTATTATTATAGAAGCCATTGATCGCTTCCAAGTTCCAAAATGGAAGAAGGAGCTTATGAGATTCTTGGGAATGGCAGGTTGGTACCGGCGGTTCTGCAGGAATTTTCTGATGTGGTAGCCCCTTTGACGAATTTGCTGAGGAAAGAGACCAAGTTTGTTTGGGATGACAAATGTCAGGCTGCCTTTGCCCACGTCAAAGCAATATTAATGAGCTCTCCTGTCCGAGCAGCCCCGGATTTTCAAGCACCTTTCAAGTTGGCCATTGATGCAAGTGATGTGGGGGCTGGGGCAGTTCTATTACAGGAAGATGAGGATGGAGTGGATCACCCGGTGTGCTGCTACTCCAGAAAGTTCAACAAACATCAGGCAAATTATGCCACTGTGTAAAAAGAGACCCTTGCTCTCCTACGAGCGCTTCAGCATTATGAGGTGTATCTGGGAACTACTACCTTTTCTACAACAGTCTTCAGTGACCACAACCCCTTAACCATCATTCAAAAAATGAAAAATAAAAACCAGAGGTTGATGATATGGAGTTTGGTTTTGCAGGAGTTCAATTTGGAAATTGAGCATGTAAAGGGCAGGGACAATGTCGTTGCTGATGCTTTATCCAGAGTGAACTATGTTTGGAAATTGCTGCAGGTGGTTTGGAAGTTTTGTTGCTTTATTTTAGGGAATATTAATTATTGTTGTTCACGTGAATTGATCATTTGGGGGTGAGTTTTACTTTTGTTTGTTAAAAGAGTTTTTGCCTGGAAGGAAAGTTTTCACTATGTTCAAACTTTCTTTCTTTAGGGGCGGAAGTGTTACGGATTCGTCACTTTCGTTGTTGTGGTTTTCATACACTGAAACATTTTTGATTCCATGTACTATTATTGTTGTCGTTTAAGGTAAATAGAGATTACTATTTTCAAAAGGTAAAAAGTTAATGTTTGAAATGAAACCGGAACCGGACGACGACGAAGAGGAAGAGGAGGAAGAGAAGGCGAAACGAGTGAGTCGGACAAGAAGCCGAGCTGCTTCGAGGTCTGGAGCGAACGATTGGCGAACGAGGGTCACGAGTGAACTTTGGGTTTCCCGGGAAAGGGATTCCTGCGACAGAGTTGTCATCGCTGTGACAGATAAACCTGCGTGACAGCTTTTGCGGTTGATTCCGGAGAGAATCATCAGAGTGCTGTTACGCCACGAGAACGTGCCGTCGGCCATTTTTACCTCGCGCAGGATTTGCGCTTCGCTCAAGGTTTTTCATCTCGCCTCAACCATTTTCACCGCATTTCAGACGTTAAGCTGGTGTGTGTGTGCAACGTGGCTTTTGAGTGGGCAATCTGCGGTTCGCCGAGTGGGAGCCGTGGAACGTCCATACCCGAGGGTGTGATTTTCCAGTCGCCTTGAGGGCACCTTTGCGCAGCTTTGGCAGCGTGACTGTGACTGTCATCCGAACGGGATTCTGGTCTCGATTAGACATCGTTCTGACGATTACTGGAGCGGATCGACTTTGGCTTGATGCCGGAATAGTGACATTGGGAATGTTCTTCTTTTCGCTCACTTGGCGCACAATGAGTTATATTGTACGAACCTGATGGTACCATCATAGGAAATATATATTGGTTGTACAATTGATTACAATTGTTGTTGTACTGTTATTCTTGTGTGATTTTATACAATACTTGTTTGTTGGTAACAATTGGTGTGGTTTCACCATTGATCATTGACATACAGAATAACACATCTTTCTGCCGTGACTCCTCTCGGGGCTCGGAGGTACACCGTGACCGGGGTTTGGGGAGGAGCACGTAACACTACATATAACCAAATTAATCGGTTTACAATTATTTCAAAAGGAGTCAAGATTGTACAGATCATGCTTTGATAAAAATTTTGTCAACAGTTCAAATCTGTGTTGAATTGGTTTAAAACGTTCTGGTTGAACGAACATGTGACCCGTAGCGAGTGTTTTTGACAATCCTACAAACCCGATGGGAGTGGAGAGAGTTGTGTTGACACACACACACCTATTGGAGCACCAGGAATGATGAAGAAGAACCTCACCAAGATTACAAAAAAACGAAAAAACTATCCCTGGGAATATTACCACAAATGAACTACAACTGGAGGCAATCCAGGGTTCGGTGATGATCCTGAAAAGAGAACTTGGAACAAAACTCTGAAAAAGTTTAACAGTTTGGTCCAAAAACAGCGGTAAACTTCCAAAAAAGTTATTATTTTTTTCCCACCATTTTCATTTTATTTCATTGAATTATAAACGAACATTAGAACAAATCACCTTGTCTGCACTTTCAAAAACCCTCAGTTGCATCCAGCCCAACATGAAGGGAGTATGTTTGTGAATGTAGAAGAGAAAGGTGGAAACACAAACCTGTGAGTGCCCCTTTGAAGGGAATTTTCATGAGCTGAAGATCGTTGACATAGATACCAAGACCATGAAAAGGAAAGTGATCAAGTGGATGAAAAATGTAACCAGGTGAATTTAAAGTAAATGGAGTTGATGCCATTGTCCAATAGATGAATGAAAGAAGAGCAGGTCAGGTGAGCGAAGCTGAATGAAAGAAAAGTTGGAGTGAAGACAACAACAACAACAACATGCATTTTAAGGCCATTTTCCCTGCTAGAGCGGGGGTTAGCCTTGCGGTCCCCATGACAATCTTCTCCATTTTGCCCTATTTTCTGCATCTCTCCTTGTTAACCCCCTTGCCTGCATTTCTTCTTCCACCATCTTTAGCCAAGTCTTTCTCGGTCTTCCCAGTCGTCTACTTCCTTCTACATTAACTTCCATCACTCTTCTCAACCAGTCACTTTCATCCTTCCTCAACACATGACCAAACCATCTCAACCTGTTCCTCTTCACAGCATCAATCACAGGCTCTATTCCCATCATCTTTCGCAATTCATCATTTGTCTTCCTCTCTCTCAACGATACTCCGCACATCCATCGAACCATTCGCATTTCCACCCTTTCCAGCCTTCGTTGCTGCTCTACGTTCATTACCCATGTCTCGCTCCCATAAATCATAACACTTCTCACACATGCAGCATACACCTTTCCCTTCAGCTTCAGCGACACTCTCCTCCTCATCAGCACGCCACTCAGTTCCCGAAACTTCTTCCATGCACATCTCACTCGAGCAACCGTTGCCGAGTCTGATCCACCTTCTCCATTCAGCATGTCTCCGAGGTAGCAAAATGTTTTCACACCTTCCAGCTTCACGCCGTCTCCAAGATCCAACTCAACATTTCCTCCATCTGCAGCTCCCTCTGTGCACACCTTACATTTGAATGTAGCTGCCACACTGGTAAATGACCCTCTCAGACCACTACATTTTTGATGAACCCACTCAGCACACATTGTACACTGAATGGAGTTCACTCCGACACCCTTCCTGCACACAGCACACGGCCACTTCCCAGTTCTTTCCACCTCACCACCTGCTTTACCACTTGCCATCACCTTTGTCTTTCCGATATTCACCTTCAGACCTTTTGTCTCCATACATTCCTTCCACTTGTTCATCTTTTCCTTCAGTCCATCCATACTTTCCGCAATCAACACCAGATCATCTGCATACAACAACTCCCACGGTAAACCCTCCTTTACGTTCTGAGCCAGCACCTCCATCACAGCTACAAATAGTAGTGGACTTAGTACCGACCCCTGATGCACTCCCACCTTCACCTCAAACTCACCACTGTTCCCGTCCTTCGTCCTTACAGCTGTGCGTGCTCTTTTGTACATTGCCATCACTACTCTGATCAACCATTCCTCCACTCCTAACTTCCTCAATGCCCATGTCAATACTTTGCGTGGAACCCTATCGAATGCTTTCTCCAGATCAACAAACCCAAAAAAACAACTTCTTCCTCTTATCCATGTACTTCTCCTGCAACTGCCTCACAATGAAAAGTGCATCTGTCGTTCCTCTTCCTGGCATAAATCCAAACTGCATTTCGTCGATCTTCACTTTCTTCCTTATCCTCCTCTCCAACACCCTTTCCAATACCTTCATTCCATGCTCCATTAACTTTATCGCTCGGTACGAGCCACACTCCAGAGGGTCACCTTTCCCCTTGTATAGAGGGACGAGGGTACTCAGTTCCCAATCCACTGGAATGCGGCCTTCTTTCACCACCAGATTACAGATCTCTGTCATTCTCTTCACACCCCAACTTCCTGCTGCCTTCAACATATCTCCCACAACTCCCGTCGGCCCTCCCGCTTTTCCACTCTTCATTGCTTTTATCGCTTCCTCAACTTCCTTCTCAGTTATCTTCTCTGCCGGTCCTAAAACTGGGTTACTCTCTATGTTGCCATCCCATTCATTCTCTGTATTCAACAGCATTTCCATATATCTTTTCCATCTTCCTTTAATTCCATCTGGGTCCACAACGATTTGTCCCACTTCATCCTTCAAGCAACTCACCCCCATCACATCACACCTCTCTTTCGCTATGTGCTTTGCAATCCTGAATACGGCTTTCTGACCCTCTTCCGAATCCAAGCGTTCTCCGAACATTTTCTTACATCCCTCCTGCGCCTTTGCTACCTCTTTCTTTGCAGCCTTCCTGGCTGCCTTATAACTTTCATGCTCTGCTGTTTCTGCTCCCGTACCCTTCGCCTTCTGCCACTCTTTGAACTTCTTCCTCTTCTCGTCAATCCTCTTTCCAACTTCAACATCCCACCACCATGTTTCCGAGTGCCTCGGTGGTCCTTTTGTCCATCCACATACCTCACCAACGGCTCCCAACAGACTAGCTTTCATTGACATCCAACCACTTTCAAGCTCAACCACATCATCCTCGACCCTACTCAGCCTCTCTTTTAATGCCTCCCTTACTGTCACCTCTTTCAACCTCCACACCTTCATTCTCGGTTGGTACTTCACCTCCCGAGCTCTCCTCGCACCTTTCACCCTTATGTCGCAGACAACCAAGTGGTGCTGTGAAACAGCCTCCTCCCCCGGGATCACCTTTGTGTCCCGGAGGTGCCCCCTAGCTCGCCTACGCACCATCAGGTAGTCAACGGTTGTCGTCGACCCACCTGACGTGTATGTAACAAGCTTATTGTCCTCTTTCTGGAACTGAGTATTACAAATCAACAAATCAGCTCCATCAGCAAACTCCAAAATCCTTTCACCTTCTCCATTTCTCACACCATATCCGTAACCCCCATGAACTCCCTCAAAACCATCCATACTCCTTCCCACATGTCCATTCAGGTCTCCTCCCACCACAACAACTTCCTCATCTTTCACGTTTTCCATCAGCTTCTCTATCGCACACCAGAACTTGTCCTTCTCTTCATCGCTTCGACCAACCTGCGGAGCATATCCCGAGATGACGTTCACCAAGAGCTTTCCAATCATCATTTTCACCATCATCAACCTATCACTCACTCTAGTCACACTCACCACACTGTCTACAAACTCCTCAGAAAACAGGACACCAACACCATTCATGCCCTCCGGGCACCCTTGCCACACAAACTTGTATTTCTGTCCCTGCCTACCCTTCACCATTCTCACACCACTTCCCTTCCATCTCGTCTCTTGCACACAACATATGTCCACTCTTCTTCTGACCAATACTTCCACCACTTCTCCTGATCTCCCTGTCATTGTCCCTACATTCCATGTCCCAAACCTCAGAAACCGATCTCCACTTCGGGCTGCACCCTGCCCATATGTACTTGTGATTGTCATGGTTCTCTTTTTGAGGCAATGTTTTTATGGCCGGATGCCCTTCCTGACGCCAACCCCCCTAGTCGTCTCTTACGACACGCAGGGATACGGTGTACCTATTCTGACCAGGGTGCACACTGGGAAACGTTTAAAACATGGAAATTCTGGGGGGGGGGGGTGGGGGGGGGGTGTAACGTTAAAGTGAAGTGAAGCATGAAGCATGTTAAAGTTAAAACATGGAGTGAAGACGTTAAAAGGATTTGAGCTTCGCTCCGCATGGGCTGGTGGATTGGAACGTGCAGGTAGAGATCTGCTATTCTTAGATTGCAAAACCATATTCGTCGTGATAATACATCGATAGGATCCCCGACCAAGGTTATCTGCAGACCCGACCATTGTGCAATTTGGAAAAGGGAGGAGTGGGTATCTTCCTGTAATTCACCAAATGTCCGTTCGTCCGTTCCCAGGTATTGCAAAAACGGCTGAACCAATCCAACGATATTTAGGGTGGGTAATCCTGGGACCCCCTGGAGTAAAACAGGGTATATTGTCTCAACAATTTCACCTTTGGTCTCCAGCATTTTCGGGTTTGGAGTCCCGCATAACGTTATTTTCCTGGGTGCAGCACAAACGGCTGCACCGATCGCTGCACCGTAATCACGCAGGACATCCCAAGAACCAAAAAAATACCAACCAGGTGGAGTACTGGGGGTGCACGGCCACCTATCGGGCCCACGGACAACGTCGGCCGCAATACCAAGCGTGTTCCGTTAGCAAGCAGCTCGCTTACCGCTCGCCAAGCGGCTCGCTTGATTCAAAGCGCTCAAGGAAGCACTCCAAGGTAACGGAACGGAGTGCTCGACACCTCTTATCACCGATAACGAGCTGCTTGCCAACAGAACACACCTTTGTTGCTCCCCTCCTTCTCTCAACCTTCGCTCCTCCCCCCATCAATCCTTCGTGCGACCTCCGTTACCTCAGAACACCGTTGCTCAGCAACCGAAGAGGCGGAAGTGGCAGACAAAGCATCAGGCGTGAAAGTTCAACTTGGTCAAAGAATAAATGTGAATATTACCGCAGATGGATTGTAGAATGGCTGAATTATAAATAAAACATTGTTAAAACCAGGACGAAGACTTCTCTAAACACAAGAATTCACCTTTAGGGGCGTGGTCTGTATTCCAAGCACCTGCGGATCGCGCGAAATTCTCGAATCTTCTCCCTCAGCTGAGGTAAATGTTGTTTTTGAAATCCGTGGAGGATAATAACAAGAGATCGTTTGGGGATTACTCACCGGAGGTTTCAGGGAAAATCACTTCAATTTATTGAAATCCTGTGGGTCAAACGACACGAACAACGGCGGGAGAAGTTCAAGAGAAAACACGAACGAACGGAAAATCTGATCGGTGTTTCCGACGACGTCCGCGTTTAGTTATTAAATGCTTTACATTTCCGGTTTCGCATCAGTGTTTAAGACTAGGAGACAGAGTGAACGGTCGCAGATCTTCCAACCTTTGTTTTTTCTTCCCCGTCCCTTTCACCCCTTTACCTTTTTCCCTACTCAACCTGAAGATCTCGCGAACGGTCCCTTCTTGAAGGAGAAATCCTTCGTTTTCTTATTCACTCTCTTATTATCCACGTGTGTGTGGATGTTATTCTTATGCAGGTGGAGTTGCACCTGTGGTGAAAATTTCCTGTCAATCAGACCAACGATTTCATGAGGATCGAAACCTCGAAGAACAACGGTGCCCACCTGATGATCCATGGGGCAAAGGGGGGCATTAAGCTCCAGAGTTTCCCTGAAACCATCATCCCAGTAGGGGAGTGGTCTTTCTGTCTTCTACCGACTCCTCTCCGGCCTTGCTCCCCCAGCTCTCTCTGTGCTCTGTCCCCCCAATATTCCTACAGGTCGCACAAGATCTGCCTGCAACCCTCTTATGGTTAAACTGCCAAAATCAAGACTCTCTGCTCACCTTCACTCCTTCATTCCTCTTTTCTCCCGCCTCTGGAACAAACTCCCCCACTCCCTTCAATCCCACTCCTCCCTCCAGGTCTTTAAAACAGCTGTTCACCACCATCTCTTATCTTCCCCCATCGAAAACCTTGATCTTTTCTACCCCCGGTAATTCACCCCAGAGTCCTTGCAGTGTTCATATGTTTTAATCCTCTCCCACCTTCCCCCCAAGTCCTCCCGATGTCCCTGCTCTCAAATGTTGTGTTTGTGTCCTTCCCCTTCTTCCCCCTCTCTTTTGTGTCCTCCCCCCTCTCTCCCCATCTTGTCTGCCGCTCCCCTTGTTTTTTGTGTTTTGTGTGTCGGTTTGTCTTTTTGTGTGATTAATGTTTGCTCTTTCACGAGCCTCGATCTTGTATACAAAAAAAAAAAAAAAAAAAAAAAAAAAAAAAAAAAAAAAAAAAAAAAAAAAAAAAAAAAAAAAAAAAAAAAAAAAGAAAAAAAAAAAAAAAAAGAGGGCATTAAGCTCCACTACATTGTAAATGCATTTTATCATAACTTCCTGTACAAGAAAAACTCATTCTGATTGGTTCTTGAGTCACTTGAGAACATGGCTGGTGTATCATGAATAACATATAATGCATTTACAATGTAGTGGAGCTTAATGCCCCCTGGAGCTTAATGCCCCCCTTTGTGTAGTGGAGCCTAATGCCCCCTGGAGCTTAATGCCCCCCTTTGTCTAGTGGAGCCTAATGCCCCCTGGAGCTTAATGCCCCCCTTTGTGTAGTGGAGCCTAATGCCCCCTGGAGCTTAATGTCCCCCTTTGTGTAGTGGAGCCTAATGCCCCCTGGAGCTTAATGCCCCCCTTTGTGTAGTGGAGCCTAATGCCCCCTGGAGCTTAATGCCCCCCTTTGTGTAGTGGAGCCTAATGCCCCCTGGAGCTTAATGCCCCCCTTTGTGTAGTGGAAACTAATGCCCCTTGGAGCTTAATGCCCCCCTTTGTGTCGTGGAGCCTAATGCCCCCTGGAGCTTAATGCCCCCCTTTGTGCCCCCCTTTGCCCTACAATTAATTGAGTGTGTGTGTGTGTGTGTGTGTGTGTGTGTGTATATCCTGGTTACAAGTCCAACCCCTCCTCAGCGTGGTAACTAGGTGAACGGCGGTGTATCATCACCTGCCGGCTAACGGGGCTCTGGCATCATACCAAAGGATCACAATGATCCCAGGCACAGTTCCAGCATGTTCCCATGAGTGCTCACCTTCGGGGAACTTGCAGCACTCCCAGCTGAAGATGAAGTCTCCACAGAGAGCAAAGCAACGCAAGGGCTGAGGGAACTGTGTCGCCCATAACACACCGAGGCCGAGATCGTGACCCCTTGAACTCTTCATCTTTGATAAAGTGTCTTTTGTTGTGCGTAGTTTCTCCCGCCAGGGAATAATGCATTCGCTCGTGTCCGTCCGTGTGTGCGCGTGTGTGTGTGCGTGTGTTTGTGAACAAGATATCTGGAAAGGTTCTGAACGGATTTGGATGAAAGTTGGTGGGATGATTGCCCTTGGGATAAGGAAGAATTGATTCGTTTTTGGTGAAGCTCAGGATATTATTCCGGGTCCAGGAATTTTTTGGGGAAATTTTTTTGGGAAAGATTTTTTCTGTTTTACTGCATTAAAGCTTTTATTCTTATTCTTAAATGATGTTTTTCTCCTCTAATTCCGAGATATATCAAAATAAATTCTCTGACAGTTAGGGCTTACTTTTTCATTTTCTTGTTTTGGGGAGAGGGGATGTTAAACAAAACATATTATTCCAACTAAACCCACAGCGGGAGTATGCGCCCTACTGAGTGGCGTTCTCGTTGTGTCTTTTATCGACCATATAAAACACTGTGTGTGTGTGTATTTGTGTGTCTGTCCCCTTCATAAGGGTAGGTTTTAAAGGCTTTGAGTAGTGCTTCAAGAGAGATTTGAGTTGGGGGTTTAATCGGAAATCTTTCAACACGCCCCTGTGTCCACAGGTTAAAATACCACTATAATTCACCAACTGTCCGTCTGTCTGCCCGTCTGTCCATCCGTAGGTACCGCAAAAATGGCTGAACTGATCCCAACGATATTTTGGGTGGGTAATCCTGGGATTCCCTGGAGTAAAATAGGCTATATTGTTTTGGCAATTTCAGCTTTGGCCTCCAGCATTTTCAGGTTTTGACTCCCACATAGTTATTTTCCCGGGTGCCACACAAATGGCTGCACCGATTGGACTCAGTGACCTCGGACAAAGAGCTTTTATAAGGACATGGGTTGAATCCCTGCTTCAGAGAATGCCAACCTCCTCCCCGCCATCACAGTAGTCTCCCCAACTCACAATCCCACTAGATATGCGGAAAGGATGACCCAAAACCAATTATCTTCTTTTTGATTCATATATAAACATCATTAAAAGTAAATAATGACCTCGGCCAAAGTTCAAACGACGTGAGTTTAATCTGTACATCAGAGAATTCCACATTGCTATTTGGGTGGTGTATAAGCTAACAGATCGCTGGCTCCATCGGCTCAAAATACTTTTAACTGTTGACTTGGTAGTTTTTACAATGAAGGAAACATTAACAATGTTATTTTGTTAGAAGTTTTAAAATGTTAAAAGTTTATTTTGTGATTAATTTGTGATTGGAGTTATGTTGTTTGGAATGAAAAAAGATATCGAGTTCAAGTAAATGACGACATGCCGTGATGGTTTCTACTTTCTGAACGTGAACTTCACGGATCGCCATATGCAGATTCGCCACGGACACACGATCGATGTTTCTATACGTGAACGTACCCGTTTGTTTGCGAACGGGTACTTTTTTCATGGAAGACCTTCACGAACTTGCTGTCCATGTCTGACGTGCGACTGAAGGTGCTCCAGGAATGTGGAATTAATTGGTTTCATGCTTTAGCATTCGCCATATCGGTATTGCCTGTTTGCTTCTGGCCTCCCACCCGTGCATAGCTGGGGTATCTCACTCGTTTCGATAATATGAGTATAGATAATGGGTATTCCTCTGAACATTTCATTGGTTGTAGTATTGTTTTGAATCAGGCTACGCCAGCCACTTTTGCGAACACAACAAAGCACCTCTCAGTCGCTTACAAAGCGGTCGATGCAGAATGACTGGGTTGGCAGGCGATAGCAAGCTGCTTGCGAATGGAACTCACCCTCTTGTCCAGATCAATATAATAGCTCAGCCTCTCAAAGCATTACCAATCATTCATTCAGATCAGATCAGATCCAATCAATCAATCAGATCGGTTCATTGGAATCTCCTGCGATGAAACTAAATCCGAGGGCCTTTCACTCACTCACCGCAGGCAGGTTGGTGGTCTTTCTGTCTTCTTCCGACTCCTCTCCGGCCTTGCTCCCCCAGCTCTCTCTGTGTTCTGTACCCCCAATATTCCTGCAGGTCGCACAAGATCTGCCAGTAACGCTCTCCTGGTGAAATTGCCAAAATCAAGACTCTCTGCTCACCTTCACTCCTTCATTCCTCTTTTCTCCCGCCTCTGGAACAAACTCCCTCACTCTCTTCAATCCCATTCATCCCTCCAGGTCTTTAAAACAGCTGTTCACCACCACCTCTTATCTTTCCCCATCCAAAACCTTGATCTTTTCTACCCCCGCTAATTTCACCCCAGATTCACTTTTTTGAAATACCAACTTCTTTCAGGGAACTCCTTGCAGTGTTCATATGTTTTATGCCTCTCCCACCTCCCCCCCCCCCCCCCCCCAAGCCCTCTCCCTCCCACATTTTTCTCGATGTCCCTGCTCTCAAATGTTGTGTTTGTGTCCTTCCCCCTCTCTCCCCATCTTGGCTACCGCTCCCCTTATTTTGTGTTTTATGTGTCGGTTTGATTGTTTGTGTGATAAATGTTAGCTCTTTCACGAGCCCCGATCTCGTATACAAAAAAGCAAAAAAAGACTTCGGGATCATGGACCAACAGGCAGCCATGACGGGAATTCGAAACAAACGTGTCGCATTTAAGAGACAGAATTCATCAGATCCCACAGGAAGTCCCGGACAAGAAAGATGCGGAATAACGGACAACAAGTGGCAGACGAGAAGAAAAAGGCTGGATAGTGCCATTCACCGAGTCATGAAAACACAACCATCCTTGACAATGTTGTTGAATGTCGGCCGAGGCCCTCACGTTTTTCACCTTTGTTCCCTTTTAAATTTGTCTTCTCCACAACCACTTGAGCGATTTACATGAAACTTTCAACATAGGAGCGCTCAGCCATGGATACATGTCTTACAAATTTATATGATGATTGGATGGAAAAGGAAAATGTGCCCAGGATTCCAAAAAGTCTGTCTTCTGTTGGCATGGGTTGCAGCAGGGTGTTTCAGGTATCAGGAACAAATGGCCTTGAGCTCGCTTCGCTCAACATCGGCCAAAGTGAACAAGGAAAAACCTCTTCACGGGACCACTGTGAATGTGGGGAAAGAGGGGGGGATTATCCCAGGCAGAATGATAAATTGTCCTTCGCCAAATTTGTGATTATCAATTTGGCTACGCCTGCCTGACTTGGTCGGACCTGCCAGGAGCAAGGCTCGAGCAGGTATAGCTATCGAGGTCACAGGACCACGTGAGCTTCCCCACTACGATCAAAGTGGTTTCACGATCAGGGAAGAAAGTAGACGACTGGATGGACACATGTTCCCAAGATAAAAGGAAACGAGCAAATGAATATGGATCGACAATCAAGATCTAGAAGAAGCACAAAAGATTTTCAAAATGCCTTGGAGGTGACGTCCTCATCCCAATGCTCCTGAATGAGCACAACACCAATGGGGTTCCTGACTCGTGGTATATCAAGATAAGACACATCAAATTAAGACTTCCTCAGTACGAAAAAACAACTTTTGAGTTTGACAACATTCAGAGCTGCACCCACTGGGATTGGTGAAGAGTATTGTTGTTGTTTCGGATGCAGCCTGTGGCTACTGGTTGCATCATTTCCTGGAAACGCAGCTGTGCTGCTGATGCAGTGCCCCTATTACCAGTAAGCTGGTACGCATTTTCCTGACCTCGGAAAGATGACGGGCTGACTCAACCACCTGGTGTTACTTCAACAGCATGACAGGTGCTCAAACTCAACATCCTAACATCTGAAACCAGCCACCTGATCCGTGACTTTTTGAAGAAATAAAATACAGTCGGACCCCGGACCCCGCCATTCGCGGCATTTTCCAGGAAAGTATCCTCCGCGAGTCGTGGGGTCCCACGGTATTACGTTCCAGGATCCCCCAAAGCGACTGTCTTCCAAGAATGTTCTTGATTGACAAGTAAAATATTTCTTTTTTTCTCACTTTGCAGACGTTCAGGAAGACCGGAGTCCCAACACGTTCATATCGGACAGACCACAAGATGGACAGCTCGTTACTTGTGAATGTTGATATTTATTCGATATGAAAAATCGAGGAAATTTGGTGCCGGGTGTTGGTTGTGTAAATAACATACACGATGGAAATGCAATGACCATCACTGCTCTGGTACTACTCTTACAGATTCGTCACTTCCGTTGTTGTTGTTTTCATCCACTGAAACATTTTTGATTCCATGTACTATTATTGTTGTCGTTTCAGGAAAATAGAGATTACTATTTTCAAAAGGTAAAAAGTTAATGTTTGAAATGAAACTGGAACCGGACGACGACGAAGAGGAAGAGGAGGAAGAGAAGGCGAAACGAGTGAGTCGGACAAGAAGCCGAGCTGCTTCGAGGTCTGGAGCGAATGATTGGCGAACGAGGGTCACGAGTGAACTTTGGGTTTCCCGGGAAAGGGATTCCTGCGACAGAGTTGTCATCGCTGTGACAGATAAACCTGCGTGACAGGTTTTGCGGTTGATTCCGGAGAGAATCATCAGAGTGCCGTTACGCCACGAGAACGGGCCGTCGGCCATTTTTACCTCGCGCACGATTTGTGCTTCGCTCAAGGTTTTTCATCTCGCCTCAACCATTTTCACCGCATTCAGACGTTAATCTGGTGTGTGTGTGCAACATGGCTTTTGAGTGGGAAATCTGCGGTTCGCCGAGTGGGAGCCATGGAACGTCCACACCCGAGGGTGTGGTTTTCCAGTCGCCTTGAGGGCACCTTTGCGCAGCTTTGGCAGCGTGACTGTGACTGTCATCCGAACGGGATTCTGGTCTCGATTAGACATCGTTCTGATGATTACTGGAGCGGATCGACTTTGGCTTGATGCCGGAATCGAGACAATGGGAATGTTCTTCTTTTCGCTCACTTGGAGCACAGTGAGTTATATTGTACGAACCTGATGGTACCATCATAGGAAATATATATTGGTTGTACAATTTATTACTATTGTTGTTGTACTGTTATTCTTGTGTGATCTTAATACAATACTTGTTTGTTGGTAACAATTGGTGTGGTTTCACCATTGATCTTTGACATACAGAATAACACATCTTTCTGCCGTGACTCCTCTCGGGGCTCGGAGGTACACTGTGTGGGGAGGAGCACGTAACAGAAATTGGGGGCTCGTCTTTGCTGACAAAATTCCTAAAGCTCGTCCGGGATTAAATTCCTTAACATCCTCGTCTGGGATAGAATTCCCTAACATTCCCAAAATTCCCAAATTTGGAATTTTTCTAACATTCCCAAAATTTTTCCAAAAAAAAATTTTAAATTTTTTGTGTGAAGGTTAACAGGTGCTAACTGATAGTCACCGTGGTGTTTGACGCAGAAAGGTTTGCGGCATCCCCTAATGAGGCACAGTTCCAAGCGTTAAAAAGATCGGAACTCTTGATATTGGCCAAATATTTTAACTTGGAGGTCCGAGTTAATATGAAGAAAGCAGAGATGCAGACATTGGTGGTAGAATCTCTGGTGGGACAAGGAACATGGAAAGAGGTAGCCTTGGATTGGTTACCCGAGGAAAAAGAAAATGTGTAGCTCCGGAAAATGGAGATGCAACTGCAGAGCCAGGAAAGGTTAAAAGCAGAGGAAAGGAAAGCAGAAAATGAAAGAGCAGAACAGGAACGAGAACTCGAGGAGAGAAGAGCAGAGGAAAGGAGAGCTGAAGAAGAAAGAAGAGCAGAGGAAAGAGCAGAGGAAAGTAGAGCCGAAAGGGAGTTAAAGGAACGGGACATGGAGTATCAGAAGGAACTTAAACTCAAGGAGCTGGAATTACTGGGAGAACGGAGAGAAGTAGTATCCATGCCGGCTAGTTCGACAACCAGTCAGAACACTTGGGATGATGGGAGGCATGTGAGGCTGGTTCCACCCTTCAATGAAAAGGAGGTAGCCAAGTTTTTTTTACACTTTGAGAAAGTGGCTCAAATGCTAAAATGGCCTGTGGGGTCCTGGACTATGTTAGTGCAAAGTGTTCTGGTGGGTAAAGCTCAAGATATATTTTCGGCTTTACCGACTGACCAATGTGCAGATTATGGGAAAGTGAAGAAAGCCATTCTCAAAGCCGATGAATTGGTCCCTGAAGCTTACCGGCAAAAATTTAGGAATGCCAGGACGAGGGAGAGTGAGACCCACGTGGAGATGGCCAGAATAAAGGAAACCATGTTTGATCGGTGGTGTGACACGAAGGGGATTGGGAAAGACTTCAACCTGTTGCGACAATTGATCTTGGTGGAGGAATTCAAACAGTGTGTCCACGCGGACATTAAAGTACATCTGGATGAAAAGAAAGTACCAGAGTTGTATGAGGCAGCAACCGTAGCAGATGACTATGCCTTGACACACAGGATGGGGTTCCACAAACCTAACTTCCCTCCTAGAGTTAGCCAGGGGAGTTATGGTAAATCAGGGGCGGAGAACAAATATTCATGGAGTCGGCCTAGAGATGACTATGAGGACAAATCTGATACCGCGACTTTTAGGGATCAGAAGACTACAGTTCCAAGACAGACTTATCTTCCGGGGGGCCCGAGGCAGACCACGAGTTTTTCCTCCGGGCCTACTTGCGCTTTTTGCAAGAAACCTGGGCATTTGATGTCCCAATGTTACGCCCTGAAAAGGAAAAATCAGCAGCGGAGTCAGACTAGTACAACTCCGAATGCATTGGCCAATGCGAGAAATCGTCCTTGGAGGACAGTGCCTTGTGAAGGTTCCCATGCCAAAGTTACGGCATCACAGAACGACCTTGTTCAAGAGGGGTACAAACCTTTTATTTCAGAGGGGGTTGTGTCACTGGATGGAGACTTGACTAACCAGAGACCCGTTAGGGTATTGAGGGACACAGGAGCACATCAATCTTTGATGCCTGAGGGCATTTTGCCATTGTCAGAGAAGACGGCAACTGGTGTTAGTGTTCTTTTACAGGGGGTTGGTGGCTATGTTAAAGCTCCACTTCATGTCATCCATTTAAAGTCTGTTTTTAACCATTTAAAGCCACTCTTCCAGTGGAGGGAATCTCTTTTATTATCGGGAATGATTTGGCTGGTGGTCGAGTTTCTGGTAATCCAATGTTGGTTGAAAAGCCCAGTATGGAAAATAACACCGCACATTTAGAGCAGGAGATTCCGGGTATCTTTCCATCCTCTGCAGTGACTCGTGCTATGGGTAGGAAGCGCTCTGAAAAGAAGGAGAAGGAAGGCGATGTGGATTTGGGTTCCTTAGAGGTATTGGAGTAAAATTCTGAAATAGGCAATGGGAAAGGGAGTGACATCAAGTAACTTAAGGAAAAGGTGGCATCTGGAACCAAAGAGGAAATGGAGTGTCTGTCGGAGACATCTGGGAGCGAGGTTGAGCAAACGGTGCTGGTCCGAAAGAGACTTGTTGAAGAACAACACGGAGATTCGGAGATCCGGAGTTTAATTGGTAAAGCCGTTACAGAGGAAGAGGCTATGAAGATACCTGTTGGTTACTTCATGAAAGGGGAAATACTCATGAGAAAATTGAGACCACCGGAGGTGCCAGCAAACGATGAGTGGAAAGTTCATGACCAAATTGTGGTGCCACCGCCATACCAGAAGGAGATATTGAGTTTGGCGCATGAGACACCTTTGGCCGGGCACCTTGGAGTGAACAAGACCTGTGATAGAATATTGGTACATTTTTTCTGGCCAGGATTGCGACGCGATGTGGCGGAGTTCTGTAAATCTTGGCATTCTTGCCAGCTGGTGGGAAAACCAAATCAGAAAGTCCCATCCGCACCTTTAAAACCAATTCCAGCTTTTGAAGAGCCATTCAGCCGTGTCATTATTGACTATGTCGGCCCTTTACCTAAAACTAAGGCTGGACATCAGTATTCGTTGACCATCATGTGCGCATCCACAAGGTTCCCAGAGGCAGTGCCTCTTAGAAAAATTACTGCGGCAGTTATTGCGAAGGCCTTGATTAAATTTTTCACTTTGGTTGGCCTACCTAAGGTCATCCAGTCTGATCAGGGTTCCAATTTCATGTCAACACTTTTTCAGCAAGTGGTATACCTGTTGGGAGTGGAGCAAGTAAGATCAAGTACTTACCATCCCGAGAGCCAAGGGGCCTTGGAAAGGTTTCACCAGACATTGAAGAATATGATCAGAACGTATTCTTTTGAATGTGTTACGTGGTCCCCTCGGTGACTACCTGGTCTCGGTGACCCCCGGACCGTGAGAGGACCTTCGCCAGAAAGTAGTATTATATATATGCGCTTTCGCAACGCAATCCCTATGAATTCCACCCAAGAGAAACTGATGTTCAATGATATATTTCCAGGGTAAGGATATCATACCATTTCAATGATACAATCACGGATATTCCCCGAGCAATCAACAACAAACAACCATCAACAATTCCCAATCCACAATCAATTCCCTATATGATTAAGATGGCCATCTTATATATGTGTGTCCCCTTCTGTACTCATGACCCCCTTTTGGTCTCTGCCCCTCACAATGTCTCTGGGCCCCTCCTGACCAAGATGCTGGTCGGCGTCGCCGCACTCGGGCGGTTGAACGAACCCCGGGTGGACGTGTTTCCACCGGGCAGGTATCGTACCAGGCACCGCGGCTGCAGCCCCTCGTGGCCACGCGCAGCGGGTACGGTAAAGCAAGCCAAAAGCCCCACGCCGCTTGCAAGGCGTGTTAGGCCCCAACGTGCGACCCGTACGCGTCTGTTTAGACGGTGCCGCGAACGGTGCCAGACGCGGGGTCGATGCACGGCCCCACGTCAACTTGACGTCTCCACCGGGTAGGTACACGTCCCGGTAACTCCTCTCGCCGGACGGGCTTCGGAACGCCGCTTTTCCACGCGGCGCAAGGTCGATCCCACCTTTCGTCGGAGCGGGGCGAGGAAGAAGAATACTCGTCGCTTTTCTTCCTCGTGTCTTTTTTTCCTCCGTTTCCGGACACTTTTTCAGAAGGGCTCCTGACCCTCCAACCACAACAACCCTTAATCTACTTCACATGGATAAGCAAAGACCTGAATGGTAATTCACATACATTCACATAAATATGTAACATTCCCCCCCTTCAAGAAAGAAAGTTTGAACCCAGCGAAAACTTTCTTTGCCGGCCAATTTGGAGAAGCAAACCAGATAACTCAACCCCCCCACATTATCAGTTCCCCCCGGGCACAGTTATCACTTAAAAATAAAGCAACCAAAATTTCACCACAACCCCTCCAGATTACTCACTCTGGACTAAGCACCAGCAACGACATTGTCCCTGCCAAATCAAACTCCATCTCATGACCCTCTGACTTTGACCGTCAGTTTCTTGTGAATGAAGGTTAAGGGGTTGATCAACGATCCAAAGTTAAGCCACTCGATAGCACTTTTTCCGGGAGGCCAAGCCGAGTATTCACTACATGGATGCCTTTAGGAACGTGGAGTTCACGGTTAGTCCGTGCAGGAAAGTTCTCTACATGGGCGCCTTGAGGAACGTGGAGTTCACGGTTAGTCCGTGCATGAAAGTTCACTACATGGACGCCTTTAGGAATGGCATTCACGGTTAATCCGTGTAGGAATCTTGGCTCGGCGGCTCCGCCGCATTCAGTGCTTCAACTTCTCAGAACTTCCCTAATAATTAGGGTGGGACCCCTTGTCCCTGTAGTCCCATGAATAGCGGTCTCCTTCTCGGCCACTACTTTGCCAATCCTTCCTTCGGGAGCAGCCGTAACTCAGGGAGCCTCCATAATAATATTGATTGCGGCCACCACCAAAACTACCGCCCAGTTGTCCTCTCCTGTAGACCTCTCGACGCCTACGAAATGCCTTCCCTACTGTTATGGTCCGACCCTCCAAATCCTTGCCATTCCAATTCTTCTCTGCCTCTCTGGCGTCTTTTGTGCTGGCAAACGTGACAAAGCCGAACCTTCTTGACTGTTGCGTTTCCCAGTCTCTTACCAACCGCACTTCCACCAGCGGCCCATATCTGTTGAAGACAGAGGTCAGAACTTCTTCCTCTGTTTTGAAGTTCAGTCCCCCTACAAATAACTTGGCACTTTTGTCGCCATCCCGAGCTGGTGTGGTGTTATTTTCCCTGCTGGGCTCTTTACCAACCCTCAGGTTACCATAAACTTGACCCCCGGCCAAATCATTCCCGATAACCACAGATACACCCTCTACAGGAAGCGTGGCTTGTAAACCGACGGTGACCGGTCCTGACACCAAATCGGACTCCAAATGGATGACCTGAAGGGGAGCACTAACACCGCCCCCGATCCCCTGTAAACGAACACTATCCCCCGTTGCCGTCTCCTCGGACCATGGCAAAATGCCTTCAAGCATTAAAGATTGATGTGCCCCTGTGTCCCTCAATATCCTAACCGGTTTCTGGTTAGTCGAGGCTCCATCCCGTGACACAAACCCCTCTGAAATAAATGGTTGGTAACCCTTTTGATGGCGATTTCTCACAATGGCCATTGCATTTGGAGTCGTAATAGTCGGACTCCGCTCTGGGTCTTCCCTTTTCATGCGGTATCAACTGGACATCAAGTGTCCAGGTTTCTTGCAAAAAGCGCAAGTAGGCCCGGAGGAAAAACTCGTGGTCTGCCTCGGGCCCCCCGAACTATAAGTTTGTCTTGGGCCCGCATCCCTCTGATTTCGAACAGGTGGGGTATCATAGTTGTCCCCATAATCATCTCGAGGCCGCCGCCATGTAAGGTCGTTCTCCGCACCGGGTGTTCCATAACTCCCCTGCTGAAGTCTAGGCGAGGAGTTAGGTTTGTGGACCCCTATTCGGTGGGTTAAGGCATAATCATCTGCCATGGTGGCTGCGTCCCACAACTTTGGTACTTTCTTTTCCTGCAGGTACACTTTGATGTCCTCGTGGACACACTGCTGGAATTCCTCCACCAGGATCAAGTCCCGCAATGTTTCGAAGTCTTTCCCGACTCCTTTTGACTCACACCACCGATCAAACATGTTTTCTTTCACTCTGGCAAACTCCACATGGGTCTCACTCTCCCTCTTCCTGGCATTCCTGAATTTTTGCCTGTAAGCTTCCGGAACCAACTCATAGGCTTTGAGGATGTGCTTCTTCAGTACCTCATAATCTGCACATTGGTCCATTGGTAGCGCCGAATAAATTTCCTGAGCTTTCCCCACCAGCACACTTTGCACGAGTATGGTCCAGGCCTCCTCCGGCCAGTTTAATTGTCGAGCCACTTTCTCAAAGTGTGGAAAAAATTTCGCGACTTCCTTTTCACTGAACGGTGGAACCAGCCTCACATGTCTGCCCACATCCCAGGTTTTCTGGTTAGGTGTCGACCCCGTCAGCAAGGGTGGTGCCTCTCCCCGTTCTCTCATTAACTCCAGCTCCTTGAATTTGATTTCTTGCTGAAGCTCCATGTCACGTTCCTTTAATTCCCTTTCCGCTTTTCTCTCCTCTGCTTCGAGGTCCCTTGCAGCTCTCCTCTCCTCTGCTTTTCTCCCTTCTAACCTTTCCTGGAGTTCTCGTTCCACTCTCCTTTCCTCTGCTTGTTTCTCTTCTCTCCTCGCTTCTGCTTTCCTTTCTTCTTCTTTTAACCTTTCCTGGAGTTCTCGTTCCACTCTCCTTTCCTCTGCTTGCTTCTCTTCTCTCCTCGCTTCTGCTTTCCTTTCTTCTTCTTTTAACCTTTCCTGGAGTTCTCGTTCCACTCTCCTTTCCTCTGCTTGTTTCTCTTCTCTCCTCTCTTCTGCTTTCCTTTCCTCTTCTGATCTTTCCTTTTCTGCTTTCCTTTCTTCTTCTGCTCTTTCCTTTTCTGCTTTCCTTTCTTCTTCTGCTCTTTCCTTTTCTGCTTTCCTTTCTTCTTCTTTAATCCGTTCCTGGCTCCGTAATTGCAACTCCAGTTTCCGGAGCTCAACATCTTCTGGTTCTTCGGGTAGCCACTCCCAGGCTAACTCGTCCCATGTTCCTAATCCCACCATAGATTGTATCACCGTGGCCTGCAACTCTGCCTTACTCAAATTAGTTCGGACCTCCAAGTTAAAATGTTTGGCCAATTTCAAGAGGTCCGACTTTAGTAACGCTCGGAACTGTGCCTCACTCGGTGTTACCGCAAAGTTCTGTGCCACACACACCATGGTGACTATCGTTAACACCTGTTAACCTTCACCCAAGGCTTTACCCCAATTTCCCCAAAAATTTTCCAATTAATACTTAATTAATAAATTTTAATTAATAAAAATATTATTTTATTATTTTATACAATTTTAGATCCCGGACGAGCCCCCAATTCTGTTACGTGGTCCCCTCGGTGACTACCTGGTCTCGGTGACCCCCGGACCGTGAGAGGACCTTCGCCAGAAAGTAGTATTATATATATGCGCTTTCGCAACGCAATCCCTATGAATTCCACCCAAGAGAAACTGATGTTCAATGATATATTTCCAGGGTAAGGATATCATACCATTTCAATGATACAATCACGGATATTCCCCGAGCAATCAACAACAAACAACCATCAACAATTCCCAATCCACAATCAATTCCCTATATGATTAAGATGGCCATCTTATATATGTGTGTCCCCTTCTGTACTCACGACCCCCTTTTGGTCTCTGCCCCTCACAATGTCTCTGGGCCCCTCCTGACCAAGATGCTGGTCGGCGTCGCCGCACTCGGGCGGTTGAACGAACCCCGGGTGGACGTGTTTCCACCGGGCAGGTATCGTACCAGGCACCGCGGCTGCAGCCCCTCGTGGCCACGCGCAGCGGGTACGGTAAAGCAAGCCAAAAGCCCCACGCCGCTTGCAAGGCGTGTTAGGCCCCAACGTGTGACCCGTACGCGTCTGTTTAGACGGTGCCGCGAACGGTGCCAGACGCGGGGTCGATGCACGGCCCCACGTCAACTTGACGTCTCCACCGGGTAGGTACACGTCCCGGTAACTCCTCTCGCCGGACGGGCTTCGGAACGCCGCTTTTCCACGCGGCGCAAGGTCGATCCCACCTTTCGTCGGAGCGGGGCGAGGAAGAAGAATACTCGTCGCTTTTCTTCCTCGTGTCTTTTTTTCTTCCGTTTTCGGTCACTTCCGTTTCCGGACACTTTTTCAGAAGGGCTCCTGACCCTCCAACCACAACAACCCTTAATCTACTTCACATGGATAAGCAAAGACCTGATTGGTAATTCACATACATTCACATAAATATGTAACAAATGTGACAAGGATTGGGATGAAGGAATACCCTTATTGTTGTTTGCTACGAGGGAATCCGTTCAGGAGTCATTGGGGTTCAAACCTTTTGAACTTGTGTTTGGACACGCAGTGCGAGGACCGTTGAATTTGGTGAAAGAACAGTGGCTACAGGAGGAGTCACAGTCAACAGTGGTGGAGTATGTGTCAACGGTTAGGCACAGATTGGCAAAGGCTCGTGAAGTTGCGAGAAGAACTTGAAAGTGACACAGGATAAAATGAAAGTGAGACATGACAAGAAATCTCAGATAAGAAATTTCAGTCCTGAGGACCAGGTGTTAGTGTTGCTTCCTGTTCCAGGTCAGCCACTACAGGCTAGATATCTTTGGCCCTATGCAATCGAAAGGAGGGTTAATGAAACAGATAACGTGGTGACAACTCCCGACCTACGGAAAAAGCGGCAGCTGTCTCATGTCAACCGACTGAAGAAATATCATGACAGGAATCCTGTGGAAGAAATGGTTCCTGTCTCACCTGTCGCGCCTGCAGTCGGGGTGCAAGAGAATCCAGAGGTTGAGGCCGGTGTGAAGTTTGATAACTTTGATGACCAGGCTTGTCCCAGATTGACGAACACGGAAGTGTTGAATCATTTAGATGAGAAATTACGTCATTGATGAGGGAACAACAAGGACAACTATCCAGCCTAATTTTTGAGTTTGCACATTTGTTCACAGATGTACCTGGTCGTACTGACCTGGCATATCATGTATTGGGGTGGGGGAAGCCACTCCTGTGAAGCAACACCCCTATCGGATGAACCCTGTGAAGATGGAGTATCTTCGGAAGGAGGTTCAGTATATGTTGGAGAATGACATCATCGAACCAGGCAGCAGTGAATGGAGCTCACCATGTGTGTTGGTTCCAAAACCCGATGGCAGTTTTCGCTGTTGTACGGATTTAAAACGGGTTAATGCAGTGACGAAGACCGACTCAGATCCCATCCCGAGGATTGATGACTGTATTGATAGAATAGGCCCAGCTAAATTTGTAACTAAGTTTGACTTGCTGAAAGGGTATTGGCAGCTTCCCCTTACTGATAGAGCCAAGGAAATCTCGGCTTTAGTCACACCAAATGGGTTGTATCAGTACAAGGTTCTTCCCTGTTGATTGAAAAACGGGCCTGCGACATTTAAACGGCTGATTAATAAGCTTATTGCAGACCTTGAGGGGGTGGAGGCTTATCTGGATGATGTCATCATCCACACTATGACCATGGAAAATCATATTAAACAAATTCAGGCATTTTTCAAGAAACTGACCGAGGCAGGGTTGACCATTAACTTATCTAAGAGTGAGTTTGTAAAGGCACAGGTGGTGTTCTGAGGCCATGTAGTAGGTCAGGGTCAGGTGCAACCGGTGACAGCCAAGATAGACCCGTCTTCACTCTGTCATCACTTCCCGTCTGGACTACTGCAACAGCCTCCTCTATGGTTCACCCTCAAATATCATCAATAAACTTCAATACATTCAGAACTCCGCTGCCCGTCTACTCACCCACTCCCGGGCCCGGGACCACATCACCCCCGTCCTTCACAAGCTCCAATGGCTCCCCATCTCCAAGAGAATCCAGTACAAAATCCTCCTCCTGACCTACAAAGCTCTCCATAACCTGGACCCATCCTACCTGACTGACCTCCTCCCCAGACACACTCCCAACCGCACCCTCCGCTCTGCTGCTGCCAACCTCCTGTCCCCCCCCCCCCCCCATCCGGACCAAACTCAGATCCTAGGGGGACAGGGCCTTCTCCACCGCTGCTCCCACACTCTGGAACTCACTACCTCAAACCATCAGAGACTCCTCCTCACTCACCATATTCAACTCATCACTCAAGACCCACCTGTTGAACACCGCATTCAACCCCTGACCGTCTATTCTCCTTCTCCTTCCTTTCTGTTTGGTTATTTAATTACGTTTTTTTTTTTTTTTGTCTTTGTTTTACGTACTATGTCAAAGCGTCTTTGGGTTTCTTGAAAAGCGCTATACAAAATTAATGTATTGTGGCGGACACAAAAGCCCACTGGCGTGGTGACATCATTCCACGCACCAAGTGGGCGGTGGCCACGCCCGAGGGGTAGGCGTGGCCTCATGATATACACCGGGCGACCAGCCCAGAGCATTTCAGTGTTACAGTGTCGTCTTACAATAAAGACGTTTATATGTTACCGCTTGTCCGCTTCCTCCTTGCTCACAAGCAGCGCGCGTAACGCCGCGCTTTACTGGTGACCCTCGACGTTGGATCTGCCGTAGCGATCCTTCTGAACACGACGCCATTGCAATGGCCAACGACAAGGCAATGGCGATTAAACTTCCCGAATTTTGGGAGGCCCAGGCCGAAGTCTGGTTCGTTCAAGCCGAAGCCCAATTTCAGCTTCGGCGCCTCACCAACGACGACCTGCGCTACTGCCATGTCATCGCCTCCCTCGGGCCCGGCACGGCCGCTCGAGTTGTGTCCGTCCTTCGCCACCCACCGGACGGCCACAAGTACGAGGCACTCAAGCGGCGACTCCTAGTCCTAGCCACGTTCGGCCTCACGGACGACGCACGGGCCGACCGCCTCCTGGATCTCCCCGAGCTCGGTGAGACGCGCCCGTCGGTCCGAATGGACCATATGCTGTCACTGTTGGGCGACGAAGCCCCCGGTTCGCTATTCCGGGCGCTTTTCCGGCGCCAACTTCCAGCGCAGGTTCGCCTCGCGTTGGCCGGGACCGAGCTAACGGAACCCCGAGCATTGGCCGCCAAGGCGGACAGGTACTTCGCCGCTTCGGACACGCGGGCGAGCGTCGGCGTGGCCGTCACGGCCCTCGACGCTGATGTTCAGCAGCATGTTCCACAGCATCAGCTTCTACAGCGCGCTGATGTTCAGCAGCATGCTGATACGCACCTCGTGAACGCCGCCACGCCCCGCCCACCGCCGCGGCGAAAACCGCCACCGTGGGGAAACCCGCCAACTCCACCGGCCTGGCGGAGCCAGCCGCGCTCCTCCAGCTCCACCACCTGGTGCTGGTTCCACGCCAAGTTCGGCCACGAAGCTCGGCGGTGTCATCCGCCGTGCTCCTTCAACGGGTCGGGAAACGCCCGGGCCGGCGCTCAATAGTGGCGATGAGCGCCGGCCGTTCGAGCAGCCTGCTGTTCATAACGGACACCTTCTCTGGGCGCCGTTACCTGTGCGACACGGGAGCGCAGGTGAGTGTCATTCCCGCCGGCACGTCAGACAAGCACGCCGCGGGTGGGGGCCCCACGCTGCTTGCCGCGAACGGGACGCCCATCCGTACGTACGGAAAACGCTGCCTCTCTCTGCGGTTTGGAGGGCAGGTTTTCCGATGGACGTTCGTCACCGCCGACGTGTCCATGGCACTGCTTGGCGCGGACTTCCTGTGTGCTAATGGGCTCCTGGTCGACGTCAAGCGCAGACGGCTTGTCCAGGCCGAGACGTTCAGCTCGCTCGCTTGTGCGTTGCCCAGCTCAACGAGCGGCTTGCCAAGCGGCTTGCCGAACGATTCGGTTCCGGCCACGTTGGTCTGTACGCTTCCGGCAGCGGACGCATTCACCCGCCTCCTCGCCGGTTTCCCGGCCCTCACGCGGCCCACCTTCTCGGCGGGGGCCGTCAAGCACGGGGTGGCCCATCACATCCCCACCGTCGGGCCACCGGTCTACGCCCGGGCACGCCGCCTCGAGCCGACGAAGCTGGCGGTGGCAAAAGCGGGGTTCGCTACCCTGGAGCGACTCGGCATCGTTCGGCGCTCAGAGAGCGCTTGGGCGTTGCCGCTGCACATCGTGCCGAAGCCCGGTGGGGGATGGCGACCGTGCGGGGACTATTGCCGTCTCAATGACGCCACGACTCCCGACCGCTACCCCGTCCCCCACATTCAGGACTTTTCCGCCCGTTTGGCGGGCAGGTCCTTCTTCTCGAAGGTGGACCTCATACGCGGCTACCATCAGGTCCCCGTCAGGCCGGAGGACGTCCCGAAGACAGCGGTCATCACGCCATTCGGACTCTTCGAGTTCCTGCGCATGCCCTTCGGTCTGAAGAATGCGGCTCAGGCGTTCCAGCGACTGATGGACAGCGTCCTGCGCGACTTGGATTTTGTCTACGTCTACCTGGACGATATCCTCGTCTCCAGCGCGTCCCGCGAAGAGCACCTACGCCACCTCCGCACGCTCTTCGAACGCCTGGGCCAGCATGGCCTGATTGTGAACCCCGCAAAGTGCCGGTTCGGCGCCGCCACAATCGATTTTCTGGGGCACCGTGTCACCAGGCACGGAGCCGTCCCCCTGCCGGCCAAGGTGGAGGCGGTGAAGGGGTTTCCGCGCCCCCGCACGATCAGAGGGCTGCAGGAGTTCCTGGGCATGGTGAACTTTTACCATCGGTTCCTGCCCCGTATCGCCCAGCTCCTGCGCCCCCCTGCACGAAGCTCTCCGAGGTAAGCCGGGCAAAGGCGACATTACCTGGACCGAGCAGATGGACACGGCGTTCACGGGCGCGAAGCTCGCCTTGGCTAACGCCACCATGCTCGCGCACCCGGCGCCCGATGCACCGATCGCCCTCACCACCGATGCCTCGGACTACGCGGTGGGCGCGGTGCACGAGCAATGGGTGCGTGGAGCTTGGCAACCGCTGGCGTTCTTTAGCCGGCAGCTTCGCCCGCCCGAACGCCGTTACAGTACCTTCGACCGCGAGTTGCTCGGACTTCACTTGGCGGTCAGGCACTTCCGCCATCTGCTCGAGGGCCGGGCGTTCACTGCCTTCGTCGACCACAAGCCGCTGATCTTCGCGATGGGCAAGGTCACCGAGCCGTGGTCGGCCCGGCAGCAGCGTCACATCTCGGCCGTGTCCGAGTACACGACGGACATCCAGCACGTCGCGGGGAAGGACAACCCGGTGGCGGATTGCCTTTCCCGGGCCGTCGCCCACGCAGTCCACCTCGGCATCGACTATGCCCGGATGGCAGCGGACCAGGCCGCTGACCCCGACGTCCAGGCCTTGCGGACCGCCGTCACGGGCCTCCGCGTCACCGAGGTGCCGTTCGACGGCGCGGGCGTGGCCCTCTTGTGCGACGTCTCCCTCGGGCGTCCTCGCCCCATCATGCCCGCGGGATGGCAGCGCCAGGTGTTTGACGCCATCCACGGCCTGTCCCACCCGGGCGCGAGGGCCTCCCAAAGGCTGATCGCCGACAAGTTCGTCTGGCATGGCCTCCGGAAGGCCGTCCGCGGCTGGGCCAGGACGTGCCTCGCGTGCCAGCGCACCAAGGTGCACCGGCACACCCAGGCCCCGTTGGCCCCGTTCACGGTGCCGGAACGCCGGTTTGACCACGTCCACGTGGACCTGGTGGGACCTCTGCCCCCCTCGCGGGGTTTCACCTACGTCCTCACCATGGTGGACCGCACCACCCGGTGGCCGGAGGCCGTGCCCTTGGCGTCGACAATGGCGGCCGATGTCGCACAGGCTTTCATCGCCACCTGGGTCGCCCGGTTCGGTGCCCCCTCAGACATCTCATCCGACCGCGGCCCCCAGTTCACCTCGGAGCTCTGGGGGGCGGTTGCGCAGGGGCTCGGGGTCCGGCTGCACCGAACCACGGCCTACCACCCCCAGGCTAACGGCCTGTGTGAGCGATTTCACCGCTCATTGAAGGCCGCGCTCCGGGCCACCCTCCGCGACGGCGGCTGGGTCGACAGGCTCCCCTGGGTCCTGCTGGGCCTCCGGACGGCGCCCAAGGAGGACCTGCGCGCATCCGCGGCGGAGTTGGTCTTCGGGCAACCGCTGCGGGTGCCGGGCGAGTTCCTCCCCGACTCCACAGCACCATGGTCCGCGGCACAGCAGTGCTCCGCTCTGCAAGAGATCGCCCAGAGGTTCGCCCCGGTGCCAACGGCATGCCACGGGCACCCACCGACGCACGTCACCCCGGAGCTTCGCACGGCGGAGTACGTCTTCGTCCGCCACGATGCCCATCGGACACCACTGCGGCCCCCGTACGACGGGCCTTTCCGCGTGCTGGAGACCGGGGCGAAGCACTTCACCCTGGACATCGGCGGTACTCCTGACCGCGTTTCGGTAGACCGCCTCAAGCCGGCCCACCTCGATGTGGACCATCCACCGCCAGTGGCCCGACCCCCACGTCGGGGCCGCCCTCCTGCGGGCGGACCCCCGGCACCGCCCAGCCCCGCCGCCACGCCGCCCCCCGGTCCTGCACCCATCCCAGGGGCAGCCAGGGGCATCCCACCTGGCATCCCTGCACCCCGGACGCCGCCGATCGCCAGGGGGCGCTTCGGCCGGGTCATTCGTCTGCCCCGCAAACTGGCCCTCCAGGTGCGCGGGAATTCTGGGGGGGCGCGTGTGGCGGACACAAAAGCCCACTGGCGTGGTGACATCATTCCACGCACCAAGTGGGCGGTGGCCACGCCCGAGGGGTAGGCGTGGCCTCATGATATACACCGGGCGACCAGCCCGGAGCATTTCAGTGTTACAGTGTAGTCTTACAATAAAGACGTTTATATGTTACCGCTTGTCCGCTTCCTCCTTGCTCACAAGCAGCGCGCCTAACGCCGCGCTTTAGTATTATTATTATTATTATTATTATTATAGAAGCCATTGATCGCTTCCAAGTTCCAAAAGGGAAGCAGGAGCTTATGAGATTCTTGGGAATGGCTGGTTGGTACCGGCGGTTCTGCAGGAATTTTCTGATGTGCTAGCCCCTTTAACGAATTTGCTGAGGAAAGAGACCAAGTTTGTTTGGGATGACAAATGTCAGGCTGCCTTTGCCCACGTGAAAGCAATATTAATGAGCTCTCCTGTCCGAGCAGCCCCGGATTTTCAAGCACCTTTCAAGTTGGCCATTGATGCAAGTGATGTGGGGGCTGGGGCAGTTCTATTACAGGAAGATGAGGATGGAGTGGATCACCCGGTGTGCTGCTACTCCAGAAAGTTCAACAAACATCAGGCAAATTATGCCACTGCGTAAAAAGAGACCCTTGCTCTCCTGCGAGCGCTTCAGCATTATGAGGTGTATCTGGGAACTACTACCTTTCCTACAACAGTCTTCAGTGATCACAACCCCTTAACCTTCATTCAAAAAATGAAAAATATAAACCAGAGGTTGATGAGATGGAGTTTGGTTTTGCAGGAGTTCAATTTGGAAATTGAGCATGTAAAGGGCAGGGACAATGTCGTTGCTGATGCTTTATCCAGAGTGAACTATGTTTGGAAATTGCTGCAGGTGGTTTGGAAGTTTTGTTGCTTTATTTTAGGGAATATTAATTATTGTTGTTCACGTGAATTGATCATTTGGGGGTGAGTTTTACTTTTGTTTGTTAAAAGAGTTTTTGCCTGGAAGGAAAGTTTTCACTATGTTCAAACTTTCTTTCTTTAGGGGCGTAAGTGTTACAGATTCGTCACTTTCGTTGTTGTGGTTTTCATACACTGAAGCATTTTTGATTCCATGTACTATTATTGTTGTCGTTTAAGGTAAATAGAGATTACTATTTTCAAAAGGTAAAAAGTTAATGTTTGAAATGAAACCGGAACCGGACGACGACAAAGAGGAAGAGGAGGAAGAGAAGGCGGAGCGAGTGAGTCGGACAAGAAGCCGAGCTGCTTCGAGGTCTGGAGCGAACGATTGGCGAACGAGGGTCACGAGTGAACTTTGGGTTTCCCGGGAAAGGGATTCCTGCGACAGAGTTGTCATCGCTGTGACAGATAAACCTGCATGACAGGTTTTGCGGTTGATTCCGGAGAGAATCATCAGAGTGCCGTTACGCCACGAGAACGTGCCGTCGGCCATTTTTACCTCGCGCAGGATTTGCGCTTCGCTCAAGGTTTTTCATCTCGCCTCAACCATTTTCACCGCATTTCAGACGTTAATCTGGTGTGTGTGTGCAACGTGGCTTTTGAGTGGGCAATCTGCGGTTCGCCGAGTGGGAGCCGTGGAACGTCCATACCCGAGGGTGTGATTTTCCAGTCGCCTTGAGGGCACCTTGGCGCAGCTTTGGCAGCGTGACTGTGACTGTCATCCGAACGGGATTCTGGTCTCGATTAGACATCGTTCTGACGATTACTGGAGCGGGTCGACTTTGGCTTGATGCCGGAATAGTGACATTGGGAATGTTCTTCTTTTCGCTCACTTGGCGCACAGTGAGTTATATTGTACGAACCTGATGGTACCATCATAGGAAATATATATTGGTTGTACAATTGATTACAATTGTTGTTGTACTGTTATTCTTGTGTGATTTTATACAATACTTGTTTGTTGGTAACAATTGGTGTGGTTTCACCATTGATCTTTGACATACAGAATAACACATCTTTCTGCCGTGACTCCTCTCGGGGCTCGGAGGTACACCGTGACCGGGGTTTGGGGAGGAGCACGTAACACTACATATAACCAAATTAATCGGTTTACAATTATTTCAAAAGGAGTCAAGATTGTACAGATCATGCTTTGATAAAAATTTTGTCAACAGTTCAAATCTGGGTTGAATTGGTTTAAAACGTTCTGGTTGAACGAACATGTGACCCGTAGCGAGTGTTTTTGACAATCCTACAAACCCGATGGGAGTGGAGAGAGTTGTGTTGACACACACACACCTATTGGAGCACCAGGAATGATGAAGAAGAACCTCACCGAGATTACAAAAAAACGAAAAAACTATCCCTGGGAATATTACCACAAATGAACTACAACTGGAGGCAATCCAGGGTTCGGTGATGATCCTGAAAAGAGAACTTGGAACAAAACTCTGAAAAGGTTGAACAGTTTGGTCCAAAAACAGCGGTAAACTTCCAAAAAAGTTATTATTTTTTTCCCACCATTTTCATTTTATTTCATTGAATTATAAACGAACATTAGAACAAATCACCTTGTCTGCACTTTCAAAAACCCTCAGTTGCATCCAGCCCAGCATGAAGGGAGTATGTTTGTGAATGTAGAAGAGAAAGGTGGAAACACAAACCTGTGAGTGCCCCTTTGAAGGGAATTTTCATGAGCTGAAGATCGTTGACATAGATACCAAGACCATGAAAAGGAAAGTGATCAAGTGGATGAAAAATGTAACCAGGTGAATTTAAAGTAAATGGAGTTGATGCCATTGTCCAATAGATGAATGAAAGAAGAGCAGGTCAGGTGAGCGAAGCTGAATGAAATAAAAGTTGGAGTGAAGACGTTAAAAGGATTTGAGCTTCGCTCCGCATGGGCTGGTGGATTGGAACGTGCAGGTAGAGATCTGCTATTCTTAGATTGCAAAACCATATTCGTTGTGATAATACATCGATAGGATCCCCGACCAAGGTTATCTGCAGACCCGACCATTGTGCAATTTGGAAAAGGGAGGAGTGGGTATCTTCCTGTAATTCACCAAATGTCCGTTCGTCCGTTCCCAGGTATCGCAAAAACGGCTGAACCAATCCAACGATATTTAGGGTGGGTAATCCTGGGACCCCCTGGAGTAAAACAGGGTATATTGTTTCAACAATTTCACCTTTGGTCTCCAGCATTTTCAGGTTTGGACTCCCGCATAACGTTATTTTCCTGGGTGCAGCACAAACGGCTGCACCGATCGCTGCACCGTAATCACGCAGGACATCCCAAGAACCAAAAAAATACCAACCAGGTGGAGTACTGGGGGTGCACGGCTCCCTCACCTCTCCAGCCCACGGACAACGTCGGCCGCAATACCAAGCGTGTTCCGTTAGCAAGCAGCTCGCTTACCGCTCGCCAAGCGGCTCGCTTGAATCAAATCGCTCAAGGAAGCACTCCAAGGTAACGGAACGGAGTGCTCGACACCTCTTATCACCGATAACGAGCTGCTTGCCAACAGAACACACCTTTGTTGCTCCCCTCCTTCTCTCAACCTTCGCTACTCCCCCCATCAATCCTTCGTGCGACCTCCGTTACCTCAGAACACCGTTGCTCAGCAACCGAAGAGGCGGAAGTGGCAGACAGAGGATCAGGCGTGAAAGTTCAACTTGGTCAAAGAATAAATGTGAATATTACCGCAGATGGATTGTAGAATGGCTGAATTATAAATAAAACATTGTTAAAACCAGGATGAAGACTTCTCTAAACACAAGAATTCACCTTTAGGGGCGTGGTCTGTATTCCAAGCACCTGCGGATCGCGCGAAATTCTCGAAGCTTCTCCCTCAACTGAGGTAAATGTTGTTTTTGAAATCCGTGGAGGATAATAACAAGAGATCGTTTGGGGATTACTCACCGGAGGTTTCAGGGAAAATCACTTCAATTTATTGAAATCCTGCGGGTCAAACGACACGAACAACGGCGGGAGAAGTTCAAGAAAAAACACGAATGAACGGAAAATCTGATCGGTGTTTCCGACGACGTCCGCGTTTAGTTATAAAATGCTTTATGGTAAATCTGATCGGTGTTTCCGACGACGTCCGCGTTTAGTTATTAAATGCTTTACATTTCCGGTTTCGCTTCAGTGTTTAAGACTAGGAGACAGAGTGAACGGTCGCAGATCTTCCAACCTTTGTTTTTTCTTCCCCGTCCCTTTCACCCCTTTACCTTTTTCCCTACTCAACCTGAAGATCTCGCGAACGGTCCCTTCTTGAAGGAGAAATCCTTCGTTTTCTTATTCACTCTCTTATTATCCACGTGTGTGTGGATGTTATTCTTATGCAGGTGGAGTTGCACCTGTGGTGAAAATTTCCTGTCAATCAGACCAACGATTTCATGAGGATCGAAACCTCGAAGAACAACGGTGCCCACCTGATGATCCATGGGGGAAAGGGGGGCATTAAGCTCCAGGGGGCATTAAGCTCCACTACATTGGAAATGCATTTTATCATAACTTCCTGTACAAGAAAAACTCATTCTGATTGGTTCTTGAGTCACTTGAGAACATGGCTGGTGTATCATGAATAACATATAATGCATTTACAATGTAGTGGAGCCTAATGCCCCCTGGAGCTTAATGCCCCCCTTTGTGCCCCCCTTTGCCCTACAATTAATTGAGTGTGTGTGTGTGTGTGCGTGTGTGTGTGCGTGTGTGTGTTCGTGTGTGTGTGTGTGTGTGTGTGTGTGTGTGTGTGTGCGTGTGTGTGTTCGTGTGTTTGTGAACAAGATATCTGGAAAAGTTCTGAACGGATTTGGATGAAAGTTGGTGGGATGATTGCCCTTGGGATAAGGAAGAATTGATTCGTTTTTGGTGAAGCTCAGGAAATTATTCCGGATCCAGGAAGTTTTTTGGGGAATTTTTTTTTCTGTTTTCCTTTAAAAACCATTTTCTCTGCAGTAATTGGACCGATTGAGATCAAATTTTCACCGTAGGGGGGACTCGGTCTGTAGAATATTTTAATGGTAATTATGATGTCACAGGTCACGTGGTTCGGCCGCCATATTGTTTTTCGTGAAAACACGAAAACCCATTTTCTCTGCAACGGCTGAACAGATCGAGGCCAAACTTTGCAGGCAGAATCGCATACCCATGACAAACAAAAAAAGTCAACGAGCATGACGTCATGCATCACATGGTTTCAGAGTTATGACGTTTTTAAGCACAAACCTTTAAAACCTAGCTCCTCTCTCATTTGTGATCCAATCGAGGGGAAACTTCACAGATCTGTTCAGCATATCAGTTTACTAAAACCTCCTTTTGGAATTTGCGATAGGTCACGTGGTTTGGCAGACATTGTTAATTAAACGCAAATAATAAAAACATTTATATCTCTTGAACAACTTCATTGATCGACGTGAAACTTCATACTGTAGTAGAAATCATGAAGAGTAAAACGTTTGCAAAATTTGAAGATGATTGGATGTACGGTCTGGAAGCTAGAAGTTGTTATTGTGTGAAGAAGAAGAGTCTTCGACTGTGGACGATTAATTATTTATCACATGTACAGACTTGTAGGCATCGTTTGACACAATCTACCGGGTTAATTTGAACCTCAAATAAAATTATAATTCCAGATTTGTCAAATGGCTGAGGTATAAAAAAGATCGCATATTCACCCAGGGTCGTGAGAGGCTGAAGAAGAAGAAACCTCGCATGGGCTTCCCAAACCAAATAAATAATTCTTGTTCTGGATTTGCGATTTGCAGGTTTATAACTACCGCCAGGGAGTAATGCATTAAATCGTGTCCGTCCATGTGTGTGTGTGTTCGTATGTTCGTGTGTTTGTGAACAAGATATCTGGAAAAGTTCTGAACGGATTTGGATGAAAGTTGGTGGGATGATTGCCCTTGGGATAAGGAAGAATTGATTCGTTTTTGGTGAAGCTCAGGATATTATTCCGGGTCGAGGAATTTTTTGGGGAAATTTTTTTGGGAAAGATTTTTTCTGTTTTACTGCATTAAAGCTTTTATTCTTATTCTTAAATGATGTTTTTCTCCTCTAATTCCGAGATATATCAAAATAAATTATCTGACAGTTAGGGCTTACTTTTTCATTTATTGTTTTGGGGAGAGGGGATGTTAAACAAAACATATTATTCCAACTAAACCCACAGCGGGAGTATGCGCTCTACTGAGTGGCGTTCTCGTTGTGTCTTTTATCGACCATATAAAACACTGTGTGTGTGTGTATTTGTGTGTCTGTCCCCCTTCATAAGGGTAGGTTTTAAAGGCTTTGAGTAGTGCTTCAAGAGAGATTTGAGTTGGGGGTTTAATTGGAAATCTTTCAACACGCCCCTGTGTCCACAGGTTAAAATACCACTATAATTCACCAAATGTCCGTCTGTCTGCCCGTCTGTCCATCCGTAGGTACCGCAAAAATGGCTGAACTGATCCCAACGATATTTTGGGTGGGTAATCCTGGGATTCCCTGGAGTAAAATAGGCTATATTGTTTTGGCAATTTCAGCTTTGGCCTCCAGCATTTTCAGGTTTTGACTCCCACATAGTTATTTTCCCGGGTGCCACACAAATGGCTGCACCGATTGGACTCAGTGACCTCGGACAAAGAGCTTTTATAAGGACATGGGTTGAATCCCTGCTTCAGAGAATGCCAACCTCCTCCCCGCCATCACAGTAGTCTCCCCAACTCACAATCCCACGAGATATGCGGAAAGGACGACCCAAAACCAATTATCTTCTTTTTGATTCATATATAAACATCATTAAAAGTAAATAATGACCTCGGCCAAAGTTCAAACGACGTGAGTTTAATCTGTACATCAGAGAATTCCACATTGCTATTTGGGTGGTGTATAAGCTAACAGATCGCTGGCTCCATCGGCTCAAAATACTTTTAACTGTTGACTTGGTAGTTTTTACAATGAAGGAAACATTCACAATGTTATTTTGTTAGAAGTTTTAGAATGTTAAAAGTTTATTTTGTGATTAATTTGTGATTGGAGTTATGTTGTTTGGGATGAAAAAAGATATCGAGTTCATGTAAATGACGACATGCCGTGATAGTTTCTACTTTCTGAACGTGAACTTCACGGATCGCCATATGCAGATTCGCCACGGACACACGATCGATGTTTCTATACGTGAACGTACCCGTTTGTTTGCGAACGGGTACTTTTTTCATGGAAGACCTTCACGAACCTGCTGTCCATGTCTGACGTGCGACTGAAGGTGCTCCAGGAATGTGGAATTAATTGGTTTCATGCTTTAGCATTCGCCATATCTGTATTGCCTGTTTGCTTCTGGCCTCCCACCCGTGCATAGCTGGGGTATCTCACTCGTTTCGATAATATGAGTATAGATAATGGGTATTCCTCTGAACATTTCATTGGTTGTAGTATTGTTTTGAATCAGGCTACGCCAACCACTTTTGCGAACACAACAAAGCACCTCTCAGTCGCTTACAAAGCGGTCGATGCAGAATGACTGGGTTGGCAGGCGATAGCAAGCTGCTTGCGAATGGAACTCACCCTCTC
Organism: Myxine glutinosa; assembly: GCF_964187855.1. Taxonomy (NCBI): domain Eukaryota; kingdom Metazoa; phylum Chordata; class Myxini; order Myxiniformes; family Myxinidae; genus Myxine; species Myxine glutinosa. The sequence goes on along the minus strand of NC_136272.1, from coordinate 13,861,246 downwards.
GTCCAGATCAATAATAGATCAGCCTCTCAAAGCATTACCAATCATTCATTCAGATCAGATCAGATCCAATCAATCAATCAGATCGGTTCATTGGAATCTCCTGCGATGAAACTAAATCCGAGGGCCTTTCACTCACTCACCGCAGGCAGGTTGGTGGTCTTTCTGTCTTCTTCCGACTCCTCTCCGGCCTTGCTCCCCCAGCTCTCTCTGTGTTCTGTACCCCCAATATTCCTGCAGGTCGCACAAGATCTGCCAGTAACGCTCTCCTGGTGAAATTGCCAAAACCAAGACTCTCTGCTCACCTTCACTCCTTCATTCCTCTTTTCTCCCGCCTCTGGAACAGACTCCCTCACTCTCTTCAATCCCATTCATCCCTCCAGGTCTTTAAAACAGCTGTTCACCACAACCTCTTATCTTCCCCCATCCAAAACCTTGATCTTTTCTACCCCCGCTAATTTCACCCCAGATTCACTTTTTTGAAATACCAACTTCTTTCAGGGAAGTCCTTGCAGTGTTCATATGTTTTATGCCTCTCCCACCTCCCCCCCCCCCCCAAGCCCTCTCCCTCCCACATTTTTCTCGATGTCCCTGCTCTCAAATGTTGTGTTTGTGTCCTTCCCCCTCTCTCCCCATCTTGGCTACCGCTCCCCTTATTTTGTGTTTTATGTGTCGGTTTGATTGTTTGTGTGATAAATGTTAGCTCTTTCACGAGCCTCGATCTCGTATACAAAAAAGAAAAAAAGACTTCGGGATCCTGGACCAACAGGCAGCCGTGACGGGTATTCGAAACAAACGTGTCGCATTTCAGAGACAGAATTCATCAGATCCCACAGGAAGTCCCGTACAAGAAAGATGCGGAATAACGGACAACAAGTGGCAGACGAGAAGAAAAAGGCTGGATAGTGCCATTCACCGAGTCATGAAACCACAACCATCCTTGACAATGTTGGTGAATGTCGGCAGAGGCCCTCACGTTTTCACCTTTGTTCCCTTTTAAATTTGTCTTCTCCACAACCACTTGAGTCTTTTACATGAAACTTTCAACACAGGAGCGCTTAGCCATGGATACATGTCTTACAAATTTACATGATGATTGGATGGAAAAGGAAAATGTGCCCAGGATTCCAAAAAGTCTGTCTTCTGTTGGCATGGGTTGCAGCAGGGTGTTTCAGGTATCAGGAACAAATGGCCTTGAGCTCGCTTGGCTCAACATCGGCCAAAGTGAACAAGGAAAAACCTCTTCACAGGACCACTGTGAATGTGGGGAAAGAGGGGGGGATTATCCCAGGCAGAATGATAAATTGTCCTTCGCCAAATTTGTGATTATCAATTTGGCTCCGCCTGCCTGACTTGGTCGGACCTGCCAGGAGCAAGGCTCGATCCAGTAGAGCTATCGAGGTCACAGGACCACGTGAGCTTCCCCACTACGATCAAAGTGGTTTCACGATCAGGGAAGAAAGTAGACGACTGGATGGACACATGTTCCAAAGATAAAAGGAAACGCGCAAATGAATATGGATAGACAATCAAGATCTAGAAGAAGCACAAAAGATTTTCAAAATGCCTTGGAGGTGACGTCCTCATCCCAATGCTCCTGAATGAGCACAACACCAATGGGGTTCCTAACTCGTGGTATATCAAGATAAGACACATTGTAGCGGTTACCGCTGGGTGTACACAATCGCCTTGCACCTGCCAGGACGCGGCCAGGGCGCAATCGCCATGCCGGGCTCGTCCGGACGGGCCCAGACGCGCCTCTCCCGGGCATGCCCGAACTCGCTGTTCCCGGGCTCGCCCGAACCTCCCGGGCACGCCCGCTTTCGCCTTTCCAGGGCTCGTCCAGGACGCCCGGGCATGCCCGCTCTCGACTTGCCAGGCCTCGTCCAGCATGCCCGGGCAGGTCCAGACTCGCCTTTCCAGGACTCGCCCTTGACACCCGGGCATGCCCGGCCTCGCTTTTCCCGGGCAAACGCTCCGGCATAAATGTGTATATATATTGCTGCCCGATAAACGGGCTTTTCAGAGTACCCGAGTTTGATACGTGCAATAAAGCAACTCGGACGAATTTCCGTCTTTGGTCGCGTCAATCCTTTCGACTCGTGTTGGAGCACAGCTCCTTCATTGGTGACCCCGAACATGGACACGGCAGTGGCTCTTAAACTGCCTACCTTCTGGGAGGCTCACGCGGCTGTTTGGTTCGCCCAGGCGGACTCCCAGTTCGCCCTGCGAGGCATCACCGCGGACGACACCCGCTTCCACCATGTCGAGGCAGCGCTCGGCTCTGCCACCGCGGCCCGCGCCCTGAGCCTCCTCGAGCGCCCGCCAGCTGCTGACAAGTATGACGCGATTAAGATGCTCCTCCTCGACGCTTTCGCCCTTTCACCGGCGGCACGCGCACGGCGCCTGCTCGACCTGCCCGAGCTCGGCGACACGCGCCCGTCCCAGCGCATGGACTACATGCTCTCGTTGCTCGGTGAGCACTCTCCGGATTTTCTGTTCCGCGAGCTGTTCCTTCGCCAGCTGCCTCACCCGGTACGCCTCGCCCTGGCTGGCACGTCGATCACAGATCCCCACGCCCACGCCAGGAAAGCCGACATGATCTCCTCGGCGGGCCAGCACATCGGAGCGGCTACCTGGAGCCCGCCGCCGTCCGAGGCGACGCCCACGACGCCCGAGCACCCTGCGCGGTTGGAGGCCGAACTGCCGGTGCAACTGGCGGCCACCACGCCGCGCCGACCGCTTCCAACATGACGGCCGGGGCCTCCACCTGACCAGGCGTGGTGTTATTACCACGCCAGGTTCGGACACAAGGCTCGGACATGCCGACCCCCGTGCACTTTCGGCAAGTCGGGAAACGGCCGGGCCGGCGTTCATTACCAGCCATGAGCGCCGGCCACTCGGGCAACTTGCTTTTTATTAAGGACAAAGCATCCGGGCGGCGTTTCTTTTGTGACACCGGCGCCCAACTGAGCGTCATACCCGCCTCCGAGTAGGACAGGCGGAACGCCGTTTGCGGCCCCTCTTTGGTCGCTGCTAATGGCTCGGCCATATGCACTTTCGGCCCGCGCAACGTCACCCTCTGCTTCGGCAGCCAGTGCTTTCAGTGGACCTTTGTGACCGCCAGCGTCCCCATGGCTTTGCTGGGCGCCGACTTCCTCTGCGCGCATGGGCTGCTGGTCGACGTCAAATGACGTCGCCTTGTCACTGCCGAGACCTTCAGCTCCCTGGCGTGTACGATGAGCAGCTCCACGCCGACCGAACTGGCATGCGCCCTCCCGACGGCGAACGAGTTAGCTCGCCTGCTCGCGGAATTCCCGGCCCTCACGCGGCCGACGTTTTCGGCCGTCGCGGTGCGGCATGGGATCGAGCACCACATACCCATTACGGGCCCGCCGGTCTACGCCAGGGCCCGCCGCCTCGACCCGGCCAAGCTCGCCATGGCAAAGGCCAAGTTCGACGCTTGGAGCGCCTCGGCATCGTGCGGCGCTCCGATAGCGCATGGGCCTCACCACTGCACATCGTGCTAAAGCCAGGGGGCGGATGGCGCCCGTGTGGCGACTACCGCCGCCTCAACGACGCTACCTCCCCCGAGAGGTACCCGATCCCGCACATCCAGGACTTTTCCGCCCGTTTGGCGGGACGGGTCATATTTTCAAAAATTGACCTGATACGGGGATACCACCAGGTACCTGTCCGGCCGGCCGACGTCCCGAAGACGGCCGTCATCACGCCGTTCGGCCTGTTCGAATTTTTGAGGATGCCGTTTGGCCTCAAGAATGCGGCCCAGGCGTTCCAACGCTTGATGGACGGCGTGCTGCGCGACCTGCCATTTCTTTTCGTCTATCTGGACGACATCCTCGTCGCCAGCACGTCCCGCGCCGAGCACCTCCTCCACCTCCGAACACTGTTCGGTCGCCTCAGCGAGCACGGCTTAATTGTCAACCCGGCCAAATGCCACTTCGGCACGATGACCGTTGACCTTTTGGGCCACCGCATCACCAAGACCGGGGCTGTGCCGCTGCCGACGAAGGTCGAGGCCATCACCACGTTCCCGCGTCCCCGCTCCATCAAGGCCCTACAAGAGTTCCTCGGCATGGTGAATTTTTATCACCGATTCGTGCCCCGCGCTGCTCAGCTCATGCGGCCCCTTTACGAGGCCCTCCGGGGCAAGCCGGCCAAGCATGACATCGCCAGGTCTGCGGCCATGGACGCGGCATTCGCGAGCGCAAAGCGGGCCCTCGCCGACACAATGCTGCTGGCTCACCCGGTGCTCAACGCGCCCATCGCCCTCACTACGGACGCCTCCAACTACGCGGTGGGCGCCGTCCATGAACAATGGGTGGACGGGGTTTGGCAGCCACTCGCTTTTTTCAGCCGGCAACTCCGGCCGAACGAGTTAAAATACAGCACGTTCGACCGCGAGCTCCTCGGTCTATTCCTGGCCGTTCGCCATTTCCGCCACCTCCTGGAGGGCCGCCCGTTCACGGCTTTCGTCGACCACAAGCCATTGGTTTACGCAATGGCCAAAGTCACGGAGCCGTGGTCGGCCCGCCAGCAGCGCCACCTCTCCGCCGTGTCGGAATTTACCACGGACATCTGGCACGTCGCCGGCAAAGACAACGCCGTGGCCGACTGGCTTTCTTGGGCCAGCGCGAACGCGGTCCACCTCGGCGTGGACTTCGCGCTCATGGCGGCCGACCAGACCGCCGACACCACGGTGCAGGCCCTCCGGGCGGCGGACACGGGCCTCCGCCTGGCCGACATCCCCTTCGCGGACACTGTCCTGCTCTGCGACGTCTCCCAGGGCCAGCCTCGCCCCATCGTGCCCGTTACCTGGCAGCGCTGCATCTTTGCCTCCATCCACGGCCTTTCTCACCCAGGCCGGAAAGCTTCTCAGAAGCTGGTGTCGGCGCGTTTCGTCTGGCACGGCCTTCGACGGGACGTCCGCGACTGGGCCAACGCCTGCACGGCCTGCCAGCGGGCCAAGGTCCACCGCCACACCCAGGCCCCGCTGGCACCTTTCACCATGCCCGAACGGCGTTTCGACCACTTCCACGTGGACCTGGTGGGTCCCCTGCCCCCATCGCGGGGGTTCACCCACCTGCTCACCATGGTGGACAGGACCACCAGGTGGCCGGAGGCCGTGCCCCTCACCTCCACCACCACCGCCGACGTGGCGCAGGCGTTCATCGCCACCTGGGTCGCGTGCTTCGGCGCACCGGCGGACATCTCGTCCGACCGCGGCCCACAGTTCACGTCCGAACTTTGGGGCGCGGTCGCCCGCTCGTTGGGAGTCACTCTGCACCACACCACGGCCTACCACCCCCAAGCCAACGGGTTGTGCGAGCGGTTTCACCGCTCCATGAAGGCCGCACTCATGGCCGGCCTTCAGGACGACGGTTGGGCCGACCGGCTGCCGTGGGTCCTTTTGGGCCTCCGCACGGTCCCCAAGGAGGACCTCCGGGCGTCCGCCGCCGAGCTCGCCTACGGCCAGCCGCTCCGCGTCCCGGGCGAGTTCGTGCCCGACGCTACCAGTCCCTGGTCCGCCGCATGCCAGCGCTCGGACCTCCAGGAGGCCGCCCGACGATTTGCCCCCGTGCCAACGTCCCGCCACGGTGGCCCCCAGTCGTACGTCCCCCCGGCGCTTCACACAACGGAGTACGTCTTTGTGCGTCATGACGCACACCGGGGGCCACTCCTGCCGCCGTACGACGGGCCCTTTCGGGTCCTGCGACGGGGCGACAAATCATTCGTCGTCGACTTCAGCGGCCGGTCGGATCGGATTTCTGTGGACCGCCTCAAACCGGCGCACGTGGACGTCGACCGACCACCACGGTTGGCCCTTCCTCCGCGGCGAGGCCGCCCCGCATCCACAGTTCCCCCCGCTCGACCACCCACCACCACATCGGACCCCCCCCCCCACGACCCTCCAGGGGTCGCTTCGGCCGGGTCATCCGGACCCCCCTTAAATTGACCCTGCCGGTGCAGGTCGATTCTGGAGGGGCGTGTGTAGCGGTTACCGCTGGGTGTACACAATCGCCTTGCACCTGCCAGGACGCGGCTAGGGCACAATCGCCATGCCGGGCTCGTCCGGACGGGCCCAGACGCACCTCTCCCGGGCATGCCCGAACTCGCTGTTCCCGGGCTCGCGCGAACCTCCCGGGCACGCCCGGTCTCGTCTTTCCCGGGCATGCCCGCTCTCGCCTTTCCAGGGCTCGCCCAGAACGCCCGGGCATGCCCACTCTCGCCTTTCCAGGGCTCACCCAGAGCGTCCGGGCATGCCCGCTCTCGCCTTTCCAGGGCTCGCCCAGAACGCCCAGGCATGCCCGCTCTCGTCTTTCCAGGGCTCGTCCAGGACGCCCGGGCATGCCCGCTCTCGACTTGCCAGGCCTCGTCCAGCACGCCCGGGCAGGTCCAGACTCGCCTTTCCAGGACTCACCCTTGACACCCGGGCATGCCCGGTCTCGCTTTTCCCGGGCAAACGCTCCGGCATAAATGTGTATATATATTGCTGCCCGATAAACGGGCTTTTCAGAGTACCCGAGTTTGATACGTGCAATAAAGCAACTCGGACGAATTTCCGTCTTTGGTCGCGTCAATCCTTTCGACTCGCGTTGGAGCACAGCTCCTTCAACATCAAATGAAGACTTCCACAGTACGAAAAAACAACTTTTGAGTTTGACAACATTCAGAGCTGCACCCACTGGGATTGGTGAAGAGTATTGTTGTTGTTTCGGATGCAGCCTGTGGCTACTGGTTGCATCATTTCCTGGAAACGCAGCTGTGCTGCTGATGCAGTGCCCCTATTACCAGTAAGCTGGTACGAATTTTGTTGACCTCGGAAAGTTGACCGACTGAGTCAACCACCCGGTGTTACTTCAACAGCATGACAGGTGCTCAAACTCAACATCCTAACATCTGAAACCAGCCACCTGATCCGTGACTTTTTGAAGAAATAAAATACAGTCGGACCCCGGACCCTGCCATTCGCGGCATTTTCCAGGAAAGTATCCTCCGCGAGTCGTGGGGTCCCACGGTATTACGTTCCAGGATCCCCCAAAGCGACTGTCTTCCAAGAATGTTCTTGATTGACAAGTAAAATATTTCTTTTTTTCTCACTTTGCAGACGTTCAGGAAGACCGGAGTCCCAACACGTTCATATCGGACAGACCACCAGATGGACAGCTCGTTACTTGTGAATTTTGATATTTATTCGATATGAAAAATCGAGGTAATTTGGTGCCGGGTGTTGGTTGTGTAATTAACATACACGATGGAAATGCAGTGACCATCACTGCTCTGGTACTACTCTTACAGATTCGTCACTTCCGTTGTTGTTGTTGTTTTCATCCACTGAAACATTTTTGATTCCATGTACTATTTATTGTTGTCGTTTCAGGAAAATAGAGATTACTATTTTCAAAAGGTAAAAAGTTAATGTTTGAAATGAAACCGGAACCGGACGACGACGAAGAGGAAGAATAGGAAGAGAAGGCGGAGCGAGTGAGTCGGACAAGAAGCCGAGCTGCTTCGAGGTCTGGAGCGAACGATTGGCGAACGAGGGTCACGAGTGAACTTTGGGTTTCCCGGGAAAGGGATTCCTGCGACAGAGTTGTCATCGCTGTGACAGATAAACCTGTGTGACAGGTTTTGCGGTTGATTCCGGAGAGAATCATCAGAGTGCCGTTACGCCACGAGAACGGGCCGTCGGCCACTTTTACCTCGCGCAGGATTTGCGCTTCGCTCAAGGTTTTTCATCTCGCTTCAACCATTTTCACCGCATTCAGACGTTAATCTGGTGTGTGTGTGCAACGTGACTTTTGAGTGGGAAATCTGCGGTTCGCCGAGTGGGAGCCGTGGAGCGTCCACAACCGAGGTGTGCTTTTTCCAGTCGCCTTGAGGGCACCTTGGCGCAGCTTTGGCAGCGTGACTGTGACTGTCATCCAAACGGGATTCTGGTCTCGATTAGACATCGTTCTGACGACTACTGGAGCGGATCGAATTTGGCTTGATGCCGGAATCGAGACAATGGGAATGTTCTTCTTTTCGCTTACTTGGAGCACAGCGAGTTATATTGTACGAACCTGATGGTACCATCATAGGAAATATATATTGGTTGTACAATTGATTACTATTGTTGTTGTACTGTTATTCTTGTGTGATCTTAATACAATACTTGTTTGTTGGTAACAATTGGTGTGGTTTCACCATTGATCTTTGACATACAGAATAACACATCTTTCTGCCGTGACTCCTCTCGGGGCTCGGAGGTACACCGTGACCGGGGTTTGGAGCACGTAACAGAAATTGGGGGCTCGTCTTTGCTGACAAAATTCCTAAAGCTCGTCTGGGATTAAATTCCTTAACATCCTCGTCTGGGATAGAATTCCCTAACATTCCCAAAATTCCCAAATTTGGAATTTTTCTAACATTCCCAAAATTTTTCCAAAAAAAAATTTGAAATTTTTTGTGTGAAGGTTAACAGGTGCTAACTGATAGTCACCATGGTGTTTGACGCAGAAAGGTTTGCGGCATCCCCTAATGAGGCACAGTTCCAAGCGTTAAAAAGATCGGAACTCTTGATATTGGCCAAATATTTTAACTTGGAGGTCCGAGTTAATATGAAGAAAGAAGAGATGCAGACATTGGTGGTAGAATCTCTGGTGGGACAAGGAACATGGAAAGAGGTAGCCTTGGATTGGTTACCCGAGGAAAAAGAAAATGTGTAGCTCCGGAAAATGGAGACGCAACTGCAGAGCCAGGAAAGGTTAAAAGCAGAGGAAAGGAAAGCAGAAAATGAAAGAGCAGCACAGGAACGAGAACTCGAGTAGAGAAGAGCAGAGGAAAGGAGAGCTGAAGAAGAAAGAAGTGCAGAGGAAAGAGCAGAGGAAAGTAGAGCCGAAAGGGAGTTAAAGGAACGGGACATGGAGTATCAGAAGGAACTTAAACTCAAGGAGCTGGAATTACTGGGAGAACGGAGAGAAGTAGTATCCATGCCGGCTCGTTCGACAACTAGTCAGAACACTTGGGATGATGGGAGGCATGTGAGGCTGGTTCCACCCTTCAATGAAAAGGAGGTAGCCAAGTTTTTTTTACACTTTGAGAAAGTGGCTCAAATGCTAAAATGGCCTGTGGGGTCCTGGACTATGTTAGTGCAAAGTGTTCTGGTGGGTAAAGCTCAAGATATATTTTCGGCTTTACCGACTGACCAATGTGCAGATTATGAGAAAGTGAAGAAAGCCATTCTTAAAGCCGATGAATTGGTCCCTGAAGCTTACCGGCAAAAATTCAGGAATGCCAGGACGAGGGAGAGTGAGACCCATGTGGAGTTGGCCAGAATAAAGGAAACCATGTTTGATCGGTGGTGTGACACGAAGGGGATTGGGAAAGACTTCAACCTGTTGCGACAATTGATCTTGGTGGAGGAATTCAAACAGTGTTGCCACGCGGACATTAAAGTACATCTGGATGAAAAGAAAGTACCAGAGTTGTATGAGGCAGCAACCGTGGCAGATGACTATGCCTTGACACACAGGATGGGGTTCCACAAGCCTAACTTCCCGCCTAGAGTTAGCCAGGGGAGTTATGGTAAATCAGGGGCGGAGAACAAATATTCATGGAGGCGGCCTAGAGATGACTATGAGGACAAATCTGATACCGCGACTTTTAGGGATCAGAAGACTACAGTTCCAAGACAGACTTATCTTCCGGAGGGCCCGAGGCAGACCACGAGTTTTTCCTCCGGGCCTACTTGCGCTTTTTGCAAGAAACCTGGGCATTTGATGTCCCAATGTTACGCCCTGAAAAGGAAAAATCAGGAGCGGAGTCAGACTCGTACAACTCCGAATGCATTGGCCAATGCGAGAAATCGTCCTTGGAGGACAGTGCCTTGTGAAGGTTCCCATGCCAAAGTTACGGCATCACAGAACGACCTTGTTCAAGAGGGGTACAAACCTTTTATTTCAGAGGGGGTTGTGTCACTGGATGGAGACTTGACAGTAGTGTAATAAATAATAATGTTGGTTCTGGGACACCCCAAATCCCCATTCACTTACATGTTAATTTTTCCATTCCCTCATTGCCCCTAAACACCTCTATTTCTCTCACCCTGTTCTTTACGAACCTTCTAACCTTTTGACATGTTATCCTTATTCATTAGACCACTTAAACAATGGTCCTTCTGTGTGAACCTGTGATCCTTCTGACCTTATGGACCTTTTAACCTTTTACTCTTAATATCATCTGGTGAATCATCTTTGACCCACTCAAACAACGACCCTACAAATATTTGTTTATGTGTGGGAAATAATTTAATTCTCCTACAACTCTCCTCACCGTCTAATACATTAACAAAAAATATGTTTGAGTTTGGTTCTTTCTCAAGATATTTTAACTGAGCTAAAATAAAATGATAAACCTCCCTCAATGTTATTGTCTGAGCGCCTCCAGTGCCGCCCACTTTTTGGTAAGCTCCGCCCACTTTTTGGTAAGCGTCGCCCACATTGTTTTTTTTTTTTTTTTTTTTTTTTTATACAAGATCGAGGCTCGTGAAAGAGCGAACATTAATCACACAGAAAGACAAACAGACACACAAAACAAATAACATCGGGAGCGGTAGACAAGATGGGGAGAGAGGGGGAAGGACACAAACACAACATTTGAGAGCAGGGACCGAGAGACATGGAGACATCGAGAGAACTGTGGGAGGGAGAGGGCTTTGGGGGGAGGCATGAGAAGGGTGGGGGGGGGGGTGGGAGAGGTATAAAACATATGGACACTGCCAAGACTTCCAGGAAAGAAGTTGGAATTTCAAACAAGGTGGATCTGGGGTGAATTAGTGGGGGTAGAAAAGATCAAGGTTTTGGATGGGGGAAGATAAGAGATGGTGGTGAATAGCTGTTTTGAAGACCTGGAGGGAGGAGTGTGATTGAAGTGAGTGTGGGAGTTTGTTCCAGAGGCGGGAGAAAAGAGGAATGAAAGAGTGAAGGTGAGCAGAGAGCCGAGATTTCGGCAGTTTAACCATCAGAGGGTGGCTGGCAGATCTTGTGCGACCTGTAGGAATATTTGGGGGACAGAGCACAGAGAGAGCTGGGGTAGCAAGGCCGGAGAGGAGTCGGTAGAAGACAGAAAGACCACCTACCTGCCTGCGGTGAGTGAGTGAAAGGCCCTCAGAGATAGCTTCATCGCGGGAGATTCCAATGATTCTGAAAGCTTTGGATTCAACAGCGTGAAGCCGAGCCAGGTGTGAAGCAGGAGCACCAGCCCATAGGGGAGAACAGTATTCCATTGAGCTGCGCATGAAAGCCTTGTATGTGGTGAGGAGCTCAGGTGTGCCTAGGAAGGACTTCGCACGACGGAGGATGCCCAGTCGGCGACTGGCTTTGGAGGCCAGCTTGGAAATGTGGTTTTCCCAAGAAAGATCATGGCAGATGGTGAGACCCAAAAGCTTGAGCGACAGAACTTCTTGGAGAGGATTGTTGAGAAAGTAGATGGGAGGGTTGTCCAGTCGATCTTTTCGGAGAGACATAGTAAGAGTGTGAGATTTGTCAGGATTGAAAGACATGTTCCACATGTTTGACCAGTCTGTGATTTTGTCCAGGTCTTCAGAGAGTGAGGAGGCTGCAGACTGCCGATCTGAGGGAAGAGGAATGGAGCGGCAGAGAGTGGAGTCATCAGCAAAGAGATACAGAGGATTTTCCAGAGAGTCGGAGAGATCATTGATAAAGACCAGAAAAAGCACAGGGCCCAGCACACTGCCTTGGGGAACTCCAGCCTGAACGGGAAGGGGAGATGAGAGAAATCCATTTTACCATGATGATACTTGTTGTGAGTTATCAAAACAAAACCCACTGAACAAGTTCTACGTTGATTAGTCAGAATACAAGTCATACATTGGAGACCCACAAATTTCTGAAAATTGGGAAACGGGAATTCTCCCTGATGGTCTGCAGTTATACTATATGAGACACATCATAGAAACCCTAAAAAATTGGGCAAGGAGAGTTCTCCCTGATGGTCCGCAGTTATACTATGTGAGACACATCATAGAAACCCTAAAAAATTGGGCAAGGAGAGTTCTTCCTGATGGTCCGCAGTTATACTATGTGAGACACATCATAGAAACCCTAAAAAATTGGGAAACGGGAATTCTCCCTGATGGTCCGCAGTTATACTATGTGAGACACATCATAGAAACCCTAAAAAATTGGGCAAGGAGAGTTCTCCCTGATGGTCCGCAGTTATACTATGTGAGACTTATCACGGAAACCCCCAATATTTCTGAAAATTGTGGTTCTACCTTGGGGACTTGGAAAGATGGTTATATTTTTGGAGACTCGGAATGGGGGTTTTGTTTTGATGACTCGGAATGTGATACCTATCTTGGAGGCTCAACAGGAATGTGGTTATACCTTGGGAACTTGGAAACTTGTTTTTATTTTGGAGACTCTACCTGTGGGGTCCATCTTGGAGACTCTTTGGATTCTAAAGCAATGAACAATGTTCTTTGTTTAATGACGCTTGATTTAAGCAATATCAAGAAAGTTCGAGGAAGAAAATGCTGGAAAATTCTTTCTTCCCATTTCTACTTCTTCAAACTTGAAAGCCTTGAAAGACAGAATTGCGAGAAGAGGAGGAAAAAAAAATGAAATACGTATTTAAAAAAGAAGAAGAAAAAAAGATTATGTTAGGGTTAGGGTGGGATTTTGAATGTGAGGGTTAGGGATGGGGTTGGGTTAGGGATGGGGTTGGGTTAGGGTGGGATTTTGAATGTGAGGGTTAGGGTTGGGCTTGGGTTAGGGACGGTGGTTGGGTTAGGGATGGGATTTTGAATGTGAGGGTTAGGGATGGGTTGGGTTAGGGATGGGGTTGGGGATGGGGTTGGGTTAGGGATGGGGTTGGGTTAGGGATGGGGTTGGGTTAGGGATGGGGTTGGGTTAGGGATGGGGTTGGGTTAGGGATGGGGCTGGGTTAGGGATGGGGTTGGGTTAGGGATGGGTTTGGGTTAGAGATGGGTTTGGGTTAGGGATGGGGTTGGGTTAGGGATGGGGTTGGGTTAGGGTTTGTATATTATTATGACTCACTCACACATACACACACACACAAAAGTTAAGCCCCAACTGGAAAGTTGCGGGATTCTGTGTTTGGGGTTCACAGATTTAAAAACGTATCCCCATTATACACACACAAAAGTTAAGCCCCAACTAAAAAGTTGTGGGATTCTGTGTTTGGGGTTCACAGATTTAAAAACGTATCCCCATTACATTTTATTTATTTATTTATTATTTTCAAGGGTATAAGCTGCTTACTTGTGTTTTTTGTAATTCTTGCGAGTAAAATGAACCCAAGATTTCTTCTCCATTTAAATCATATAATTTGTAGGTCCAAGGGACTGTATCCATTACATCAATGATTTTAAATAATTCACGAGTCCATTTTTGTGTATAACCTTTCTCAAAATGACTTTTCCATTTGTATATTCTTACAATATCACCAACTTTAAACTTGGGCTTTCTCAAATTAATCTCCTTTTCATATTCTAATTTTGTAAATGTTTCCGATGGTTTTGATTTTGTTGATGAATGAACTGTATTATTGTAATTATCTACAATATCCTGAATTAAATACACCCATTTTTGAGAACCGAGTTGTGTGAATTTTTTATATAGTCTCTCTTTCAAAGTGCGATTAAAACGCTCAATAACAACTGCTTTTCCTTCATTAAAGGTGCTGTATAATTTAATACCCTTCCCTTTAAGAAATTTCATAAATATTTTGTTATAGAACTCTGTTCCCTCATCGGTCCATAACTTTTTTGGTTTCCTTTTATCCCTATCAAATATTAGCTTAAAGGCTAACATTAAAGTATTACCTCTCTTGTTTTTCAACGGAACAACCCAGGCAAATCTAGTCCTCAAATCAATAACGGTTAAAGCATACCTGTATCCCCTGTCATTATTCAATTCAATTAAATCAGCGGACCATATGTGGTCGGTGTATTTAGAATAAACTTTCCTTCTTTTAAACTTTGTGATTATAGGTTTGTGTAATTCATTAGCCAAAAGCTCCTCAGTCTTGATAACATCATTGGAGTCTAATAGTTTTTTGAGGGTGAATAACCAAGACCAAGTTTCAATTTGACACTTATCATTTTTTTAACAATAAACCTATCAACTTTCTCTCTCAATGTAGGATTTTGTATCAAAGACAAATTATATAACATTTCTCTGTCTGCTTCATGTTTTTCATCCAATGTAGCGGTTTTCCCATAAGCAATATCATGCTTCATACACACTTCATCAACCCTATTTATAGGTTTAGACCAAGATTTAGGATTGTCAGCCTCATCTAATCTTTTATCTAGGTTTGTTCCAGGACCACAGAACGAATATCCAGGTAGATGTAATTCCCCTGGAATTCCAGTTGTTGTAAATTTACTTCCTGAGAGAAACCTTTGTATGTCTCCTCCTCTTTTAGGAGAGATGAATTGGCACTTTTTAGAGCCACACACTTGACATATTCCTTTTTGATAAACTCTATTATTTTTAGCTTTAACATGAGATATTTTTAGATTTAGTTTTCGTTTTACATTTGAGACAATAACTCATATTTATTTATCAGAAAAATTCCGACAGAGGATCAAAACCTTTTTGGTTTTCAACATATACATTTCTATCTTAATTTTTAAAACATAAAGAATCCTAAGGAATGCCTTCACTCTCTCCTCCATTTATTTACAAATAAAACTAACTAAAGTCAATAACACCAACATCATCAACCACATAATCTTTTCCATCTTCTTCTTCTTTACCACTTTCTCGTTTAAATCTCCTCCCTGAAAGTGAAGACATTGACGCCGTTATTCTTGAAAATAATATTTTCATTAGACTTCTCATTTCTTTATTTTCCTCCTCAGTGCGTTGAGTTTGATTTATTTGCTGTAATACCTTCAATCTTTTATTAATCTCACTGATTTCCATCTTTTTATATTTTTCCTCCCTCTCTCTTTGCTCCCTCTCCTCCTTCTCTCTTTTCTCCCTTTCCTCCCTCTCCTCCTTCTCTCTTTTCTCCCTTTCCTCCCTCTCCTTTTTTTCCCTTTCCTCCTTCTCCTTTTCCTCCCTCTCTTCCTTCTCTCTTTTCTCCCTTTCCTCCCTCTCCTTTTCCTCCCTCTCCTCCTTCTCCTTTTTCTCCCTCTCCTTTTTCTCCCTCTCCTTTTTCTCCCTTTCCTCCTTCTCCTTTTTCTCCCTTTCCTCCTTCTTCTTTTTCTCCCTTTCCTCCTTCTCCTCCTTCTCTCTTTCCTCCTTCTCTTCTTTAACTCCTTCCTCATCCCTTGCTACCCTTGAGCTTGAGCCCCAAAGAATATTATACATATACTCATCTGGATTTTGAGATATTCTTGTATCTATAATTATTTTTCTCAGAATAGGATACCAATAAGATTTGTTGACGATTTCTAAAAGAGTTTTATATTTCATAACTTTGAGAAGTTCATTTTTATTTAATATTTTAAACAAGTCTCTATTTGTGGGTTTAACAATATCAGTATAAGGCCAGTTTTTAATGACAAAATTCCCATGTATATGCTCCAAATCATAAGGTATGTAATACCGAGCACCCTTTTCTTGTAGGTATCCTTGAATACAAAAATTATAATTCTCTTGTAGTCTTCTTCCTGCCATTTATGTATCAGAAATATATGTGAGATTAATATTATGACAGGTAATACCACCCCATCTTCCCACTACCAAATTGGTTTGTATTCCTTGGCTTTCTATCCTTATCTCATGACCTTCCTTCTTTGTCATGCTAACCATCGCTATACTATCATATATTTTTCTTTTCTTAAAACCATGTATTTGTTGTTTATTAATTGTACTTCCACATAAATCCTTATCCTCACCAAGTGGATAATATTCTTCTTTACGAGACTGATTAAAATCATGCAGGTCTTCTATGTTTATTGAAAAAGACCAATTATACCCTAAATCAGGCATATCATACCCCCATTTATTAATTCGCATATTAACTATATGTCCTTCTTTATAAAATTCAATTGTAAGCAGGTAGTTAAATTCAATGAGGAAAGGTGTATGGTCAGTATAACCAGGTGTTGTGGTTGTAAATTTTACTTGTTTAACAAAACGTGCTGTTTTCTTTAAAAATATATATTGTGATAAATCACTTAATCTAATTAAGTCATTCGCATCTGTAGGGTTTGGATAATTGATTAATTTATAAGTATTCTTCATATTAATATTTTTACTTACACTATATTTTTGTCGTTCAGCCTGTGCCTTTGTATAATAATTTGATAAATCAATATCCTGAGAGGATTTTCCAAAGATAGAACCATCTTTTCCAACATAAGTCATTTATATTAGATTAAAAATGATATCATAAAAATTTTCATTATTGTTGAGTTGAAATAATACATATAAACATAATTGACCACAACATTTAGAATTAATTTCTTGAACTTGAAATGTTTGATAAACACCATTCTGTAAGAATTGTATTACTTCAACAGGTGGTGGCATACCATAACTATCAAAATAATATTTATCCTGACTATTATGAATACAAACCCAATGAGAACCATTCTGTGTGTCTAAATTCATAATAATATTCTTTGTATTCTTATTTATATGTATTAATTCATCTCTCATACAAATAACCACATTATCAATTTTTAGTGTTTTACAATACTTAGCTAGTTCTATATTTGACGTTGTATTCTTTCCAAATTGTTTAAACCATTTATCCATTTATTTATGAGAAAGTTACAATCCATTACCCCGTTTAGTTAGTTTAACACCCGCTTGAGCGATAGAGGAAAGCATATCTCCAACCAACAATCTAGCTTTATCAGGTAGACTTTCAAGTTTTTGAGCAAAATCTACAATTACACCACTTCCACTAATTTGTTTCTCCAACTCCTTGTTATGTCTTTCCAATTCTTTTTGAGCTTTTAGTTGTGCCTTCCTTTCGTTAGCAGTTTTTACCGCTGCTGAAATACCACCAGTCAATGCTCCCGCCGCACTTAAACCAGCAAATAAAGGAATTAGAAACGGGAGAAATCCTCCTCTTGACTCGTCTATTGAATATTTCTTTAACATAGGTTTCGTCATTTTAATTTTAAGAGATCCAACATCATTTAGTGTTTTTACTTGTGTGTGTGTGTGAGTAAAACATCAATTCTTACAGCTCCTTTTCTTTGAATTGTATTAACATTAATAATACAAGGCTTTTGATTTTGAATACAAGATGTTAATTTATTAAGATTGATTTGATTAACATATACCCCAACCATTTATTTATGAGAAAAAACCGATGTGATATTAATCATAACACCATTATCTGTATTAATCTGTAATTCTGTTTCCTCCAAAAGCAAACAATATGCATTAACCTCTTCACTCTCCCCTCTTTCAATGTATAGAGAAGTATCCACTCGATTAGACTTTATAGTTTCCTTTTGAGAACTCAGGTCAATTGCGTAGATTGTATAAAGTTTTTGAAACGCAACCATATCCAAAATAGGATCATTATTACCATTACTTTCACACACCTTTTGGTAGGACTTGTAGGCTTCCGCATAATCATTTTTTTCCCAATCAATTTCCAATCTATCTCGCGGATAAAATGTGCCATCAAGAGAAACCCGAAGTTGTTTCACCTTAGCATTATCACTCAGCACATTATTCTTATCAGTGCCTTCATCTCCATCTGGTTTCTTAAAAATGAGCCATAGGTATCGTGGCTTTCCTTGAAGAACACCTAAATTCCAAGTGTAGGTAGTGTGTTCCAGTTTAACGTGTTGACATCTTCTTTTAAGGTATGATACATTTAGTGGTTTCTTTGAGTTAAGTCTTCTATTTAACATCTCTTCCGTTTTAAGATTAGGAGTATATTCACTAATATACCAACACAAATCATTAATAACAAATTTATTATTATCACCAAAAGCATTTTGAGCCCCAAAAAGCAATCTATTTACATTATCATTCCTTTGTAGTTGAAATCTAATTTTAAGCCCATACAAAACTTTATCATAATCACAAAATCCAAATATACCTTTGAGAGGTACTGCTACGGTAAAACTATTCTCTGTTTTTGTGTCATCATTATACATTGACTTCCTTTGACTATAACCGGGGTCAGCATTTGTTCCCGTTGACATATCAGGAATAAAACCTTCAACAGCTCCCTTACCCATTCTATCACTAAACGAATATAGTGTAAATTTCATCATTTCAGATGTAGCAGAGACATAATCAACCGCTTCAACCTCTTGTGTTCCAATATACAGGCGGACACTGTCAATCATTTTCCAGAAGAAATCATTTACGAGTGTAGCATTAGTATTATTCACAGCCTTAGTGAATTTAAATTTACACAGCAAGAAACTATCAGCTATATTCAAGTAAGTTTGTTGATTATTTATTTCAAAACTTTTTGTTCCGTTTGAATTCCAGTCTGTTCCTGTTATAGCATTTACCTTAAAATAGTCTTCCTTTTTAGTGGAGTTTGAAATGATAATCGTATCATCCAAATCATAGATACTATCAATCGCTTCCATACTTGTATTTATATAGCATTAAAATTGTTGAAACCCTGACCCAAGTATTTTAATGATTTTTTGTCGTTCTTGTGAAGATTAAAAAAAGTTTTTTTTTTTTTTGTTTGTTTTTTGTGAAGATAGTTGAGTTTTACCTTTTTTTATTTCTTTGATTGCTTGTAATTTATGAGACTCCTTTTGAGCATCTTTTATACTCTTTATAGCACCCGCAACTGAACCCACGGCAGAAGCAGTTGAACCAATTAGGTCTTTATGTTTAAGGATGGTTGAACCAATACCCATTAGAGTATCAATTATCCCATCTCCTTTATTTCGAAATTGATGACCTACACCTCGTTGTCTCTTAGGTTTATAGTATCCTCTCCCAAGAAACATACCTTCACCCTTATAGTATGGTGAAAGGTACATGCCCTCCCCTGTAATTATTTTATATTTTCCCAACTAGTGTTTTCTCACAATAACCATTATTTATTTATTGAAAAACTTCACGTAGGTGAATTCTGATGGATATAATTTCATCATTAAAGGATATCATATGATTATCTTGGTCGGTTATCCTAAAATTTACTCTGTATATGGTTTTTCCTGACACAGGTAAATAGAGAAGATTTTTTGGTTCCATATTAAATTTATAACCAATCGGGGTTGAGTATGCACTGAATGAAAATATTGTATTTGTTCTTATTCCATCGTTATAAGCACCATCAATCAAATCACAATGAATTAATACTGAATTTATACCGGAGGATATTTGGATAACATTATCACTGTAAAACGTCCCGTTAGTTTCAATCTTTTTTGAAGAGAAACCCAATAGCTCTCTGAATGAATTTTCAATCGTGAAATCAACTTTATAATTATTTTTAAGCTTAATCGTTGATTTTGAAGTGTGTTTTTGAATATCTATTACCATATTTTTTGGTTCATCACCTTTTTCTTTCATAAGGCGAGAGACTTCTGAAGATATTTGAGAAATCTCGTAAGCTCCGGGTGAAACGGTTATAGTTTTATATCCACTTCCTGGATTATAACTAAACTTGTTGTTTTTCTCTGTGATATTAAAAAGGGTATTGTAAGTTTCCATTGACAACAAAGAAGCCTCATATTCTTTTGTGGGGTCAAGTTGTAGTGGGTAAGGGAATGAAGCTGTGTAATCGCTCGTTGTGAAATTAAAACTAAGAATTGTGCTTCTCATCTTATTTAATATCTAATAAAATATCTTTGTATTGACATTTATTAATTATTTTCATATTCATCAACTGATCTAAAATGGCTGAGGATTCATTAAAACAATTGTTGTTTCCAGCCTTCTTACTACCTAACAACAATAATAGCCTATTAACTAATTGTGATGGGTCATTTGGAAGAAAACCAACACCTGAACCAAACTTACTTAAAGCATCAATAATATTGTTACAGACGTGGCTTGGATGTTATTTACCGAGCGGTTTTATGGTATGACCACGTCTGCACAAGTTACCCGATTGTACTCGAACGTTGACTAGTCGCGCGATGCTGGCTCAATAAGAAAAAGAAGACACCCGGCTGGATTACAATAACACAATACGACACCAGGGGTTCAGTTCTCAAGACCTCCGGAGGAGGTTATATTAAGGCGGAAGGTTAGATTACAACTACAAGAGGGACAGCATAGAAAGACAAGCACTTAGACACAATCTTATATTATTCCCAACAGACGACAGATAAACGGGACAAAGCTGACTCACATGGGGATTGATGGAAAGGACAGGCGGGTAGCGATGGCTCCAGGTGCACCTGGGCTCAAAGGTCAGAATCGACTCGGTCCGGTCCAGAGATGCGGGGAGGTCGCAGCGCTCGGATGGCGTCTTGTCTGCTCAAGCTGGGGGCGCATCTGACTCAGCGCTCGCAGGTGGCTTTCCTTCTCCAAGCTGGGTGCGCATCTGACTCAGCGCTCGCAGGTGGCTTTCCTTCTCCAAGCTGGGTGCGCATCTGACTCAGCGCTCGCAGGTGGCTTTCCTTCTCCTAGCTGGGTGCGCATCTCTCGTCACATCCGGCGCGTGGCCGCGTATATCCGGCGGGGAGTGACACGCCCTCGGCTCGTTAGCTCCGCCTCGTGGAATCGGCACGTTGCTTCTCATTGGGTGCGTGCGGGGGGTTTACCAGGCTCCGCCCTTGACGAGGAGCTGACAAGGAGCCCCTTCGTGGTAACCCCGTGGAGCGCATGGTCTGGAGCTAATCGAGCCGGTGTGAGGACGCATCCTCCCCCGCTCCGCCGCCATCTCCTCTGTTGTTGTTGTAATTGTTGGGGAAGAAGATGGAAGGAGGTATGGGAAAGGTCCTAAACTCACTACTGATGCCATATAATCACATTCTGGTGCAACGAAGAGTCATAATTAATGGAGACGAGGCCTTAACTGACATAGAATAAGAATAACTAGGAAGATGTCCGAAAGTTGTCTACGTGTGGTGCGGTGGACCTGGGCACGACATTTAATGGGGGAATAAGGGGAAGGTCGGCTCTACTGATTGTTATTTACATGCAATGGGACTAGGGAATGGGGGATCGGGGAAAGTTGGGGAGTATTGGAGAAAATAGGGGAATATTTACAAGCGGATATGGAGGCCAAATTCCATATTCGCAACATTGCACCCTTCTCTACCCTCGGGGCGTCCCGACCCGATAAATTTTTACCTACTTTAGTGTGGCACGCAATGTAGTTCCCTCTACTATTAACTCTACCCTGAGTGCGACAGTTTTACAGATATTCACAAATGAGTAAATATGTCCCCCTGCGACGTTGCACCCTTCTCCTCACAGAAACACACCCACAGGATAACCGAATCCGGAAAGAATTCTCAAACTAAACATACAGCCGGTAGGGAGCATTATTTACAAGACTACGCTGCTATTTACACTACGATCCAGGACCTGTTTTTGGAGGAACACATGCAGATGTTATGCATAGAGAGAGCGCGCTTGCCAACATCGATACACCAACCCACGAGTGCTCTGTGGCCGACGGCCTTTAATAACGTGCAGAGCACCCTTCCCGAGCATCAACAGCACCACCCCACCACCAATCGGTGCAGTCACCATTGTTCATTGGAATAAAAATAAATTCGACAACCCCTAACCCTGCAGGTGTCTCTTGCTCTTCTTGTGGTGCACTTGGTGGTGTTAACTATTAGTGGTTCACCTGTATGGCATAGGTGCCACGTTGACCCATAGGTCCATCCCCGGGTGGTGCTTGGCCGCAAACGAACTGCGGTCCATTGTGGGTGGCCACAAACATTGCGGTCCATATGGTGTATCGATCCCGGCAGCAAACAGCGAAAGTGCAGGCCCACAACTGCGCAGCCAGCACCTCTCTCTCCTCTCTCTCTACCCCAAAGCCAGATCCTCGGAGGTGGGAGACAAAAGAAGCAGACAAGTGAGTAAGGTGGTAAGGGCGCAAAAGTGCACGCAATGTAAGGTGATGCACACTGGGGGCACATGGGAACCAGGTGAGACAGGTACGTTCCTATCGTACGCCCCCCCCCCCCCACCAGGTAACCTACATGGCCCCTCCCTTACCCCTTACTGTATCCACAAAACACAACACTACCCATAAACATCTACTTTACAAATCAACAAACATCCCTACTGTCTTCCCCGTTCCTCCCATAAACCAAATTCGTCTTCTCTCCCTCCTAACCAATCAAATTTGCCATTTTCAACTCTCCTCAAAATTTGCCATTTTCAACTCAACATCAAAATTTGCCATTACCAATTCATCATCAGTCCCTCCTAGGGAGGGAGAGATGGAATCACCCCAATGTCTCATCCACGTCGTGATGCGTCTCACAAATCCTCACAGCAATCTCATTTCCTGCACAAAACAAAGAAAACACAGGTGTGGAGTCATCATCATCACCACAGGTAAGTGGCTGCGTATGGTGCGACAGGTTCATCAATCCTAACTATCTCCTAAATGACTTTAACAACTTTACACTACCCGGGGTCTTTCTCCGGCCAAACCACTGGCCCTCTTACACTATGGGTTCTAAAAACCAATTCCCATTGGCCAAACTGTGGTGCTCTTCAATTTGGGGTCTCACTCCCCTGATTCATCTCCCGGTGCCCTCGTACAATTTCTGGGCTGCGACGTGTACCTCTCCCAGTGGGTCTACCCACCTGCACACCTCCACCACTGCAGTTGCCTCCGAGCTTACCTGCTCCTTACCCTAACCTAACTACCAGGGGAAGGCCCTCTGGCTCTCTCCCCACTCCGTGCCCTCTCTGGCACTGGGCTGCCCGATCCACACCCGGGATCCTCAGGCACCCACTCACAACTACCGGCTCCCAGAGCCCACCTGCGGCCTCACCTGGCCGACATCCTCACAGTGGTGGAGTGCCCAACCAACTACACACACTAACAGGCTACACGCCCAGCCATTTCCACAACACTAATGCACCCATCCACAACACCATTCCGCAACCGCACCACAAATGCCAATATCCAACCACAATTTACCTGTACCCTCTACCTAACACTTACACTACCCGCCCCGGGTATCCGTGATGGGGGTCCACTCTTCCCCCATCCACACCTTCGCACCATGCACACCACTCCGTACCACTTACTCCAACTCTCTCCACACACCTGTACTTGCACACCTGTGCTCTCACACCTGGTGCCACCTGCACCCTTCTCTCCCCAAGCGCATTCGCGCTGATCCACACACTCACTACTCATACACTGCTCCACACACCTGTCCAGTTGCACACCTGTGCAATCACACCTGTTCAATTCTCACAAACACGGCATCATCTCAGCTAACTACTCCCTTCTGAAACTTGCGCTTCCCAGTCGTCCCTTTAAACTATTGCGCTCCCTCGTCATTATCATCCATACTAATCTACCTGCGTCCCCACTACAGGTATCAGTCACTAACTAATCTTAACGTTACCTAATGTCAATCTCTAGATCCCTACACACGATATATCCTAACCCACCCGGGCTAGTTTTCACTGCCATACACCCCATAAACCTAGTGCTCCTTTGCCCCCCCATGGGAAGGATGGTGGATTTGCCATCCCACCACATCGGGGGTCTCTCACTACCAATTTTGCACATCAAATTTCAACAAATCAAAAATTTGCCAATCATCTGCCAATCACTGTACCATTACCAATCATCACTCTGCCAATCCTCTGCCAATCATCAAATTTTGCTTTTCTCTAATTTTGGGTCCAAAACACTAACCTCATCACCCAGTCTACTCACTAATACCTCTCGGTGCGCCAATTCCTGTCCAAAGCCAGGCTTCGTAAAGCCAAGCCATGAATGCTGGTTGTTCTGTGCCAGCGGCTGGGTGCGTCCCGCATTCGGTGCAGGGAAGGAGGTTTACCCGGGCCGAGATCCCACGCACCATCTCGGCACGGAGCCATCCAATGCCCCGATCTCGACCTGCCGGCGCGTCTCAACAAAACGTGGTCGCCATGACGACCCTTCCTATCCAGCTGCCCGCTCCACCTAGTGGAGCACGGACGCGGCCGTTCAAAGCGAGGCCCGGCACGCACCGAGGGCCCGCTTCGGCTAAAAGTCGACCTAACCTCTAACCTGGTTACCGTCGATGCTTCACCTGCATGCTTACACCCCGCAGCCCGTTCCTTGCTCACACATCCAGCCGTGCCCATGCTCCTCGTACCTTTCCTTACACACCCAGGTACACCCATTCCACTCACAGCCTTGGTCACACACCTGACCACCGAACACTTTGGCACACATTCGTTGCTCGCACACCTCACCAATACACCGCTTCGCGCCCCCTCCTCTGTCACCTCCTCTGTGACAATCACAGGTGTGCTCTCATTCGCACACCCAACCACGTGCCTCACCACCAACTCCAGCGTGCATTCCCACTCACGCTCTACCATTCCAGGCGTGCATCC
Organism: Myxine glutinosa; assembly: GCF_964187855.1. Classification (NCBI taxonomy): domain Eukaryota; kingdom Metazoa; phylum Chordata; class Myxini; order Myxiniformes; family Myxinidae; genus Myxine; species Myxine glutinosa. Next base: position 13,836,752 of record NC_136272.1, on the reverse strand, counting down.
TTCCATCCCAGGTGTACATCCTCGCTCACCTGTCACAACTAACTCACGCTCCATGTCACTCTCACTACTTTCACCTCCACTCGTGACAACGCACTCACCCTTACTCTTGACAGCACACTCTTTCCCCATGCACCTGTCCGTCACACACCTTTCTCGCGCACACTCTCCCGTTACACCCTCTGTAACACTCACCACAGGTGGACACTCTTCCTTACTTCTGACAGCGCACTCTTTCCTCATGCACCTGTCCGTCACACACCCCAGAGTCGGACTTTCTTGCACACCTCCTTTTTCGCACACCAGACCTGTCGCACACTTCACCCACGGCCTCTCACGAACACCTGGGTCTATCTCGACCCCCAAGCCTCTTAAATCACCTGGCGCATCATACGCACGACCATATTGGTCACCACTTACACCGGGTCCTCTTCCTCTTCGCTTCTCCTCCATCACCTGCGAATCCCTCATCCGGTTAACGAGCACATCACGATCCAAACACAGACTTTGGACCAATTCTTTTATCTCCTCTTTGATCTCTTTGTTATCCCCTCTCCGTCGCTTCTTAATTTCGCTCACCCCTTCTTCCACTTCTTCTAATTTGTGCCTCACCTCTTTTATTCCCCGGTACGTCTCCTCAAGCTCGTCCTCCAAGGCTACCTTGACCGTTTCCATGTGCGTCCTCACCTGCCGGTCCTTCGTCTCCATTACCTCTACCACCTCGTCCAACCTCGTTGTCAGTCCCTCACGTATCATCTGACATTGCCTCTGTGTCGCTATCAAGTCGTTTTTAATTTCTTTTTGTGTCGCCTTTAAACCTCCTAATACCGCAGTGTTCCTTTGAACCTGCTCCACTAACTCCGTTTGTCCCACCGTCAGCTGCTCCACCTCCTGCGTCAGGTCCTCTATGCCCCCTTGCAATTTTACAGTCCCCTTTCTCACCTCCTTCTCCATGTGCTCCTTACAGTGCCTCACCTCCTCGCGCACTCCTCCGACCTCCTCACTCACTCCTCTTCTGATCTCCTCTCCCATCACTTGCATCTCCTGCCCAGATGCCACCCTCATCTGCTCCATTTCCTCCCTGTGAGCATCCAGTTTGGTTTCTACCCCCATTCTGACCCCCTCTATCTGCTGCTCCATTTGTTTAACTTCCCTTTCCGCTTGGTCCCTCATGTCCCTCAATTTGCCTTCCATACTGTTTTCTAACCCCTCTAACCCATTTTTCACTCCCTCTATCTGATTCTCCTGGGCAGCCATTCTATTTTCTACCCCCATTAACCCATTTTTCACTTCTTTTATCCCGTTGTCTAACCCCTCAAAATTATTGTCTAACTTCCCAATTTTCTTGTCTAACTCCTCAAAATTATTGTCTAACTTCCCAATTTTCTTGTCTAACTCCTCAAAATTATTGTCTAACTTCTCACCGGTACCCCTCGCTTCGTCCCTCATTACCCCCATTTGGCCCTCCATTCGCCCACTATCAACCCTCATTTGCTCACTCTGAGCATCCATCCGGTTCCCCAATTGGTTACTCTGCAGTTTGAGGGACGCCTGCATTTGCGCCATAAATTGCTCCATGAGGACCTGCATCTGGGCCATCCCTCCCACTTGTGCAGCGGGTGCGGCCGCCGTAGCTATGTGCGAGGCGCCATTTCGCGCGTCTGCTACCCCCGCTGTTTCGCTCTCCTCATGTCCCTCATGTCCCTCAATTTGGTCCTGGACCGACCCTGCTTCACTCTCCCCTACCGGACCCCAGCCGTCTTGATCCGCCATAGCGCGACTTGCAAAATTCGAGTTTCGTAAAACAAAACAAATTTCGGCCGCTCCAAATTTTGACCAAATTTTTTTTTTCCTCTATTCGTTTTTTTTTTTTTTTTTTTTCAAAATTTGGTCGGGCCTCGAATCTCACTCCCGACACCAATTGTTACAGACGTGGCTTGGATGTTATTTACCGAGCGGTTTTATGGTATGACCACGTCTGCACAAGTTACCCGATTGTACTCGAACGTTGACTAGTCGCGCGATGCTGGCTCAATAAGAAAAAGAAGACACCCGGCTGGATTACAATAACACAATACGACACCAGGGGTTCAGTTCTCAAGACCTCCGGAGGAGGTTATATTAAGGCGGAAGGTTAGATTACAACTACAAGAGGGACAGCATAGAAAGACAAGCACTTAGACACAATCTTATATTATTCCCAACAGACGACAGATAAACGGGACAAAGCTGACTCACACGGGGATTGATGGAAAGGACAGGCGGGTAGCGATGGCTCCAGGTGCACCTGGGCTCAAAGGTCAGAATCGACTCGGTCCGGTCCAGAGATGCGGGGAGGTCGCAGCGCTCGGATGGCGTCTTGTCTGCTCAAGCTGGGGGCGCATCTGACTCAGCGCTCGCAGGTGGCTTTCCTTCTCCAAGCTGGGTGCGCATCTGACTCAGCGCTCGCAGGTGGCTTTCCTTCTCCAAGCTGGGTGCGCATCTGACTCAGCGCTCGCAGGTGGCTTTCCTTCTCCAAGCTGGGTGCGCATCTCTCGTCACATCCGGCGCGTGGCCGCGTATATCCGGCGGGGAGTGACACGCCCTCGGCTCGTTAGCTCCGCCTCGTGGAATCGGCACGTTGCTTCTCATTGGGTGCGTGCGGGGGGTTTACCAGGCTCCGCCCTTGACGAGGAGCTGACAAGGAGCCCCTTCGTGGTAACCCCGTGGAGCGCATGGTCTGGAGCTAATCGAGCCGGTGTGAGGACGCATCCTCCCCCGCTCCGCCGCCATCTCCTCTGTTGTTGTTGTAATTGTTGGGGAAGAAGATGGAAGGAGGTATGGGAAAGGTCCTAAACTCACTACTGATGCCATATAATCACATTCTGGTGCAACGAAGAGTCATAATTAATGGAGACGAGGCCTTAACTGACATAGAATAAGAATAACTAGGAAGATGTCCGAAAGTTGTCTACGTGTGGTGCGGTGGACCTGGGCACGACATTTAATGGGGGAATAAGGGGAAGGTCGGCTCTACTGATTGTTATTTACATGCAATGGGACTAGGGAATGGGGGATCGGGGAAAGTTGGGGAGTATTGGAGAAAATAGGGGAATATTTACAAGCGGATATGGAGGCCAAATTCCATATTCGCAACAATATGTTTCTCCTTCTCATTACCTTCGCAAAAGCGGAAGGTTATGTTTTGATCGCTGTGTATTTATTTGTATGTCTGTGTGTGTGTATGTTAATCGCATAACTCAAAAAGTATTCAACCGAATTGCATGAAATTTGGTGGGATGATTGGTTATTATACGGGACACATTTGATTAGATTTTGGGAAACAGATTTGCTCAAATTCTGACTATTTTTAACTCGATCGTATTTCACTCAAAGTTATGAGCGACTGAAGAAGAAGATGTCCATCCAGGACGTCATCACTATAACGCGATCTCCCGCGATCATTTCAACCTCAAAAAAAATTATAATTGCAGATTTGTCAAGAGATGAGGCATATTAACAAACGAATGAAACAGATTTGCTCAAATTCTGACTATTTTTAACTCGATCGTATTTCACTCAAAGTTATGAGCGACTGAAGAAGAGGATGTCCATCCAAGACGTCATCACTATAACGCGATCTCCCGCAATCATTTCAACCTCAAATGAAATTCAAATTGCAGATTTGTCAATCGGGGAGGCATATTAACAGACGAATGAAACAGATTTGCTCAAATTCTGATTTTTAAAAATCGATCGCATTTCACATAAAGTTTCACATCGCATACACTCCCATGCCAAGTACAGAACAGTAGCTGCGGCGAAGGTATGCGCTCTACCGAGTGCCCGGATTCTAGTTCTTCTTACTTTTACCAGCAACAGAAACTCCATAATCAAGTGCATTTAGCAACTCAATATATACCCTATCTTCCTCTCTTTCCATATCAAGTGGTTCCTCAAAATATTTTGAACCGCTGAATCCGGGGTTTGTTAGAAGAAACATTAATCTTGGAGTTAATTTAACATTTGGTTGAGTAGAACTCAAGAACATCAATTCATCATTAAATACCAATACCTTTTCTTTCACAAGATGAAACACTGCTGGTTCTTCTGTTGGAATGAGACCTGCTCTGGTTTTTGAATCTGCCAAATATTCATTGTTTTGAAGAGCTTCCACTACATAATTAGGGGGTTGATTTACCTCCTCAAGTTTCTGAAATAATTCTTCATCATTATATTCTAATTTTCCAAGTTCTTGTTTTGTTATCTGACTAAAATCTTTGAGCATTTGAAGTTTTTTCGGAGTAAATTCTACCGTGGGAACTGTAGGGTGTTGAGTTTTTAAAAGCGGTTTTAAAAATTTCTCTTGTTTTCTTTCAAAGGCTTCTTCACCAGTTAGTTTCTGTCTCCGTTTCTTCTTTATCTCTTCCTGTTGTTTTACAACTTTTGAAACCAACTCTTGATGTTCTTTAAACTTTCTTGCTCTTTCTTCAGTATTCATTTTCTGTATTTATTTATTGAAAAATATCATTTAATGAATTGTAAAGGTCAATGGGAAAATTTTCCTTTTCTTCATCATTATAGTAAATGTGTTGAAATAAATCCTTTTCTTTAAATATTTCATCAAATTCTTTATTGGTATTAATACGAGTTGTTATTTCTTCTTCACTAATACTTGTATCTCTGCTTTTCATACGTTTGCGTTGAGTCTCCTCATCGATATCAAAACCGAATGATAAAATCTTAACTCCATCACCACACAAATGTTTAATAATTTGTCTCATTCCTTCAGGATTAGTTTCTAAAATCCCAACACCATTCGATTTTACTTTATTTAACTCACTCTTACAATGTGAATATTTTGTAGAACCAAGAGAGACCTCCTCAAATATTTGACCTTCGTTCCTCAATCGCATATGTTCCTCCATTGAAATGTAGTAATAATCTTTCCCTTCTACTTCTCCTGGTCGCTTTGCTCTGGTTGTAGTACTCACAAAACGAATCATAGGGTGTTTTTAAAAAAAACTTACAATCTTTTCATTTTTTACTATTCAAGAGTTTAGATTTATGAAAGTTCTTTCCTGAAGCAGATTTACCCACAAGATTAATAATAATAGTTATCATTTATATATGTAATTATGTTTAAAATAAAAATACATCCTTTAATATCTCATCTTGTTTCACAACAATATATTTATATTTTTCAATCGTGTGTTTCATATAATTTTCAAATTCTTTTTTACTACATAACGTAGAGCAATTATCTCTCCAAAAATTATTTACATCTATTGAATTTAACTTAAATAAAATAAAAGTATTGGCATTGTTTCTTATTGAGCGTCGAGGGAGTTGAAAATATGATTGACTAAGATATATACAATTACAAGAAGAATGTCTCCCTCTTGTATAGTAGCTATCCATTACTGTTTGGTTTCTCTCATTAACACAATCATCAAAGATGACGAGGTTCTTTTTTGATTTATCTAAATCTTGAGGTGAAGGTATATCATCCGTATTATCACTGAGAATACAAGTTATGGGTTTTGGTTTCGATTTTGATTTCTGTGTATCACAAAATAATTGTATTATATCTTCAATATTATAATCATTTAGTTTGTTTTGAAGTTTAAATAAACCGATAATGTCTTCCTTTTTAAGACCTGCATTAAAACCCTGTGAGAGTAGTTGATACTCGGGTTGAAAACTAGACTTTGTAAAAATTATTAAATTATCATAATCTAAAAAATTAGGACCAAGGAGCATCTTTAAAAGTAAACAGGTTTTTCCACATCCGCTTGAACCAACTATTAGACATCTCAATGAATTTGGAATGTTTTTATGGCTATTAAATTTTATCTTATTTTCCCAAACGGGTAAAAAATCATTCATTTATATATTTGGAAAACAAGTCATCTAACTTTTTTTGAGCTATTTTAGAAACTCTATATTTTATCCTGAGTTCGGGTTTAATTTCAAAATAATTCATTATTTTATTTATATAGTATCTTGTATTAACATTTCCATTAAAATTATTTTGAATAATAAATATCATTAAACCCTTATACATTTCCTCAATACAAATAGTCTCTTCCCTTGAAAGAAATGGTGTATTATCATCACAATACTTAACATTCATCTCTCTTATTAATCTTGTAAAGTAATTCATTTTTGGTTCTAATTTAAAAGAGTGATATATTTTTTTATATTTTTTATTTTCATTAATTAAAATTAAATCACAGAAAATACATTGTTTATATGAACCCTCATTATTAAGCCCTATTCTATCACAAGCCGGACAATTCTCTAATTTATCATATGGAGAGTCTGGAAATTCTAAATATCCTTCAGAACTTATCATATTTATATGGTAAATTTTTACTTAAACTAAACGCAAGTTTATTCATTAATAAATACAATGTTTCAAAGCACAAAAGACAAATTTCAATCAATCTCTACTTCGGTGAAAGATATAGAAAAATATGTCAAAGATGTTAAATTTAACAAAGATAAATATGGAAATTTTTGGGTAAAACCAGTTATGGAAAATAACATGAGCCCCTCTATTTCATTTAAAGGAAGAGCTCTAACTATACCTGGAAAGACATCCATTAAAGTAAATCTAACAAAAGTTTCTCCTCTACTCCTGGCAATTTATTCAAAGCTTGAAAAAGTGATTGACCACGATACTTTGAAAAAGAATGATAAGACCATCAACAATACTCGTGGAGAAATTTGTATTTACTTTAATAATCCAAAGGGTGTAGATCTAAGTAAAATGAATGATGTTAATATTTCTGGTGAAATGTCATTTCGTTCTATGATAGTTAGAGATTATTTAAAGATAACTTTTGATATTAAAAATGTAGAGATTGAATCCGTTAATGAAAGAAAGTATATTGGTATAGATGGAAAGGTTTTTTTCTGCTAATTAAATATGAGTCATTAGAGCAGTGAAGATTTTACTATTTCAATGAACTCGGACGATAGTGATGATAGTATTTCATTGAACTCGGACGATGGTGATGATAGTATTTCATTGAACACAGATGATAGTTATGATACTAATAGTTTGTGCTCAAATGATAGTTATGAGAGTAGCTTTATTGATGACTCTGAGTATGATTCTGAGTATTCATGTGATAGTTATGACTTAGATGATTCTGAGTGAAAAAGTGTTTTAGTTTAAGCACAGCGATATATATAAAACGGAGCTGTAAAGCTCAAAAGTGTTTTATTTTAAGCACAGCGATATATATAAAACGGAGCTGTAAAGCTCAAAAGTGTTTTATTTTAAGCACAGTGATATATATAAAACACCACATTTTCTCACGCTATAAATATGGTTTATTGTGATACTTGCGAGAAGGAAGTAAAATATTATAAACAACATATTCTCACCGCAAAACATACATACAACATTCTTAACAAACTTTCCCCTCTTCCACCTAAAACAAAACATTGTAAGGTCTGTAAAACAACCATCCTCAAGAAGGGGTTTAAAGCCCATCTTAAAACTAACAAACACTTGTCAAAATTGTTTACTATTAAAAATACTGATGGTGCTTTCAAAAGACATATCAGGATTCGAATCTTTAACTTCAAACCTCCCGAACCAAAGTCTATAGTTGATGCTGTAGAAATAGTCAAACCTGCTGTTCAAACATTGATTGAAAAAACACTAAAAGAAATGAAACCACTTACATTTTATATGGGGGTAAAATTAGAAATGACAACGGATAAAGGAGTTATAGATGCACCATACATGAGAACTGAGCCACACTTTATATCTTCATATCAAGATTTTAAAACATCAGGAGTCTATGATGAACTTATTAAACAAGAGCAAGATGTGGATAATTCAATCGTAGGAAGTGGATTCAATATCGGAAAAATTATTTACATAGACATTCATATTCTTAAATCAGATCCTCTAAAAGCTTCTTCTTACATTGATTTACCCAGTGTTATCAAAAATAGAAAAGCAGTTATCAATATCAAAAATAAAGACAATAAATGTTTTCTCTGGTCTATTTTAGCACACTTACATCCTCCACATTTTCATGATGAAAGAGTATCTCATTATAAAAAATATGAGAATACATTAAATACGAAAGATCTAAAGTTTCCGATGACTTTAAATGATATTCCTAAATTTGAAAAGATGAATAATTTATCAGTTAATGTTTATGGTCTAACAGAAACAAACAACATTCAGGTTTTAAAGCTTTCTGACAATTGTAAACAAACTCATATTAATCTTCTATATTTTAATTCAGAGGAAAATTCACATTATACATACATCAAAGATATTGCTAAATTAATAAAACCACAAGTCTGTAAGAGAACAAATAAAATATATATTTGTTTGCGTTGTCTTAACTTCTTCAATTCACAAGAAAGATTAGATAAATATTCAAATTATTGTGGCGAACATAAATCAACGGTAATCAATATGCCTAAAGAAGGCTCAAAGATCACATTCAAAGTTGAAAATAAAAAGATCAAACATCCATTTGTTATATATGCTGATTTTGAAAGTATTCGAGAAAAAATAGATACTGCTTCTCCAGATCCAAAAGAATCATACACAAATAAATATCAAAAACATACTCCTTGTGGTTTTTGTTATTATATCAAATCATCCGTTGGTGATGAATATAACAAGGTAGAGGTGTATAGAGGCTCAAATACCCCAGAGGAGTTTGTGAAACGACTCGAAAAAGACTGTGTCCGATTAACCAAGATAATGAGAGAAACCAATAAACCAATGTCCTTAACAAGTAAAGAAAAAAGAGAATTTAGACAGCCAAAGGTTGACTGTCATATTTGTGAGAAGAAAATTGGTAAAGGTCTAAAGGTTAGAGACCATTGTCATCTCACTGGTAAATATAGAGGTCCGGCTCATCAAAGTTGTAATATTAATTATCAACTCCCCTCTTTCATTCCTGTCTTTCTTCATAACAACGCTCATTATGATACACATCTATTTATCAAGGAACTCTCAAAGACTTCTGGAAGTATCTCAGCAATTCCAAACACGGATCAGAAATACATTTCATTCACAAAAACAATTCACACATCTCCTATTACTCATATCAGATTTATTGATACATTTAAATTCATGGCACGTCCATTGGCTAACTTGGTTCAAAATCTAAAAGAGTTTCCATGTCTTTCAGAGTATTTTTTAGATAAAGATTTTCTAACACAAAAGGGAATTTACCCCTATGACTATATGGACTCATTTGAGAGATTCAATGAAACACAACTTCCTTCAAAAGAAAATTTCTATAACAAATTAAACAACAGTAATATATCTGATAAAGATTATGTACATGCACAAAATGTTTGGGAAAAATATAACATCAAGAATCTTGGCGAGTATCACGATTTGTATCTCAAAACTGATGTGCTTTTATTGGCCGATGTATTTGAAGCCTTTAGATCTGTTTGTCGCACTGGATATGGATTGGATCCTGCTCACTACTACACAGCACCTGGATTGGCCTGGAGTGCGATGTTGAAAATGACAAAACAAGCTTTGGATTTGATAACCGATGTTGATATGCTTTTGATGATTGAAAAGGCAAAAAGAGGTGGAATTTCACAAGTCTGCTCGAGTAGATACGCAAAAGCAAATAACAAATATGTTCCAAATTATGATCCAACGAAAGAGAGTTCTTACTTGATGTACTATGACGCGAACAACCTGTATGGCTGGGCAATGTCTCAGGCTCTTCCTTATGGAAAACTTAGATGGGTAAAGGAAAAAGACTACAAAAACGTTTTACAAGATGTATGTATCTCTACACAAAAAGAATTGGATGAAGAAAAAGTTGGTTATTATTTTGAAATTGATTTAAAATATCCAGAGGAACTCCATAACCTACACAAAGATCTCCCATTTGCTTGTGAGAAAGAAAGTCCAAAGAAAGAATGGTTGAGTGATTATCAACGATTGTTTGATATAGGTGAATCAACAGAAAAATTACTTACTACATTATATAACAAGAAAAATTATGTTCTACACCAAAGAAATTTGCGACAATATTTATCAAAAGGTCTAAGAGTAGAGAAGATCCATAGGGTTCTAAAGTTCAATCAAAGTCATTGGTTCAAGGGGTACATTGATTTTAATACACAAAGAAGAACAGAGTCAAAAACAGATTTTGAGAAAGACTTTTATAAATTGATGAATAATGCGGTCTTTGGTAAGACTATGGAGAATGTGAGGAAAAGACAAAATATCAGACTATCAACATCTTGGGAACAAGCATCAAAATTAATTAATAGACCGAGTTTTACTCGAGCTGAGGTCTTTACTGAGAACTTTTGTGCGATCCATTTGATTAAAGAGAGTATTGAAATGAACAAACCTATTTATATTGGAACATCAATTCTTGATTTATCAAAGTCATTAATGTATGATTACTTTTATAATAACTTGAGGAAGAAATATCAAAATGATGTAAATCTACTTTATATGGATACAGATAGTTTTATTTTGAAAATTAATACCAACGATGTTTATTCAGACATGAAAAGAGACATTAATATCTATGACACGAGTAATTACAGTCCAGAGAGTGAGTTGTTCTCTTCTAAAAATAAAAAGGTGATTGGAAAGTTCAAGGATGAACTAGGAGGAAATGTTATGAGTGAATTTGTGGGATTGAGGTCAAAGGCTTATGCTTATAAATACATTGTGAATAACGTTGAAAAGACTGATAAGAAGTTAAAAGGTGTAAAGAAAAATGTTATTAAAGAAACAATAAACTTTAAGGATTATTATAACTGTTTAACAACAAAGAAAGAAGAGTTTAGAAAGATTAATGGAATAAGAAGTTATAAACATCAATTATATTCAGAAGAGATAAATAAGAAAGCATTGGGGGCTTTTGATGATAAGAGGTTTATTTTAGAAAATGGAATTGAAAGTCTCCCTTATGGTTATATAAGTATATAAGTGATAAGATATATATATAAGTGATAAGATATATATAAGTGATAAGATATATATAAGTGATAAGATATATATAAGTGATAAGATATATATAAGTGATAAGTTAAAAAGGGGGGGTTGGGGATTTTAACGGGCTACCGCCACCTTTTTTACTATTATATAAATGATAGAACCAAGTATCAACCAGACTAAAGAGTGGAGGTGTAATCAACCTTGGTATATAAATGGAAAACATAATGAATGTGAAAAATATCAAATAGGTATAATTGAAAAGGCAACTGGTAAAAAAGTTCACAAAACAAATAAGAGAATTAATTTAAATACCGGTGAGTTGGGTAAAAAAGCTAAAAATATTTTTGAGTGGACGGAAAACTTTGATGGTTGTCAGGAAAATATATACATTAATTTAAAAATGGTATGTGGGAGAGGAGGCGCTCAGACAAGAACATTGAGGGAGGTTTATCATTTTATTTTAGCTCAGTTAAAATATCTTGATAAAGAACCAAACTCAAACATATTTTTTGTTAATGTATTAGATGGTGAAGGGAGTGGCAAGAGAATTAAATTATTTCCCACACATAAACAAATATTTGTAGGGTCGTTGTTTGAGTGGGTCAAAGATGATTCACCAGATGATATTAAGAGTAAAAGGTTAAAAGGTCCATAAGGTCAGAAGGATCACAGGTTCACACAGAAGGACCATTGTTTAAGTGGTCTAATGAATAAGGATAACATGTCAAAAGGTTAGAAGGTTCGTAAAGAACAGGGTGAGAGAAATAGAGGTGTTTAGGGGCAATGAGGGAATGGAAAAATTAACATGTAAGTGAATGGGGATTTGGGGTGTCCCAGAACCAACATTATTACACTACTCTTGACTAACCAGAGACCTGTTAGGGTATTGAGGGACACAGGAGCACATCAATCTTTGATGCCTGAGGGCATTTTGCCATTGTCAGAGAAGACGGCAACTGGTGTTAGTGTTCTTTTACAGGGGGTTGGTGGCTATGTTAAAGCTCCACTTCATGTCATCCATTTAAAGTCTGTTTTTAACCATTTAAAGCCACTCTTCCAGTGGAGGGAATCTCTTTTATTGTCGGGAATGATTTGGCTGGTGGTCGAGTTTCTGGTAATCCAATGTTGGTTGAAAAGCCCAGTATGGAAAATAACACCGCACAGTTAGAGCAGGAGATTCCGGGTATCTTTCCATCCTCTGCAGTGACTCATGCTATGGGTAGGAAGCGCTCTGAAGAGAAGGAGAAGGAAGGCGATGTGGATTTGGGTTCCTTTGAGGTATTGGAGTAAAATTCTGAAATAGGCAATGGGAAAGGGAGTGACATCAAGTAACTTAAGGAAAAGGTGGCATCTGGAACCAAAGAGGAAATGGAGTGTCCGTCGGAGACATCTGGGAGCGAGGTTGAGCAAACGGTGCTGGTCCGAAAGAGACTTGTTGAAGAACAACACGGAGATTCGGAGATCCGGAGTTTAATTGGTAAAGCCGTTACAGAGGAAGAGGCTATGAAGATACCTGTTGGTTACTTCATGAAAGGGGAAATACTCATGAGAAAATTGAGACCACCGGAGGTGCCAGCAAACGATGAGTGGAAAGTTCATGACCAAATTGTGGTGCCACCGCCGTACCGGAAGGAGATATTGAGTTTGGCGCATGAGACACCTTTGGCCGGGCACCTTGGAGTGAACAAGACCTGTGATAGAATATTGGTACATTTTTTCTGGCCAGGATTGCAACGTGATGTAGCGGATTTCTGTAAATCTTGGCATTCTTGCCAGCTGGTGGGAAAACCTAATCAGAAAGTCCCATCCGCACCTTTAAAACCAATTCCAGCTTTTGAAGAGCCATTCAGCCGTGTCATTATTGACTGTGTCGGCCCTTTACCTAAAACTAAGGCTGGACATCAGTATTCGTTGACCATCATGTGCGCATCCACAAGGTTCCCAGAGGCAGTGCCTCTTAGAAAAATTACTGCGGCAGTTATTGCGAAGGCCTTGATTAAATTTTTCACTTTGGTTGGCCTACCTAAGGTCATCCAGTCTGATCAGGGTTCCAATTTCATGTCAACACTTTTTCAGCAAGTGGTATACCTGTTGGGAGTGGAGCAAGTAAGATCAAGTACTTACCATCCCGAGAGCCAAGGGGCCTTGGAAAGGTTTCACCAGACATTGAAGAATATGATCAGAACGTATTCTTTTGAATGTGACAAGGATTGGGATGAAGGAATACCCTTATTGTTGTTTGCTACGAGGGAATCCGTTCAGGGGTCTTTGGGGTTCAAACCTTTTGAACTTGTGTTTGGACACGCAGTGCGAGGACCGTTGAATTTGGTGAAATAACAGTGGCTACAGGAGGAGTCACAGTCAACAGTGGTGGAGTATGTGTCAACGGTTAGGCACAGATTGGCAAAGGCTCGTGAAGTTGCGAGAAGAACTTGAAAGTGACACAGGATAAAATGAAAGTGAGACAAGACAAGATATCTCAGATAAGAAATTTCAGTCCTGAGGACCAGGTGTTAGTGTTGCTTCCTGTTCCAGGTAAGCCACTACAGGCTAGATATTTTTGGCCCTATGCAATCGAAAGGAGGGTTAATGAAACAGAGTACGTGGTGACAACTCCCGACCGACGGAAAAAGCAGCAGCTGTGTCATGTCAACCGACTGAAGAAATATCATGAGAGGAAGCCTGTGGAAGAAATGGCTCCTCTCTCTCACCTGTCGCGCCTGCAGTCGGGGTGCAAGAGAATCCAGAGGTTGAGGCCGGTGTGAAGTTTGATAACTTTGATGACCAGGCTTGTCCCAGATTGACGAACACGGAAGTGTTGAGTCATTAAGATGAGAAATTACGTCATTGATGAGGGAACAACAAGGACAACTATCCAGCCTAATTTTTGAGTTTGTACATTTGTTCACAGATGGACCTGGTCGTACTGACTTGGTATATCATGTATTGGGGTGGGGGAAGCCACTCCTGTGAAGCAACACCCCTATCGGATGAACCCTGTGAAGATGGAGTATCTTCGGAAGGAGGTTCAGTATATGTTGGAGAATGACATCATCGAACCAGGCAGCAGTGAATGGAGTTCACCATGTGTGTTGGTTCCAAAACCCGATGGCAGTTTTCGCTGTTGTTCGGATTTAAAACGGGTTAATGCAGTGACGAAGACCGACTCAGATCCCATCCCGAGGATTGATGACTGTATTGATAGAATAGGCCCAGCTAAATTTGTAACTAAGTTTGACTTGCTGAAAGGGTATTGGCAGATTCCTCTTACTGATAGAGCCAAGGAAATCTCGGCTTTAGTCACACCAAATGGGTTGTATCAGTACAAGGTTCTTCCCTGTTGATTGAAAAACGGGCCTGCTACATTTCAACGGCTGATTAATAAGCTCATTGCAGACCTTGAGGGGGTGGAGGCTTATCTGGATGATGTCATCATCCACACTATGACCATGGAAGATCATATGAAACAAATTCAGGCATTTTTCAAGAAACTGACCGAGGCAGGGTTGACCATTAACTTATCTAAGACTGAGTTTGTAAAGGCACAGGTGGTGTTCCGAGGCCATGTAGTAGGTCAGGGTCAGGTGCAACCGGTGACAGCCAAGATAGACCCGTCTTCACTCCGTCATCACTTCCCGTCTGGACGACTGCAACAGCCTCCTCTATGGTTCACCCTCAAATATCATCAATAAACTTCAATACATTCAGAACTCCGCTGCCCGTCTACTCACCCACTCCCGGGCCCAGGACCACATCACCCCCGTCCTTCACAAGCTCCAATGGCTCCCCATCTCCAAGAGAATCCAGTACAAAATCCTCCTCCTGACCTACAAAGCTCTCCATAACCTGGACCCATCCTACCTGACTGACCTCCTCCCCAGACACACTCCCACCCGCACCCTCCGCTCTGCTGCTGCCAACCTCCTGTCCCACCCCCCCACCCCCATCCGGACCAAACTCAGATCCTAGGGGGACAGGGCCTTCTCCATCGCTGCTCCCACACTCTGGAACTCACTACCTCAAACCATCAGAGACACCTCCTCACTCACCACATTCAAATCATCACTCAAGACCCACCTGTTCAACAACGCATTCAACCCCTGACCGTCTCTTCTCCTTCTCCTTCCTTTCTGTTTGGTTATTTAATTACGTTTTTTTTTTGTTTGTTTGTCTTTGTTTTACGTACTATGTCAAAGCGTCTTTGGGTTTCTTAAAAAGCGCTATACAAAATTAATGTATTATTATTATTATTATTATTATTATTATAGAAGCCATTGATCGCTTCCAAGTTCCAAAATGGAAGAAGGAGCTTATGAGATTCTTGGGAATGGCAGGTTGGTACCGGCGGTTCTGCAGGAATTTTCTGATGTGGTAGCCCCTTTGACGAATTTGCTGAGGAAAGAGACCAAGTTTGTTTGGGATGACAAATGTCAGGCTGCCTTTGCCCACGTCAAAGCAATATTAATGAGCTCTCCTGTCCGAGCAGCCCCGGATTTTCAAGCACCTTTCAAGTTGGCCATTGATGCAAGTGATGTGGGGGCTGGGGCAGTTCTATTACAGGAAGATGAGGATGGAGTGGATCACCCGGTGTGCTGCTACTCCAGAAAGTTCAACAAACATCAGGCAAATTATGCCACTGTGTAAAAAGAGACCCTTGCTCTCCTGCGAGCGCTTCAGCATTATGAGGTGTATCTGGGAACTACTACCTTTTCTACAACAGTCTTCAGTGACCACAACCCCTTAACCATCATTCAAAAAATGAAAAATAAAAACCAGAGGTTGATGATATGGAGTTTGGTTTTGCAGGAGTTCAATTTGGAAATTGAGCATGTAAAGGGCAGGCACAATGTCGTTGCTGATGCTTTATCCAGAGTGAACTAACTTTGGAAATTGCTGCAGGTGGTTTGGAAGTTTTGTTGCTTTATTTTAGGGAATATTAATTATTGTTGTTCACGTGAATTGATCATTTGGGGGTGAGTTTTACTTTTGTTTGTTAAAAGAGTTTTTGCCTGGAAGGAAAGTTTTCACTATGTTCAAACTTTCTTTCTTTAGGGGCGGAAGTGTTACGGATTCGTCACTTTCGTTGTTGTGGTTTTCATACACTGAAACATTTTTGATTCCATGTACTATTATTGTTGTCGTTTAAGGTAAATAGAGATTACTATTTTCAAAAGGTAAAAAGTTAATGTTTGAAATGAAACCGGAACCGGACGACGACGAAGAGGAAGAGGAGGAAGAGAAGGCGAAACGAGTGAGTCGGACAAGAAGCCGAGCTGCTTCGAGGTCTGGAGCGAACGATTGGCGAACGAGGGTCACGAGTGAACTTTGGGTTTCCCGGGAAAGGGATTCCTGCGACAGAGTTGTCATCGCTGTGACAGATAAACCTGCGTGACAGCTTTTGCGGTTGATTCCGGAGAGAATCATCAGAGTGCTGTTACGCCACGAGAACGTGCCGTCGGCCATTTTTACCTCGCGCAGGATTTGCGCTTCGCTCAAGGTTTTTCATCTCGCCTCAACCATTTTCACCGCATTTCAGACGTTAAGCTGGTGTGTGTGTGCAACGTGGCTTTTTAGTGGGCAATCTGCGGTTCGCCGAGTGGGAGCCGTGGAACGTCCATACCCGAGGGTGTGATTTTCCAGTCGCCTTGAGGGCACCTTTGCGCAGCTTTGGCAGCGTGACTGTGACTGTCATCCGAACGGGATTCTGGTCTCGATTAGACATCGTTCTGACGATTACTGGAGCGGATCGACTTTGGCTTGATGCCGGAATAGTGACATTGGGAATGTTCTTCTTTTCGCTCACTTGGCGCACAATGAGTTATATTGTACGAACCTGATGGTACCATCATAGGAAATATATATTGGTTGTACAATTGATTACAATTGTTGTTGTACTGTTATTCTTGTGTGATTTTATACAATACTTGTTTGTTGGTAACAATTGGTGTGGTTTCACCATTGATCATTGACATACAGAATAACACATCTTTCTGCCGTGACTCCTCTCGGGGCTCGGAGGTACACCGTGACCGGGGTTTGGGGAGGAGCACGTAACACTACATATAACCAAATTAATCGGTTTACAATTATTTCAAAAGGAGTCAAGATTGTACAGATCATGCTTTGATAAAAATTTTGTCAACAGTTCAAATCTGTGTTGAATTGGTTTAAAACGTTCTGGTTGAACGAACATGTGACCCGTAGCGAGTGTTTTTGACAATCCTACAAACCCGATGGGAGTGGAGAGAGTTGTGTTGACACACACACACCTATTGGAGCACCAGGAATGATGAAGAAGAACCTCACCAAGATTACAAAAAAACGAAAAAACTATCCCTGGGAATATTACCACAAATGAACTACAACTGGAGGCAATCCAGGGTTCGGTGATGATCCTGAAAAGAGAACTTGGAACAAAACTCTGAAAAAGTTTAACAGTTTGGTCCAAAAACAGCGGTAAACTTCCAAAAAAGTTATTATTTTTTTCCCACCATTTTCATTTTATTTCATTGAATTATAAACGAACATTAGAACAAATCACCTTGTCTGCACTTTCAAAAACCCTCAGTTGCATCCAGCCCAACATGAAGGGAGTATGTTTGTGAATGTAGAAGAGAAAGGTGGAAACACAAACCTGTGAGTGCCCCTTTGAAGGGAATTTTCATGAGCTGAAGATCGTTGACATAGATACCAAGACCATGAAAAGGAAAGTGATCAAGTGGATGAAAAATGTAACCAGGTGAATTTAAAGTAAATGGAGTTGATGCCATTGTCCAATAGATGAATGAAAGAAGAGCAGGTCAGGTGAGCGAAGCTGAATGAAAGAAAAGTTGGAGTGAAGACAACAACAACAACAACATGCATTTTAAGGCCATTTTCCCTGCTAGAGCGGGGGTTAGCCTTGCGGTCCCCATGACAATCTTCTCCATTTTGCCCTATTTTCTGCATCTCTCCTTGTTAACCCCCTTGCCTGCATTTCTTCTTCCACCATCTTTAGCCAAGTCTTTCTCGGTCTTCCCCGTCGTCTACTTCCTTCTACATTAACTTCCATCACTCTTCTCAACCAGTCACTTTCATCCTTCCTCAACACATGACCAAACCATCTCAACCTGTTCCTCTTCACAGCATCAATCACAGGCTCTATTCCCATCATCTTTCGCAATTCATCATTTGTCTTCCTCTCTCTCAACGATACTCCGCACATCCATCGAACCATTCGCATTTCCACCCTTTCCAGCCTTCGTTGCTGCTCTACGTTCATTACCCATGTCTCGCTCCCATAAATCATAACACTTCTCACACATGCAGCATACACCTTTCCCTTCAGCTTCAGCGACACTCTCCTCCTCATCAGCACGCCACTCAGTTCCCGAAACTTCTTCCATGCACATCTCACTCGAGCAACCGTTGCCGAGTCTGATCCACCTTCTCCATTCAGCATGTCTCCGAGGTAGCAAAATGTTTTCACACCTTCCAGCTTCACGCCGTCTCCAAGATCCAACTCAACATTTCCTCCATCTGCAGCTCCCTCTGTGCACACCTTACATTTGAATGTAGCTGCCACACTGGTAAATGACCCTCTCAGACCACTACATTTTTGATGAACCCACTCAGCACACATTGTACACTGAATGGAGTTCACTCCGACCCCCTTCCTGCACACAGCACACGGCCACTTCCCAGTTCTTTCCACCTCACCACCTGCTTTACCACTTGCCATCACCTTTGTCTTTCCGATATTCACCTTCAGACCTTTTGTCTCCATACATTCCTTCCACTTGTTCATCTTTTCCTTCAGTCCATCCATACTTTCCGCAATCAACACCAGATCATCTGCATACAACAACTCCCACGGTAAACCCTCCTTTACGTTCTGAGCCAGCACCTCCATCACAGCTACAAATAGTAGTGGACTTAGTACCGACCCCTGATGCACTCCCACCTTCACCTCAAACTCACCACTGTTCCCGTCCTTCGTCCTTACAGCTGTGCGTGCTCTTTTGTACATTGCCATCACTACTCTGATCAACCATTCCTCCACTCCTAACTTCCTCAATGCCCATGTCAATACTTTGCGTGGAACCCTATCGAATGCTTTCTCCAGATCAACAAACCCAAAAAACATCTTCTTCCTCTTATCCATGTACTTCTCCTGCAACTGCCTCACAATGAAAAGCGCATCTGTCGTTCCTCTTCCTGGCATAAATCCAAACTGCATTTCGTCGATCTTCACTTTCTTCCTTATCCTCCTCTCCAACACCCTTTCCAATACCTTCATTCCATGCTCCATTAACTTTATCGCTCGGTACGAGCCACACTCCAGAGGGTCACCTTTCCCCTTGTATAGAGGGACGAGGGTACTCAGTTCCCAAACCACTGGAATGCGGCCTTCTTTCACCACCAGATTACAGATCTCTGTCATTCTCTTCACACCCCAACTTCCTGCTGCCTTCAACATATCTCCCACAACTCCCGTCGGCCCTCCCGCTTTTCCACTCTTCATTGCTTTTATCGCTTCCTCAACTTCCTTCTCAGTTATCTTCTCTGCCGGTCCTAAAACTGGGTTACTCTCTATGTTGCCATCCCATTCATTCTCTGTATTCAACAGCATTTCCATATATCTTTTCCATCTTCCTTTAATTCCATCTGGGTCCACAACGATTTGTCCCACTTCATCCTTCAAGCAACTCACCCCCATCACATCACACCTCTCTTTCGCTATGTGCTTTGCAATCCTGAATACTGCTTTCTGACCCTCTTCCGAATCCAAGCGTTCTCCGAACATTTTCTTACATCCCTCCTGCGCCTTTGCTACCTCTTTCTTTGCAGCCTTCCTGGCTGCCTTATAACTTTCATGCTCTGCTGTTTCTGCTCCCGTACCCTTCGCCTTCTGCCACTCTTTGAACTTCTTCCTCTTCTCGTCAATCCTCTTTCCAACTTCAACATCCCACCACCATGTTTCCGAGTGCCTCGGTGGTCCTTTTGTCCATCCACATACCTCACCAACGGCTCCCAACAGACTAGCTTTCATTGACATCCAACCACTTTCAAGCTCAACCACATCATCCTCGACCCTACTCAGCCTCTCTTTTAATGCCTCCCTTACTGTCACCTCTTTCAACCTCCACACCTTCATTCTCGGTTGGTACTTCACCTCCCGAGCTCTCCTCGCACCTTTCACCCTTATGTCGCAGACAACCAAGTGGTGCTGTGAAACAGCCTCCTCCCCCGGGATCACCTTTGTGTCCCGGAGGTGCCCCCTATCTCGCCTACGCACCATCAGGTAGTCAACGGTTGTCGTCGACCCACCTGACGTGTATGTAACAAGCTTATTGTCCTCTTTCTGGAACTGAGTATTACAAATCAACAAATCAGCTCCATCAGCAAACTCCAAAATCCTTTCACCTTCTCCATTTCTCACACCATATCCGTAACCCCCATGAACTCCCTCAAAACCATCCATACTCCTTCCCACATGTCCATTCAGGTCTCCTCCCACCACAACAACTTCCTCATCTTTCACGTTTTCCATCAGCTTCTCTATCGCACACCAGAACTTGTCCTTCTCTTCATCGCTTCGACCAACCTGCGGAGCATATCCCGAGATGACGTTCACCAAGAGCTTTCCAATCATCATTTTCACCATCATCAACCTATCACTCACTCTAGTCACACTCACCACACTGTCTACAAACTCCTCAGAAAACAGGACACCAACACCATTCATGCCCTCCGGGCACCCTTGCCACACAAACTTGTATTTCTGTCCCTGCCTACCCTTCACCATTCTCACACCACTTCCCTTCCATCTCGTCTCTTGCACACAACATATGTCCACTCTTCTTCTGACCAATACTTCCACCACTTCTCCTGATCTCCCTGTCATTGTCCCTACATTCCATGTCCCAAACCTCAGAAACCGATCTCCACTTCGGGCTGCACCCTGCCCATATGTACTTGTGATTGTCATGGTTCTCTTTTTGAGGCAATGTTTTTATGGCCGGATGCCCTTCCTGACGCCAACCCCCCTAGTCGTCTCTTACGACACGCAGGGATACGGTGTACCTATTCTGACCAGGGTACACACTGGGAAACGTTTAAAACATGGAAATTCTGGGGGGGGTGGGGGGGGGGTGTAACGTTAAAGTGAAGTGAAGCATGAAGCATGTTAAAGTTAAAACATGGAGTGAAGACGTTAAAAGGATTTGAGCTTCGCTCCGCATGGGCTGGTGGATTGGAACGTGCAGGTAGAGATCTGCTATTCTTAGATTGCAAAACCATATTCGTCGTGATAATACATCGATAGGATCCCCGACCAAGGTTATCTGCAGACCCGACCATTGTGCAATTTGGAAAAGGGAGGAGTGGGTATCTTCCTGTAATTCACCAAATGTCCGTTCGTCCGTTCCCAGGTATCGCAAAAACGGCTGAACCAATCCAACGATATTTAGGGTGGGTAATCCTGGGACCCCCTGGAGTAAAACAGGGTATATTGTCTCAACAATTTCACCTTTGGTCTCCAGCATTTTCGGGTTTGGAGTCCCGCATAACGTTATTTTCCTGGGTGCAGCACAAACGGCTGCACCGATCGCTGCACCGTAATCACGCAGGACATCCCAAGAACCAAAAAAATACCAACCAGGTGGAGTACTGGGGGTGCACGGCCACCTATCGGGCCCACGGACAACGTCGGCCGCAATACCAAGCGTGTTCCGTTAGCAAGCAGCTCGCTTACCGCTCGCCAAGCGGCTCGCTTGATTCAAAGCGCTCAAGGAAGCACTCCAAGGTAACGGAACGGAGTGCTCGACACCTCTTATCACCGATAACGAGCTGCTTGCCAACAGAACACACCTTTGTTGCTCCCCTCCTTCTCTCAACCTTCGTTCCTCCCCCCATCAATCCTTCGTGCGACCTCCGTTACCTCAGAACACCGTTGCTCAGCAACCGAAGAGGCGGAAGTGGCAGACAAAGCATCAGGCGTGAAAGTTCAACTTGGTCAAAGAATAAATGTGAATATTACCGCAGATGGATTGTAGAATGGCTGAATTATAAATAAAACATTGTTAAAACCAGGACGAAGACTTCTCTAAACACAAGAATTCACCTTTAGGGGCGTGGTCTGTATTCCAAGCACCTGCGGATCGCGCGAAATTCTCGAATCTTCTCCCTCAGCTGAGGTAAATGTTGTTTTTGAAATACGTGGAGGATAATAACAAGAGATCGTTTGGGGATTACTCACCGGAGGTTTCAGGGAAAATCACTTCAATTTATTGAAATCCTGCGGGTCAAACGACACGAACAACGGCGGGAGAAGTTCAAGAGAAAACACGAACGAACGGAAAATCTGATCGGTGTTTCCGACGACGTCCGCGTTTAGTTATTAAATGCTTTACGGTAAATCTGATCGGTGTTTCCGACGACGTCCGCGTTTAGTTATTAAATGCTTTACATTTCCGGTTTCGCATCAGTGTTTAAGACTAGGAGACAGAGTGAACGGTCGCAGATCTTCCAACCTTTGTTTTTTCTTCCCCGTCCCTTTCACCCCTTTACCTTTTTCCCTACTCAACCTGAAGATCTCGCGAACGGTCCCTTCTTGAAGGAGAAATCCTTCGTTTTCTTATTCACTCTCTTATTATCCACGTGTGTGTGGATGTTATTCTTATGCAGGTGGAGTTGCACCTCTGGTGAAAATTTCCTGTCAATCAGACCAACGATTTCATGAGGATCGAAACCTCGAAGAACAACGGTGCCCACCTGATGATCCATGGGGCAAAGGGGGGCATTAAGCTCCAGAGTTTCCCTGAAACCATCATGCCAGTAGGGGAGTGGTCTTTCTGTCTTCTACCGACTCCTCTCCGGCCTTGCTCCCCCAGCTCTCTCTGTGCTCTGTCCCCCCAATATTCCTACAGGTCGCACAAGATCTGCCTGCAACCCTCTTATGGTTAAACTGCCAAAATCAAGACTCTCTGCTCACCTTCACTCCTTCATTCCTCTTTTCTCCCGCCTCTGGAACAAACTCCCCCACTCCCTTCAATCCCACTCCTCCCTCCAGGTCTTTAAAACAGCTGTTCACCACCATCTCTTATCTTCCCCCATCGAAAACCTTGATCTTTTCTACCCCCGGTAATTCACCCCAGAGTCCTTGCAGTGTTCATATGTTTTAATCCTCTCCCACCTCCCCCCAAGTCCTCCCGATGTCCCTGCTCTCAAATGTTGTGTTTGTGTCCTTCCCCTTCTTCCCCCTCTCTTTTGTGTCCTCCCCCCTCTCTCCCCATCTTGTCTGCCGCTCCCCTTGTTTTTTGTGTTTTGTGTGTCGGTTTGTCTTTTTGTGTGATTAATGTTTGCTCTTTCACGAGCCTCGATCTTGTATACAAAAAAAAAAAAAAAAAAAAAAAAAAAGAGCATTAAGCTCCACTACATTGTAAATGCATTTTATCATAACTTCCTGTACAAGAAAAACTCATTCTGATTGGTTCTTGAGTCACTTGAGAACATGGCTGGTGTATCATGAATAACATATAATGCATTTACAATGTAGTGGAGCTTAATGCCCCCTGGAGCTTAATGCCCCCCTTTGTGTAGTGGAGCCTAATGCCCCCTGGAGCTTAATGCCCCCCTTTGTGTAGTGGAGCCTAATGCCCCCTGGAGCTTAATGCCCCCCTTTGTGTAGTGGAGCCTAATGCCCCCTGGAGCTTAATGTCCCCCTTTGTGTAGTGGAGCCTAATGCCCCCTGGAGCTTAATGCCCCCCTTTGTGTAGTGGAGCCTAATGCCCCCTGGAGCTTAATGCCCCCCTTTGTGTAGTGGAGCCTAATGCCCCCTGGAGCTTAATGCCCCCCTTTGTGTAGTGGAAACTAATGCCCCTTGGAGCTTAATGCCCCCCTTTGTGTCGTGGAGCCTAATGCCCCCTGGAGCTTAATGCCCCCCTTTGTGCCCCCCTTTGCCCTACAATTAATTGAGTGTGTGTGTGTGTGTGTGTGTGTGTGTGTATATCCTGGTTACAAGTCCAACCCCTCCTCAGCGTGGTAACTAGGTGAACGGCGGTGTATCATCACCTGCCGGCTAACGGGGCTCTGGCATCATACCAAAGGATCACAATGATCCCAGGCACAGTTCCAGCATGTTCCCATGAGTGCTCACCTTCGGAGAACTTGCAGCACTCCCAGCTGAAGATGAAGTCTCCACAGAGAGCAAAGCAACGCAAGGGCTGAGGGAACTGTGTCGCCCATAACACACCGAGGCCGAGATCGTGACCCCTTGAACTCTTCATCTTTGATAAAGTGTCTTTTGTTGTGCGTAGTTTCTCCCGCCAGGGAATAATGCATTCGCTCGTGTCCGTCCGTGTGTGTGTGTGTGCGTGTGTTTGTGAACAAGATATCTGGAAAGGTTCTGAACGGATTTGGATGAAAGTTGGTGGGATGATTGCCCTTGGGATAAGGAAGAATTGATTCGTTTTTGGTGAAGCTCAGGATATTATTCCGGGTCCAGGAATTTTTTGGGGAAATTTTTTTGGGAAAGATTTTTTCTGTTTTACTGCATTAAAGCTTTTATTCTTATTCTTAAATGATGTTTTTCTCCTCTAATTCCGAGATATATCAAAATAAATTCTCTGACAGTTAGGGCTTACTTTTTCATTTTCTTGTTTTGGGGAGAGGGGATGTTAAACAAAACATATTATTCCAACTAAACCCACAGCGGGAGTATGCGCCCTACTGAGTGGCGTTCTCGTTGTGCCTTTTATCGACCATATAAAACACTGTGTGTGTGTGTATTTGTGTGTCTGTCCCCTTCATAAGGGTAGGTTTTAAAGGCTTTGAGTAGTGCTTCAAGAGAGATTTGAGTTGGGGGTTTAATCGGAAATCTTTCAACACGCCCCTGTGTCCACAGGTTAAAATACCACTATAATTCACCAACTGTCCGTCTGTCTGCCCGTCTGTCCATCCGTAGGTACCGCAAAAATTGCTGAACTGATCCCAACGATATTTTGGGTGGGTAATCCTGGGATTCCCTGGAGTAAAATAGGCTATATTGTTTTGGCAATTTCAGCTTTGGCCTCCAGCATTTTCAGGTTTTGACTCCCACATAGTTATTTTCCCGGGTGCCACACAAATGGCTGCACCGATTGGACTCAGTGACCTCGGACAAAGAGCTTTTATAAGGACATGGGTTGAATCCCTGCTTCAGAGAATGCCAACCTCCTCCCCGCCATCACAGTAGTCTCCCCAACTCACAATCCCACTAGATATGCGGAAAGGATGACCCAAAACCAATTATCTTCTTTTTGATTCATATATAAACATCATTAAAAGTAAATAATGACCTCGGCCAAAGTTCAAACGACGTGAGTTTAATCTGTACATCAGAGAATTCCACATTGCTATTTGGGTGGTGTATAAGCTAACAGATCGCTGGCTCCATCGGCTCAAAATACTTTTAACTGTTGACTTGGTAGTTTTTACAATGAAGGAAACATTAACAATGTTATTTTGTTAGAAGTTTTAAAATGTTAAAAGTTTATTTTGTGATTAATTTGTGATTGGAGTTATGTTGTTTGGAATGAAAAAAGATATCGAGTTCAAGTAAATGACGACATGCCGTGATGGTTTCTACTTTCTGAACGTGAACTTCACGGATCGCCATATGCAGATTCGCCACGGACACACGATCGATGTTTCTATACGTGAACGTACCCGTTTGTTTGCGAACGGGTACTTTTTTCATGGAAGACCTTCACGAACTTGCTGTCCATGTCTGACGTGCGACTGAAGGTGCTCCAGGAATGTGGAATTAATTGGTTTCATGCTTTAGCATTCGCCATATCTGTATTGCCTGTTTGCTTCTGGCCTCCCACCCGTGCATAGCTGGGGTATCTCACTCGTTTCGATAATATGAGTATAGATAATGGGTATTCCTCTGTACATTTCATTGGTTGTAGTATTGTTTTGAATCAGGCTACGCCAGCCACTTTTGCGAACACAACAAAGCACCTCTCAGTCGCTTACAAAGCGGTCGATGCAGAATGACTGGGTTGGCAGGCGATAGCAAGC
Organism: Myxine glutinosa; assembly: GCF_964187855.1. NCBI lineage: Eukaryota > Metazoa > Chordata > Myxini > Myxiniformes > Myxinidae > Myxine > Myxine glutinosa. The sequence continues at coordinate 13,810,756 of NC_136272.1, read as the reverse complement.
TGCTTGCGAATGGAACTCACCCTCTTGTCCAGATCAATATAATAGATCAGCCTCTCAAAGCATTACCAATCATTCATTCAGATCAGATCAGATCCAATCAATCAATCAGATCGGTTCATTGGAATCTCCTGCGATGAAACTAAATCCGAGGGCCTTTCACTCACTCACCGCAGGCAGGTTGGTGGTCTTTCTGCCTTCTTCCGACTCCTCTCCGGCCTTGCTCCCCCAGCTCTCTCTGTGTTCTGTACCCCCAATATTCCTGCAGGTCGCACAAGATCTGCCAGTAACGCTCTCCTGGTGAAATTGCCAAAACCAAGACTCTCTGCTCACCTTCACTACTTCATTCCTCTTTTCTCCCGCCTCTGGAACAAACTCCCTCACTCTCTTCAATCCCATTCATCCCTCCAGGTCTTTAAAACAGCTGTTCACCACCACCTCTTATCTTCCCCCATCCAAAACCTTGATCTTTTCTACCCCCGCTAATTTCACCCCAGATTCACTTTTTTGAAATACCAACTTCTTTCAGGGAACTCCTTGCAGTGTTCATATGTTTTATGCCTCTCCCACCTCCTCCCCCCCCCAAGCCCTCTCCCTCCCACATTTTTCTCGATGTCCCTGCTCTCAAATGTTGTGTTTGTGTCCTTCCCCCTCTCTCCCCATCTTGGCTACCGCTCCCCTTATTTTGTGTTTTATGTGTCGGTTTGATTGTTTGTGTGATAAATGTTAGCTCTTTCACGAGCCTCGATCTCGTATACAAAAAAGAAAAAAAGACTTCGGGATCATGGACCAACAGGCAGCCGTGACGGGTATTCGAAACAAACGTGTCGCATTTCAGAGACAGAATTCATCAGATCCCACAGGAAGTCCCGGACAAGAAAGATGCGGAATAACGGACAACAAGTGGCAGACGAGAAGAAAAAGGCTGGATAGTGCCATTCACCGAGTCATGAAACCACAACCATCCTTGACAATGTTGGTGAATGTCGGCCGAGGCCCTCACGTTTTCACCTTTGTTCCCTTTTAAATTTGTCTTCTCCACAACCACTTGACCCTTTTACATGAAACTTTCAACATAGGAGCGCTCAGCCATGGATACATGTCTTACAAATTTATATGATGATTGGATGGAAAAGGTAAAATGTGCCCAGGATTCCAAAAAGTCTGTCTTCTGTTGGCATGGGTTGCAGCAGGGTGTTTCAGGTATCAGGAACAAATGGCCTTGAGCTCGCTTGGCTCAACATCGGCCAAAGTGAACAAGGAAAAACCTCTTCACAGGACCACTGTGAATGTGGGGAAAGAGGGGGGGATTATCCCAGGCAGAATGATAAATTGTCCTTCGCCAAATTTGTGATTATCAATTTGGCTCCGCCTGCCTGACTTGGTCGAACCTGCCAGGAGCAAGGCTCGAGCAGGTATAGCTATCGAGGTCACAGGACCACGTGAGCTTCCCCACTACGATCAAAGTGGTTTCACGATCAGGGAAGAAAGTAGACGACTGGATGGACACATGTTCCCAAGATAAAAGGAAACGAGCAAATGAATATGGATCGACAATCAAGATCTAGAAGAAGCACAAAAGATTTTCAAAATGCCTTGGAGGTGACGTCCTCATCCCAATGCTCCTGAATGAGCACAACACCAATGGGGTTCCTGACTCGTGGTATATCAAGATAAGACACATCAAATTAAGACTTCCTCAGTACGAAAAAACAACTTTTGAGTTTGACAACATTCAGAGCTGCACCCACTGGGATTGGTGAAGAGTATTGTTGTTGTTTCGTATGCAGCCTGTGGCTACTGGTTGCATCATTTCCTGGAAACGCAGCTGTGCTGCTGATGCAGTGCCCCTATTACCAGTAAGCTGGTACGCATTTTGTTGACCTCGGAAAGATGACCGGCTGAGTCAACCACCCGGTGTTACTTCAACAGCATGACAGGTGCTCAAACTCAACATCCTAACATCTGAAACCAGCCACCTGATCCGTGACTTTTTGAAGAAATTAAACACAGTCGGACCCCGGACCCCGCCATTCGCGGCATTTTCCAGGAAAGTATCCTCCGCGAGTCGTGGGGTCCCACGGTATTACGTTCCAGGATCCCCCACAGCGACTGTCTTCCAAGAATGTTCTTGATTGACAAGTAAAATATTTCTTTTTTTCTCACTTTGCATAAAATATTATTTCAATCCAATGTTGCTTTTTCATCAGAAGCATTTTCATGCCCCGAGAGCACCAAGCAATGTCGCAGACAAACCGGATTAACAGCCCGGCAAATGATACATCACAAGCAAACTCCCCGATCAAAGGGCACGTAGGATAGCCTGAAGGTGGAGGTATGCTCACACACCTGTGAGCTGGAGGTATGCTCACTCACCTGTGAGCTGTCTATTGAAACATTTATTTAATTTAACTCAGCTTGGGCAATGGGTTGAACACTGTCTGCTTTGGGATGTCAGGCTTCGAGGTTCGAATCCTGTCCTTTTACTTATTATTTAAGGATTATAAAATATTTTATTGTTATTTTATATTTATTTTTAAAATATTTTACTTGCAGACCATAGAATTATAACCAGGCTAAGTCACAGTTTAGTCATTTCGACAAAAAGGTGAAAAATATTTTTATGTTTATATTGCTCACGTACGTTTAAGTGATCATATTTGTTTCATTCCTGCATCACCAAAAGGTTCAATTAAATAGTTATGTATGTTTTCATCACTCCTATGGGGTAAAAATAGGGCAAAACTCCAACATCCCAATATGGCTAATATTATAACCAGCTAAGTCACAATGGACTTGGCCCATTTGTAATATTGATACAAGTGGGCGTTGCTTAGTAAATGTTAAAAAGAGCACAAGGAACAGAAATATACCGGTCATTTTATCATGAGTGATTTATTCAATAAAAGTGCAACTATTTGACCAACGTTCAGAAAACTATAAATGTTTAGAACTACAAACCTTCAGACAACTTTAAGGGGGCATTATACCATTGAAGGCAAAAAAAAAACATTTTTTTACAAATATACAAATGCATCAATTAAAATGTTTGTTTCCTAGTATTGTATATATGTACCAAGTTTGAACGTAAATGGACTTGTCATAGAGAAGATATAAGCTGTAAAGTGGTAATTCATCATTTGTATGCGTCTGGTTACCATGGTAACCATGCATAATATAATGCTACGTAATGTATACCAATGTAATGTTCATATATCAAGCAACATGTACATATATAGTTTTGCATATTTTCAATCAAGACATTTTATCAAAAAGTGCATTACTGTGATTCAGTGTTGTTTTTACTGTGTTCAGTGTAATGGGGAGCTTATATCTTCTCTATGACAAGTCCATTTACGTTCAAACTTGGTACATATATACAATACTAGGAAACAAACATTTTAATTGATGCATTTGTATATTTGTAAAAAAATGTTTTTTTTTTGCCTTCAATGGTATAATGCCCCCTTAAATGTTCAGAAAACTATAAATGTTCAGATTATGAACATGTTTAAATGTTTAGTCTATATTCATGTAGTTCAGGAGTACAAGGCCTCATTCAGTATTCGTAATCGTCACCATCGCTGTCACTTTCATCATTGTTGCCATTTTTGCGATGCACTGTCCAACATGTGGCAGATTTCGGTACAAATCCTGATGTTCTAGAGGTATGATGTTCTTATTCACTGGTTTCTGAAGATCATTATATTTTTCTAGCTTAAGAGGAACATGCCCACCAGGATATTTCTGTTGTGGATTGTTGGCTGCTTCATTTGCTTTCCTTTTGTATGGATTGAACTTGACCTAGGGCTCAAATTGACTGCAGCTGTGCCTTGCCCACACATCATTTTTATGAGGTATGAGCCGGGAAATATTATTTAAGCTTACCTTTATATTTTATGAAATGTATCAGGTCATAAAAACATGAGCTAAGCTGACTTCAGCAAAATGGCTGACAGGCATGAGCCATGTGCCCACTTCGTGTCGAGTACTACAACCAGGCTGTCACATAGGTGGACTGAGCCTGAATGTAATTCTGTATTTTCACCTATTTACTCGGTTCTAGTTCGGGCCATGATGCAGATATCACCCAGGTAGTGGTTTTAGACAATGGAGAGAGCCATCTTTTATGTAAAAATGTCACTAACTCAATATCTATTTAAAAAATGTGACTGAGCCTGGTTATAATTCTATGGTCTTCAATTTATAAAAGAAATTAATAAATTAGTTTAATTAATTAATTAATTAAATTTATTTATTTATTAAATTTAAATTAATACATTTATTAAATTAATACATAATAAAAAATTAAATAAAAAATAAAAAAATACATAATAATTAATACATAATAATTATAAAATTAATTTAAAATTAATACTTTTATTAAATTTATTAATAAAACTAAATTAATAAATAAATAAATTAATAAACATTTTAAAAATATTTTAAAAATATTTTATTGTTACTGCAGATGGAGGAAATGTTGAGTTGGATCTTGGAGATGGCGTGAAGCTGGAAGGTGTGAAAACATTTTGTTACCTAGGGGACATGCTGAATGGAGAAGGTGGATCAGACTCGGCAACGGTTGCTAGAGTGAGATGTGTATGGAAGACGTTTCGGGAACTGAGTGGCGTGCTGATGAGGAGGGGTGTCGTTGAAGCTGAAGGGAAAGGTGTATGCTGCATGTGTGAGAAGTGTTATGATTTATGGGAGCGAGACATGGGTAATGAACGTAGAGCAGCAACGAAGGCTGGAAAGGGTGGAAATGCGAATGGTTCGATGGATGTGCGGAGTATCGTTGAGAGAGAGGAAGACAAATGATGAATTGCGAAAGATGATGGGAATAGAGCCTGTGATTGATGCTGTGAAGAGGAACAGGTTGAGATGGTTTGGTCATGTGTTGAGGAAGGATGAAAGTGACTGGTTGAGAAGAGTGACGGAAATGAATGTAGAAGGAAGTAGAGGACGGGGAAGACCGAGAAAGACTTGGCTAAAGATGGTCGAAGAAGAAATGCGGGCAAGGGGGTTAACAAGGGGAGACACAGGAAATAGGGTAAAATGGAGAAGATTGTCATGGGGACCGCAAGTCTCACCCCCGCTCTTGCAGGGAAAATGGCCTTAAAATGCCTGTTGTTGTTGTATAAAATATTTTATTGTTAAAAATATTCAATCTGAACACATGGAACTTTGGACAAGTGGAATAAACATGGTCTAAGTTCGAATTCCTGCTTTTTAATCCTTTATTTAAATACTCTTGATACTTGAATGTAAAAAAGAAAAGAAAAAAAAAAGGCATCTAAAGCATTAGGGCCCATGTTTAAAGACTTGGCTCAAAGGGCCTCGATTCGAATCCCACGGGTGTTGCCGAGGCGGCGGATCCTGGACTTCAAATGTAGCTTTCATTGAAGGGAACGGTGAGAGTGTTTACCATCGCTAACTACAGGTCTGTTGGACGTACAAAAATTAATATATTCTCTCCTGGTGTTGGCTTAGTGGTTAGGGTGCCGGCTTGGGATCCTAGGATCCTGGGTTCGAATCCCGGTCGATTGCTGAATTAACGCCAGGGGGGTTGACTCAGCCTGTCATCCTTCCGAGGTCGGCAAATTGAGTACCAGCTTGCTGGGATGAATGATCCCGGTGTGTACCCCGATTTAGAATAGGTACACCGTATCCCTGCGCATCGAAGAGCGTGACCAAGTGTTGGCGTCAGGAAGGGCATCCGGCCATAAAAACATTGCCTCAAACAGGGAACCATGATTGTCATGGGGCCCACAAGGCTAACCCCCGCTCTAGCGGGGAAAATGGCCTTAAAACGATCATTCATTCATTCATTCATATTCTCCATGTACGGTAAACGTGCGCCTTGTCGTGCCTGCGTGAGGGGGTATTACAAGTCGAATGGAATATCCAATTCTCGGCATGAAAAACAAACGTCAAGGAAGTGGGGAAATTCAGGACGGGGTTTTTTTTTGCTCGTAAGTAAACAAATAAAAACAAAACTGTATTTTAATGGGTCGAAAATTCAAATGATCAAAAATAATCTCAACCAGATACCACAACTAATTCCACACATAGGAAACAGAACGCAGTTTCAAACACCATGTGACGTCATTGTAGCACAAGTTGAGAAAACAAAAGGAACAAATTTCAACAAGATGGGAGCAAGAGCGATGAACAGCCAACAAAGTTCATGGCCTGACATCAAATTCAACAAAACTAGATTTCTATGAGAATTTTAAATGCATTTTCCTACCCATAATGCTTTGTGCGTTTCATTTTTACAATAACCTTTTACCCTTGAAGCCAAACGGCACGGGCTCGATGAGCCGAGCAGCCTCCTGTCGTTTGCTCGCATCAACACCGCTTTCGTATTTCTTTGAGGCCTGCACAATCATTCACCAACCCTCGCTTAATCCGAATGAAATATAACCTCCAAAGAATCCGCCGTGCACTCGGACAACCCCAAACATGCCGAATCTGTGCTGAAAGGAAGAAAAACAACAACAACCCAAACCCAACAGTGGAACGTACGAATGACGATTCAAAAAGGAAAGCACTCTAATACTGTTCAGGAATGTACATTTTTATCCGTATAAATTAAGTGGCTTCACTTGCTATGTTCACATCACTGGACTTTCCAAGCAGGATGGTTATTGCTCATGCGATAAATCCCACGTTACAAACCGTCAAGTGCACAAAAAAATTAAAAGAATATTACAAACCATGCGGTGAGAGGACTAAATGTACAAAGTTTCGGGGAAAATAAGCTAAAACAATCTGCTCTTTGCATTAAGGCATTTTATGATTCAATTGCTTATTGCGTAAAGCTAAATTTCAAATCAACGAGTGACATTTACATCATAAGATGGATGCCGCCCAACCACCCCAAAACTGTCCCCCATCCTCATCAGCACCTTAAAATCAAGTTAGGTGGTCCTTGGAAAGCAAAGAATGGTTGCAAATGATAAGATGAAAACGACACCGGTGAGGTGTTCACGTGGTTCCTTGCTCTTTGGCTCTCTCTTTCCTGTTCACCTGCGGATAAAACACCAGAACGCATGACTACACTATCTAGCCTCAAAAAAGAAACTACCTCTCAAACCCCTTTTCAATCAAGAGGTCAATAGAGGTGTGTAGCTATTTCAGGTAAAGAGAGAGGGATAATTACAAGAAAGATCAATATAGAAACTGACTTAGCTAAAAAGCGGTTCAGATTTCGGGCCGAACGTTGCAGGCCATCAATCCTTTGGAAGGAGCGCGGGTTCAGTGGTTATGATCTTATTCAGGTTATGAAACTTATTGAGGTTATGATCAAAAAGGTAAGTTTTGTTAATTCGGTCACAATCCTTAAAAAGTAGGTCAAGGACACAAATCGAATATCAGGTGCACTATAATGATACCAGAATATCTTGGAAGGCCAAGCGGTCTTTGAAATTCCACATTAGAAAAATTTGACGATGACAAAAAACACTTTTCAGACCGCCATTTTACCTTGGCCTTGACCTTGACCCTGGAGGGGTATGATGTACGTACCCCTCCGGGTTAAAAGTGTAAACGCGCCTTACTCCAGGCTATCGAGAGGGCAATTTCATTCTGATCAGCCAAAAATTAGCTGAGTCTTGGTGAAAAATGTTAAAATGTCTATAATTGGGTCATGACCTTAAAAATAAAGGGGCAGTTCAACGAAAAGCTATGTCAACCCCACATACATTTAACTCCCATTATTGATGAAAAATTTCATTTGGAATGTCCCAGCCGGCTCGTAGATTGGCAGAAAAAAGGAAGAATATCGTTTTCTAAATGGTGGTTTAGTACCTCAGGGGTCGAAGAAAATCTGAGGGACCATTCAAGATTAAAGTGAAAGTTAAAGTGAAAAGTACTAATTGCAGAAAAACCCTATAACAGGTATAAGCCTTACCCTATTATATCGGGGAAGGCTTAATAAAGAGACAATTTGTAAAGCAACTTGGTTGCACTCCACAAGGCAAAGAGCTTACCTCCGGTGGAGGCTTCACCGACACGGGCTGGACAGCGCGTCGTGGTGGCGATGGTTTCGGCTGGACATGCTGCTCCATCATGTTGTAGTACGTGACTCCACCATACACATGTGGGTGTGCCTGTAAACAGGTTTGCAACGAAGCTGCAGAATGCAAACGGTTCTCTCAAGCATTATTTTTGGTATTTCGAATCAATTTAATTTTCTCCGTTTCAAATGCTTCTTGTTGGGTAATCTGCTCACGCTTCCCTTTCTGATAAATATATTCCGCACCCTCCATTCTTTCCAGTTTACCGGTGGCAGCACATTATAAACGGAGCAACAACATAGAATTTTATCAACTAAAATCTGATGGGAGCATGTTTGGTGCTGTGGGCCTCTTCTGCCCCCATTGAAGTGCCAACGCTCAAAGACGTCAGCTGCACATTGCATCCCGCAGCAGTTACTGCAACATACACTTGCAGACTCTCTCCGTTAATATTGTGCCTGGTGCCAAGCTTTCATGAAGATGGCAAAAGAACAGATTACACAGCGCAGGTAAACCCATCCATCGCGGAATCACGTGACCAGCATTGCTGTGTTTTGTGCGGGTGAACGTACAAAACCTTATATTGCGAGCTCAACAATAACCTCAAAACTTAATGAACATAAATAAAAAGCACAATAAACCTCGTTCTGGAGTCACATGTGAAAATAATGGGTGATACCTGTGCTGGGAACAAATGAGGAAGTGGACTGGGACTGTAGGGAAAGCTGGTGCTGGGAAGCGGAGTCCCAGGGAAGGCGGGCAGCATTCCACTAGGAAAGTAACCCGGATTAATCAGTGGTCCAGGGGACTGCCCAGGGGAAACGGAGACCGGCGATGGGTACAGGTGGCCAGCTGGTGGGTGTGGGTGCAGCCCTACACAGACAGGAAGCAGAAGAAAAATTAGAAATGAAAAGCAACATCAAGTCATTCCAAAAAGTGGGACATAACTCAATGCCATCAAATGCTCTCATCATCAAAATGTGCCGTTAGTGCCAAAGGTCTCACTCAAAGTGCCAAAGTTTGTTCAAAAGGATGTCAAAAAAAATTACAGTTCCAAATTCAAACCAAAATTTAAAAAATAATTCCTACATAGGATACAACAATGGCATTTGCTGTATGTGAAAGAATATTTGTCGAAGTTATTTTGACTTTTCTTCCATTTTCAGGTGCTCCTGTGACACGTGACGTCACATTTACTGCAAATGGCACCACCACAAGAAAAAGTGTAATGTGTTGCCTGGCTTATAGAGATCAAATCAGCCACACAGGTTCAATGAAGCTTCATGCCAACCAATGGAAGGCAGCCACCATCGATAAAAACGATTCTCGAGTGGCATGAAAAGCTCATGGAGAACGTCATCATCTTGCAGAGGAAGGGGACAGGCCGGCCAAGCACAAGTGGCGACGATGTTGAACACGTACATACTCAATGGTACATAAAGTGCTGCACACGTGACTGCAACTGTATGCATGCAAGATTCGGCAGGTGCAGGCACTGAAGCTGGATGACTGCACACAACGCATGATGCTTGCAGTGGACATTTTGGAATGCTGAGACAAAGACGGATTCCAGCGACGTGTGCTCTCCTCAGATGAGTCAACTTTTCACGTTTTGGGGGAAGGTTAACAGACAAAACGTCAGGATGTGGGGCTCTGAACCTCCCCATGAGGTCCGAGAACTTGAGCGAGACAACCTTTCAAGGTTACATTTTTCTACAGAATATACAGTGAATAAGTCATTAACCTGCGCTTGCGAAGCGAAAAGCGAGGTTAAGCATTCAGTTACGTACGTGTGCAGTGTGTCGTGTCTGCATTAAAAAATTTATTTTTCTCGGCAACCGTTGGTCTGATTGACATGAAATTTTCACCACAGGAGTGCCTCCTCCTGCAGAATATTTTAATGATTATGACGTCAAAGGTCACGTGGTACAGGCGCCATCTTGGAAAAAATTGAGACCTGGCTCATTGTCAACTATTCCCCATGGAGAATAAGATATGTTAATGATGATGTCATCGGTGCCTTCGTTATGACGTCATAATTCGACAGGGACAACGCTTGGTCTGATCAGTTTGAAATATTTTGTCAGTAGGATCTGCCCTCTACACATAATATTGACTGAAGAAACAAATAGACAAACCATGACCCGAAGGATTGAATGAATTTAATGAAAATTATATTTAAAACAAACTTACCGTGCAAATGTGATCACTGCAAATAAACCGTTCGACGATGACAGTTTGAATTGCGAGAACGCGAGGAAATCAGTAAATGTCACCTTTCGACTGGAAGCCTCGTCTACCGTAACAAAATGGACGATTTCCTGGACCTCTCCGAGATCCTTGTCTACCTCAACAAAACGGAACGTTCCCAGATCTCTCCAAAAGCCTTGCGAATTCTTCCGGGTGTTGTTGCTTCGTCCGATTGTCAAAAACCCAGGAAATCTTCCGACTTTATCGGTATTTTAGCCATTTTCGTCTGCTTTTCCGACTGGGAAACACATTTTGAATTTCCTGGTGGCGTGGGGACCCTGATAAACGAGTAGTTAGACCATTATTCTTTGCTGAAGTCACTTTGGAGTCTGACAATTACTTGGATATCTTGGAGAACTTTGTACTCCCACAATTGGCTGACCTGCAACCAGAGGTCATTTACCTACAAGACCGAGTACCCCCACACTGGAGTTTGAAGTGTTCATTGAGGATCAATCAATGATCGACGATTTGGTGTGGCGATCCGATTCTGTGGCCATCATGTTCACGAGACATAACCTCTCTGGATATATATTTTTTTCAATGGGGTTTTTGAAGGACTTTGGTTCCTGATATGAGGAAGAGGATTAGGTCTGCAATTGAGACCGTAAGTGGAGGAATGCTGATCCTAACCCTGAAGGAAATCGTGTATCGCCTCAACGTGTTACTTGTGACTCACACATCGGTGTACCAATGACGAATGATAATCTTGACAACAAATGGTTTTTCACATGTGATAAACTGCATTGTTGTGTGGCATCCCATTTCATGATTTTATTATGGTTTGAATTTGGAATGGTATTTTGTGGACACCCCCCTAACTCCACTGCTAAAATAATTTCTTGAGTCGGAAAATATTTTCTTAAGATAAAAGTTTTCTTGAAACAAGGAAATGATGAGAAGCCTTTTCTTGTGGCTAGTTTGCACTTCATGAACTAGAATGTCACTCGGTAGAGTGCATACCTCCACCAGGCTAAAGAGTTTATGTTTTGCATCCCACTGATAGTCCAGATATGCATCCGGATCATTTAACTATTATTTACGGATCAAAGTTAACTATTCTATGGTATGTCATCCTGATGAGCCCAAATGAGTCCAAAACATGGTCAGTGGCTCTGCATTCCTTTACTAGTGACCATTCAAACCTCGGTGTGGAAAGACCTTAGTAACCCTGCGGATGGAAGTCATGCGGTGGTGAATGCACGTGACATTCAGCACCATTGTACAATACAAGAGTATTGTTTGAGTTACCCTTCCGTTGTGAGCACCTCCATATGTACCCAATGAATGATGTTTTACACCATTATACTCATCGTTGCAAGTTTGACCAGGAACTTGTCCTTAATCCCCAATTCTTTGGAAGACCAGATTTTTCTCGCACAACTTTTACAAGTACATTACCCACACAGCATAAGTAGATAAAATGATTAGAAAGCAAAAATGAGGACCACACAATCAGGTTTCTGAGGCCTCAGAGCCGAGTTGCAGTACCGGGATGCGGGATGCTGATGTTGGGTGGAACCATCACACCCTGTGGGCTCACATTAGGCCGCTCTCCATGCCCATATATCGGACCTTGGTAAGGGGGATCTACCAGGCACACGAGGAAATAGTCAAATAAATCCAGCAGCACCGCATAAAACAAACAAACAATGAACATGTACCAACCTCAACTCCCCAGCCCTCTTGGACATACCCCTGCTATGATTTAAAGCACAGTACAAATCATTTCACCACATTTAACTAGACCATTTCCATTCGGTATGGTTGTAAGCACATAAGAGAGAACACAACTGGCATCACAGAGGTTCTACGTTAAAGTCCAAATTAAGGCAGTATCATATTAGGGACAGGGGAGGCTAAGCCTTTGGAAAACGAATTAATCTCAGGATGATTTTGTCACAGAAACATTGATAAAACCCAGCGAGCTCACGAATGACAAACAGAGAGGGAGTAATGTTTGCCCTGGTTGGCCTGGCTTACACATGATAATAATCCATACAACATGGTTAACTCTTCATGAGCCTGGTTTTGGCTTAGGGACACAATCATGAAATATTTTGAAGAGATATGTTTTAGAGGATGATATCCCTGACCCATTAGCACTAACGGATTATTTTTGGGGAGAATAATAAGCCGGATAATCGCGTTATAAATTCAGACTATTTTCACTTTTGTTATGCAAATGAGCTACTTCCGTCGATTCGCATGACATCACGGGGGCACAACTCATTGATGGACGGTTACGTCTGATTCATCACAAGTTAATGTAGCGTTCAATATGCCGATGTGCCAAGCTTTTAACTGTTCGAATCATCGACAAATTTGCCCACAGAACTCGGATGTCGTTTTTTTGCATCCCTGACCCACAAAAACATTAATGATCGTATGCTTTGTGGTTGAAAAACCTAGGAACAACCAAATTCAACATCAAAACATATGTTCATTCAAAATATTGTGTTGTTTGCAAAGACCAATTTGAGCTGTGAGCGTTCGTATTTGATCACCAGGCTCACGACCTGGGAAACAAGCCTTGGAAATTGCTGAAACATGACGCCGTACTGACACTTAACATGTGAGCGTTACATGGTGATTTGTAGCCATAGCCAAGCCAGTCCCAGATAGTTGCGTGTCGATTTGAAGCCACACCCAGAGTTATGCGTTGATTTGAAGCCACGCCCAAGTGATCCAAGCTCAGACCTATTCCTCACGTAGTTATTCCCATATTACTAGAATACTAGCAGAGCAGACCTGTTTCTTCACTGACAGACCAATTAGTCATCCTGTTTGCCAAACAAATTATATATTGGTTCACTACGTCTGTATTGAATCCGTATATCGTGATAAACTCGACCAGCATGTAGGAATATTTCATCAGGTTATGAAGTGCCCTCAGGTCTATTATTGCTCGGCGGCTCAATGTGGCTTCGTTTGTCATATGCCCCGAGGGCAGTTTGCATTCTCATAAGATAGCCAGCAGATCAATCTCCCAGGAGAGAGCCAAAGATCCTGCACCGCATAGTCTTCCATAATGTTGTTCTGCACAAACTGGCATGCAGCACGGCTACAGCCAACAGATCCTGCAGGAGCGGCCCGCGAACACACCGCTACGGCTTAGCCTTCAAGTTTGGCTGCTTCACAGCCTCAACTGACTGTCGTATAGTTTAGGTTTACGTTTACCCACCAACCAACTCGCTTTGCTGATGGGGTTAATCAAAAGACAGACATTGGCATTTCCCCAACCCCCTCTCACCCCCGACCCCCTTACCACCACCCGTTCACTCCCGACCCCCTTACCACCACCCGTTCACTCCCGACCCCCTTACCACCACCCGTTCACTCCCGACCCCCTTACCACCACCCGTTCACCCCCGACCCCCTTTCCACCACCCGTTCACCCCCGACCCCCTTTCCACCACCCGTTCACCCCCGACCCCCTTTCCACCACCCGTTCACCCCAACCCCTCCCCCCTCCACACTACCAATGTCTCTGTCTTTTGATGAAAGCCACCAGCAAAGCGACAGGCAAGATTGGAATCAAAATGAGAAATGTGTTATAACCTGCACAGAGCAACAGGTCGAATAGTTAGACCACAGAGGTGAAGTCGTAAAAAAATTGGTGGGTAAACCTAAACTAAACGACAGTCAGTTGAAACTGTGAAGCAGCCCAAATTGAAGGCTCAGCCATAGTGGCTTATCCAGGATATTATTCTCCCCAAAAACGTTATTTTTGTGCTAATGGGTCTCTAAAACATATCTCTTCAAAAAAATTCATGATTGTGTCCCTTTAATAGTTAAGGTGGCTGGCTTGAGATCTTAGGGTCCTGAGTTTGTGCCCCTGTCGTGCCGTTGTCATGCCACCAGGTGGGTTGACTCAGCCTGTCAACCTACCAAGGTCAGCAAAATTAGTAGGTCAGCTTACAAGTAACAGGGGGCACTGCATCAGTGAAACAGCCCTACCCCCGAAAATGATGCAGCCAAGCAGCCACAGGCTGCATATGAACCACCACCACCAATTCTTCATGAGCATAATATAAAGTTTAAAAGGGCCACTGCCACGACCAACCTCACCTACTTGAGCAAAAGGTTTGAGGATCCCAAATAGCATCAATGGTACTCATTAAACGTACACTTTAACATGTTATCCTGACCAGAGGGTATTGCATTTGGGTCCGTTTGGTTGTTAGTCTGTCGGTAAATCGACACAATGCGCTGGTGTCGGCTACAAACGCCACCTAGTGGTAGCCAGTATTACTCGTCATCATTTTTCAACGGAATAAACCCTGGTGTTGGGCTAGCGGCTAGGGTGCCGGCTTAGGATCCTAGGATCCTGGGTTCGAATCCCGGTCAATCGCTGATTTAACACCAGGGGGGTTGACTCAGCCTGTCATCCTTCCGAGGTCGGCTAATTGAGTACCAGTTCACTGGTAATTCCCTGTTTGTCGTTAAAGGCGGCAAAAAGGGTTGGCGTCAGGAAGGGCATCCGGCCGTAAAACATTGCTTCAAAAAGGGGACCGAAAAACAACAACAACCACGGTTCCCGAAAAAGGCCAACCCCCGCTTTGCGGGGAAAAATGGCCTCTATAGGTGGTTATTTTTATTATATTTTTCAACGGAATAACTCTTTAAAGTATGTAACACAATGCGAGTACGTCTATAAAGTATGTACGATTAGAATGTGAGTACCAAACAACCACCTTTGGAGGCCATTTTTCCCCACAGAGCAGGGGTTGGCCTTTTTCAGGCACCGTGGTCCCCTTTTTGAAGCAATGTTTTATGGCCGGATGCCCTTTCTGCCGCCAACCCTGTTAGTCGCCTTTTGCGACACACAGGGAATTACCAGTGAACTGGTACTCAATTATTAATACACGTACACGTGTCGATAACACGATTAGAATTACACGATTAGAATGTGAGTACGTCTATAAAATGCATACAATTTAAAGGTGAATCTATACAATAAAACCGAAAAAGTCTTTGTCCACGGTGCCCTATGTCATCAGCGCATCATCCACATGCCATACAAAACAAGCGCACGCATTCGCATAACACGATCACAATAAATACACTTACTCGGGTTATAATACGTGTCTTCCATGAGGCCCATATGCATTGGGGGTGGGGCTCCAGAAGGTGGTACTCCAGGAGGGGGTGGAGCTCCAGGATGCGGTCCTGCTCCGGCAGAGGGCAGGGGCGGAGCACCCGGGGGTGGGCCTCCACCATCAGATAGTTGGCGGTTGCGTTGAGAAGAATAACGCTTAACACGTATGCCCTGTCCTGCCTGTACAGGAAATGCATAAACTCTCAAAAGGATTTAAGGTGACAATCTATATTAGAAAATGAGAGAAAAGCCACGTCTAACATCATCACGCACAATGACTTAATAAAATATCTAGATTCACATTAATCAGTAGTTTCGTTCATCCTTATGCTGCTCTTTATTGGATCAGCCAATGAAATTAATAATATACCTCATCCATTACGTTGCAAATCAGTGGATATAAAATAAAGCAGAAAGGAAATAATTGTACAAATATACAAGGAAGTGAGCGAGGGAGGGTAGATTCACAGCAAGAGAAATGGCCTTGAAATATCAGAAGAAAGTTCCTAGCTAGATTGGACTTATTATTTATTTAAATAAATAAATAAAAACTGGCCACTCAACTCCATAGTCCATCCACCAAATGTCTCGGAGAACCATCTTTTCACAGATCAAACGAGAGTTTTCCACCAAGGTAACTTCAATTCCATTGAATGTTTTCATACAAAGTAAACTAGACTTGAGAATCGATCCTAAAATTTTTTTTTTTAACAAAAATGGTCACAGAACAAATATGCAGAACCTCACCACGTCATCCACTCTATACTGTGCATTCGAGGTGTTCGGGGACACGTCATTGATACCTGCATGGCAAAACGTTCAGAGAGCACAGATGTTATTGTTGTAAAGTTCTAGTTCCTCTTTTAAGGTAAGAATCTGGTGCGAAAACATAAGTTTGATTACAATTATCGAAATGCTGTTTGACATTGCCATTCTGAGGACGCAGTTTTGTTTTTTTGTTTTTTTTTGTATACAAGATCGAGGCTCGTGAAAGAGCTAACATTAATCACACAAAAAGTCAAACCGACACATAAAACACAAAAAATAAGGGGAGCAGTAGACAAGATGGGAAGGGATGGGGAAGGACACAAACGCAACATTTGAGAGCAGGGATATCGGGAGAAAAGTGGGAGGGGGGGGGGGAGGGCTTGGGAGGAGGTGGGAGAGGTATAAAACATATGAACACTGCAAGGACTTCCCTGAAAGAAGTTGGTATTTCAAAAAAGTGAATCTGGGGTGAAATTAGCGGGGGTAGAAAAGATCAAGGTTTTGGATGGTGGAAGATAAGAGATGGTGGTGGACAGCTGTTTTAAAGACCTGGAGGGAGGAGTAGGATTGAAGGGAGTGGGGGAGTTTGTCCAGAGGTGGGAGAAAAGGGGAATGAAAGAGTGAAGGTGAGCAGAGAGCCTAGATTTTGGCAGTTTAACCATAAGAGGGTTGCAGGCAGATCTTGCGCGACCTGAAGGAATATTGGGGGGGACAGAGCACAGAGAGAGCTGGGGGAGCAAGGCCGGAGAGGAGTCGGTAGAAGACAGAAAGACCACCTACCTGCCTGCGGTGAGTGAGTGAAAGGCCCTCGGAGTTAACTTCATCGCAGGAGATTCCAATGATTCTGAAAGCTTTGGTTTCAACAGCATGAAGCCGAGCTAGGTGTGAGGCAGGAGCACCAGCCCAGAGGGGGGAACAGTATTCCATTGAGCTGCGGATGAAAGCCTTCCAGTGGTGAGGAGCTCAGGTGTGCCAAGGAAGGACTTCGCACGACGGAGGATGCCCAGTCGGCGACTGGCTTTGGAGGCCAGCTTGGAAATGTGGTTTTCCCAAGAAAGATCATGGCAGATAGTGAGACCCAAAAGCTTGAGCGACAGAACGTCTTGGAGAGGATTGTTGAGAAAGTAGATGGGAGGGTTTTCCAGTTGGTCCTTTCGGAGAGACATTGTAAGAGTGTGAGATTTGTCAGGATTGAAAGACATGTTCCACTTGTTTGACCAGTCTGTGATTTTGTCCAGGTCTGCAGAGAGTGAGAAGGCTGCAGACTGCCGATCTGAGGGATGAGGAATAGAGCGGCAGATAGTGGAGTCATCAGCAAAGAGATAGAGAGGATTTTCCAGAGAGTAGGAGAGATCATTGATGACGACCAGAAATAGCACAGGGCCCAGAACACTACCTTGGGGAACTCCAGCCAGAACAGGAAGGGGAGATGAGAGAAATCCATTCAGGGCCACACGTTGCCTTCGACCAGAGAGGAAGTCTGCAAGCCATGAGTGGAGATTTCCATGGATACCATAGGAGGAGAGTTTGGTGAGCAGAGCTGGGTGCCAGACCGTATCGAAGGCACGTGATATGTCAAGTGAGACAGCTCTGATTTCCTGTTTGGCATTGAGGACCTCCATCCATTGTTGAGACAGCAGAAGCAACATGTCCAGAGTAGAATGACCTGGTCTGAATCCAAATTGATGACCAGAGATGAAGCCATTGTAGAAGAGGAAGGATTTGATATCCGAAGCAATGATGGATTCCATGACTTTGCTGATATCATTGGAGGCAGGCTGATTGGTCTGTAGTTGCAAGGATCTGTTTTTGCACCATTTTTGTGTAAAGCGGTAATGTTTGCTGATTTCCAAGATGCTGGCAGATGACCTTGAGTAAAAGAGAGGGTGAAAAGAACAGAGAGAGGGTGAGATAGAGCAGCAAAGCAGGAATTTAGGACCCGTGGGCTGATGCCATCTGGTCCAGTTGCAGAATCAGAGTCGAGTTTTGACAAAAACTTCTCCACCTTGTCAGGAGAGAAGGACATGAGTCCAGGAGCAGTTGGGTTCGACTGGGAAAGGTGGTGTGGAAGTGTAACTCAGTGTAACGTATTGATTGGCCCTGGTAACTCATTGATTAAATCTGGTAACGAAGCAGAATGTGCATGAACATGATAATCCTTTGGAAACACCTGGTCAAGGCCCCAGGCTAGAGCACCCCCCCCCCTGCTGTGTAAATGGAAATCACAGCAGGAGGGGAGCGAGCTGATGCCAGGACTCGGTGCGATGCATGACCTCGGGACATTAGCGGAGAAGAGATTACGAGTTCAGCGGACAGAGGATTAAGTCGAGTTGGTCCATATAAGCGGGAGCTGCGGCTGGAGTCGAGAGGACTTGCTACGTGAAGCGCTGACCGAACGGGAGTGTCGGATGGAGAGAAGGACCAGCGAAAAGAGTTAACCTGATCCATTATATTATGCGGTATCATTTTGGTAATTGGATGAAGTGAATACAGTTTAATAAACTAGACCTTTAGTAACCTGTGTCCGGTCTTTGGAGTCCTGTGAGTCCCCCAGTACAAATTCCCTGACAATCTTGGAGGCACCGCTGACATCAATTGTACACACAAACAAGTCTTCTTTAAAAGGTGAGTGTGTCTTGTTTGGTCCAATATGATTTACGAACTTGGAAGTTATGGGTACATACATGGGGGAGCAGGTGGTCTGGGGCTTCTTTGCGCACCGATGCCGCGATATAGGTGGCGTGAGCCATCACAAATGGGATTTCGATAAACGACTGTAGCAATTTATTCGTTTTTTTTTCTAAATGATTTCTGTAAATACGTATTTTTGCGCTGGTTATTAAAGGGCCTTGCTGTGACCTGGAAGCGGACGGAGCAAGTGTGCACCTTGCGACCGCTTGCTTCCAGGACGTGTAAGGCCGGTACACTCGTTTACCCACCCGAACACGGATAAAGTACTACTTTTTTTTTTTGCACTTGTTCGAAGCACTTGACTTGATCGGCGCTCGGCGAGCGACAGGGAACCGGGAAACGGAATTATATTTATATATATATATTTCCAATATGGTACACCGGCCACAACGATTTTAGCGATTATCCGAGTTTTTTTTTTAACGATTTCTGTAAATACGTATTTTTCCTGCGCTGTGTAATTCTTCTGACACGCGCCACGAAGAAACGCACCACTGATGTGCATGAAGCGACTTGTTTGCCGGTTCGGTAAGGTCCGTCCGTACACGTGTACAATCGTGTACACCCGTTTTAAATAAATAATTTTTTTCAGTTTTCCCGCCATGCCTATAAATTCATGACAGACAACCCCCCCTCATGCCGGTCCAGAATTATGATGAAAAATGGCGATTGAGAAAAAAAATTGCATCAAATTTTGTCCAGGTCCATCAAGAAGCCTTTGAGACATGCTTCACGGTTGAATAAAAAACCACCGTTTAGAGTACTTCTTTTTTTTGTTCAAAGCACTCGACTTGGAGCCAGCGACTTGCTCGGCGGGGGATATAATTTTAGATATATATATAGTACGGGCATGCCCTAGTGAGAGATAATTACAGGAAATGGTGTTTGTGAGTAACAACCACCCTCTGGTCGAGGCTCATAGAAGGGGTGATGCTTACTGATTCGGCACGCTTACAATAGGTGTTAATGGTGGGATGTCAGAGGTTTTGGTGTGGGTTAATGTTCAAACTTGTTGGAACTTGTTGTTGGAACTTGCTGTTGGAACTTGCTGTTGGAACTTGTTGTTGGAACTTGTTGTTGGAACTTGTTGTTGGAACTTGTTGTTGGAACTTGTTGTTGGAACTTGTTGTTGGAACTTGTTGGAACTTGTTGGAACTTGTTGGAACTTGTTGGAACTTGTTGTTGGAACTTGTTGTTGGAACTTGCTGTTGGCACTTGTTGGAACTTGTTGGAACTTGTTGTTGGAACTTGCTGTTGGAACTTGCTGTTGGAACTTGTTGGAACTTGTTGTTGGAACTTGCTGTTGGAACTTGCTGTTGGAACTTGTTGTTGGAACTTGTTGTTGGAACTTGTTGTTGGAACTTGTTGTTGGAACTTGCTGTTGGAACTTGTTGTTGGAACTTGTTGTTGGAACTTGTTGTTGGAACTTGTTGTTGGAACTTGTTGTTGGAACTTGTTGTTGGAACTTGTTGGAACTTGTTGTTGGAACTTGTTGTTGGAACTTGCTGTTGGCACTTGTTGGAACTTGTTGGAACTTGTTGTTGGAACTTGTTGTTGGAACTTGCTGTTGGCACTTGTTGGAACTTGTTGGAACTTGTTGTTGGAACTTGCTGTTGGAACTTGCTGTTGGAACTTGTTGGAACTTGTTGTTGGAACTTGCTGTTGGAACTTGCTGTTGGAACTTGTTGTTGGAACTTGTTGTTGGAACTTGCTGTTGGAACTTGTTGTTGGAACTTGTTGGAACTTGTTGTTGGAACTTGCTGTTGGAACTTGCTGTTGGAACTTGTTGGAACTTGTTGTTGGAACTTGCTGTTGGAACTTGTTGTTGGAACTTGTTGGAACTTGTTGTTGGAACTTGTTGTTGGAACTTGTTGGAACTTGTTGTTGGAACTTGTTGGAACTTGTTGTTGGAACTTGTTGTTGGAACTTGTTGTTGGAACTTGCTGTTGGCACTTGTTGGAACTTGTTGGAACTTGTTGTTGGAACTTGTTGTTGGAACTTGCTGTTGGCACTTGTTGGAACTTGTTGGAACTTGTTGTTGGAACTTGCTGTTGGAACTTGCTGTTGGAACTTGTTGGAACTTGTTGTTGGAACTTGCTGTTGGAACTTGTTGGAACTTGTTGTTGGAACTTGTTGTTGGAACTTGCTGTTGGCACTTGTTGGAACTTGTTGGAACTTGTTGTTGGAACTTGTTGTTGGAACTTGTTGGAACTTGTTGTTGGAACTTGTTGTTGGAACTTGTTGTTGGAACTTGTTGTTGGAACTTGTTGTTGGAACTTGCTGTTGGAACTTGTTGTTGGAACTTGTTGGAACTTGTTGTTGGAACTTGTTGTTGGAACTTGTTGTTGGAACTTGTTGTTGGAACTTGTTGTTGGAACTTGCTGTTGGCACTTGTTGGAACTTGTTGTTGGAACTTGTTGTTGGAACTTGCTGTTGGCACTTGTTGGAACTTGTTGGAACTTGTTGTTGGAACTTGCTGTTGGAACTTGTTGGAACTTGTTGTTGGAACTTGCTGTTGGAACTTGTTGGAACTTGTTGTTGGAACTTGTTGTTGGAACTTGCTGTTGGCACTTGTTGGAACTTGTTGGAACTTGTTGTTGGAACTTGCTGTTGGCACTTGTTGGAACTTGTTGGAACTTGTTGTTGGAACTTGCTGTTGGAACTTGCTGTTGGAACTTGTTGTTGGAACTTGCTGTTGGAACTTGTTGTTGGAACTTGTTGTTGGAACTTGCTGTTGGAACTTGTTGTTGGAACTTGTTGGAACTTGTTGTTGGAACTTGCTGTTGGAACTTGTTGTTGGAACTTGTTGGAACTTGTTGTTGGAACTTGCTGTTGGAACTTGTTGTTGGAACTTGTTGGAACTTGTTGTTGGAACTTGTTGTTGGAACTTGTTGTTGGAACTTGTTGTTGGAACTTGTTGGAACTTGTTGTTGGAACTTGTTGTTGGAACTTGTTGTTGGAACTTGCTGTTGGCACTTGTTGGAACTTGTTGGAACTTGTTGTTGGAACTTGTTGTTGGAACTTGCTGTTGGCACTTGTTGGAACTTGTTGGAACTTGTTGTTGGAACTTGCTGTTGGAACTTGCTGTTGGAACTTGTTGGAACTTGTTGTTGGAACTTGCTGTTGGAACTTGTTGGAACTTGTTGTTGGAACTTGTTGTTGGAACTTGTTGTTGGAACTTGTTGTTGGAACTTGCTGTTGGAACTTGCTGTTGGAACTTGTTGTTGGAACTTGTTGTTGGAACTTGTTGTTGGAACCCGTACTTATTTAATTAATTACATTTCTTATTACATTACAGTAATTACATTACAGTAATTACCTGAGGTAATTACAGTAATTACAGTTCCGGTAATTACAGTAATTACAGTAATCATTACAGTAATTGCAGTAATCTTATTACAGTAATTACATTACATTAACTCAGGCACCTTTTGAGTAAGGAAGCTGATATTTGGACATGACACTGACCAAGTGATGTGGCTGTCAAGGAAAATATTGATTTATTGATTAATCATTTAATAAATTAACTCGTTGATTTATAAATGACTTATTTAATTAAAATTCCTGAGAGATACATCTTCGGATGAAATACTTGCAGATTGGTTATGCTATGAGCCAATTGATTAAGGAAAATATTTTGTGATGGCCATATTGGCAATTTCGTGGCCATATTCGTGGCAACTCAGTTAGTGCCACTGCACCTTTAAAATGCATCCCTGCGTTCATTTTTCGATCGATTGAGTTGAAATTTTGAACAATCGGATCTGGACTGTCGTTGTTAACGACTCTAGCACGCACTCGTCCAATCAGGATGGAGCGGTATGGTCCCCGGATCATCACTGCCCGCAGTTTTAATTAATTTTACTTTTTCTCTTGGTCATATAATTTTGAAGACATGCGTGTCATGATAGAGGAAATGTTTGTTCTGTTGAACGGAATAAATGTTGTTTATTTGTGTGGGAGTGTATTTTTGTGTATTTCTTGTGTATTTTGGATATATTTTCACGACTAATTCCAGTTAACATCCTGCAAAATTTGCTCGTTTGCTGGCCGAGTCGAAATTGCGTTGAGTTTCTATGGCATGCGCCATTAAAAGCGCTGTGTAATGGTTGAGCTCCTTTTATTTCGGTTTGGTCATGCGGATGAGCAAACAAAGTGACAAATGCTGCGGCTGGAGCAGTAGAAGCGATGTTTTTTTAATGGAAACGATGTAATGAGTAATTAAAAGTGGGAGGGGGCAACACCACGCATACCTCTTTTAAGGTGTGTATAAACCCTGGAATATTTCAGCAATCAATACAATGCTGAAACTATGTAAGTTAAGTTAATGAGTAATTTACTGAATAATTTAATGAGTAATTTAATGAGTAATTTAATGAGTAATTTAACGAATAATTTAATGAGTAATTTAATGAGTAATTTAATGAGTAATTTAACGAATAATTTAATGAGTAATTTAATGAGTAATTTAATGAGTAATTTAATAAGTAATTTAATAAGTAATTTAATGAGGAATTAAAAGTGGGAGGGGGCAACACCACGCATACCTCTTTTAAGGTGTGTATAAACCCTGGAATAAACGTGGGAGGGGGCAACACCACGCATACCTCTTTTAAGGTATGTATAAACCCTGGAATATTTCAGCAATCAATACGATGCTGAAATGATGTAATTTACTGTGTAAGAGGGTCGACCTTGGGTTTGTTTGGGTTTGTTGTTTATTTTGTGGATGTGTATTTTTTTGTGTATTTTGGATATATTTTCACGACTAATTCCAGTTAACATCCTGCAAAATTTGCTCGTTTTCTGGCTGAGTCGAAATTGCGTTGAGTTTCTATGGCATGCGCCATTAAAAGCGCTGTGTAATGGTTGAGCTCCCTTTATTTCGTTTTGGTCATGCGGATGAGCAAACAAAATGACGAATGCTGCGGCTGGAGCAGTGGAAGCGATTTTTGAATTGTTCAATGATTATTCGATATTGTTATGACTTATTGTCAATAGGTATACTGAGTGGCCATGAGGTAGCCTGTTGCTATGTACAGTTTTATTCTATTGTTGATTATACCACATAATTGTGGTGATAAAGGAAATGTTCGTTTTAAATAGATGATTATGATATGACCATGACTATAAAATCATGATGATTATTATGAATGATATCATAGGGTTCAAATGCAGAATGATTGCATGAACTTGGGAAAGAACTTTCAAGCCCTATGGGATAAATTGGGTGTTACAAGCAATGGAGCTTCAAAATTTAGCATGATTGAAGGAATTTTACAGTCTTATTTCAGTAGTTTTACGAAATTTAAATTGCCAAGAGATTTTGGGTACTATTAAAGGAAAAATGATGAGATATTTTTTCCAATGAACTTTAATATCTGCCATCCATTTTGGCTGTCTCACGAATGAAGGATGAGTTGCCTTTAGTGGTTGCAAAGAAAATTTGTGGAGACCAGGCAAAATGGGGAAATATGTCAGATATGACCCTAGGACAGGACGGTGATTCATCAATTGACATGAGGTACGAACCAGAGGTGACGACCGATGAGTCGATCTCAGTCAATGGATGGACCTGTCCTGACATCATTGGGGAAAGGGCTTATGCAAGGAGTCATTCAAAATGATTAATTTGATTTATTGATGAATATTGATGAATTAATTGAAATTGAATAATTGATTGAATTGTTAATTGATTGAATCTAATTGATTGAATTTAATTGCATAAATTGAACTGAATAAATTGAATTGAATATATTGATTGTTTGATTGATGAAAATGCGGTCTCAAGAAAGAAGCTTTGATATCTTTGCGAGATATTATCAATGTGGAGACAACCTGGGAAAATTGAGCAAGGTGGTGAGTTTATATACAGATATGTATGTGCGGTTACCATTGTGTGATTTCCCCGTCAAACAGAGCGGACACCTGAGGATTCACCCACTTCATACTGACCCTCCGGCTCATCTGCAAATACTGATCTGTGAGATTGGATTGTGCAAAAGCCACAGCTGAGGGAGATTCTCTGGAAATCACCGTGTGAACAGGTGGAGAGATCCTTCCTGGAGGTACGAGTGAAGCTTTAGAGGAACCTGGAACAAGCTACAACGCATCCAACGCTACTTTGATAAAAGGTGGAACAAACTCCAGTAGATTTATTTATAGGACATATAGTATAGGTGTGTACAGGTGCATTCCAAAGCGCAGATCCTAGTAATCTACCTGGTACATTGAGGGAATATTGAGTGTTATTCACATACAGGCAAAATGGGAAATGGAGTCTGCAAGGGTAAACAAGGTCAGCTAGACGTGTCCCAAAGAGGCGCTTGCGTCAACCACATGTATCAGCAATATGGTCCACATTCACTTAAAGATTTGGAATCTTGGCATGAATGGACAAAAGGGAGAAAGAAGGAATTCCCCAAGGATGGCACGTTTGACAGGAACACATTGGAAACACTCAGAGAAGAATTAGAAGCAAGAGACAGACAGAAGTTGAAGGTGGATTGGAAACCATTTTATTACTGGGACATCGAGTCTAGAGACAGGGAGACCAAAACGAAAATGGGGGGTGTGAAGAAAGAAATGAAGCAGATACAACATAGGTTGGAAAAGGTATCCACTCAAATGCCTCTTGAAGTTAGCAATGTAAAGCGATCCCAGTCCAGATTGTACCCAGACGCAAGGTCATATGAGATAAATGAACTAGAAGAGGAAACTCCTCCACCCTATCGGCGACATATTGTATATCAGCCACAGGAAGTACAGGCACCCGTACCTCTACCTACCGAAGGGCCAGTACAGAGTGAAACGATTGGCTCTAGCCGACAGAAGACAGGTGAAAGCAGTGCCCCAGTTGAGGTAACTACCCCAGAGGGTGCAACTGGAGGACAGGAACCGACTCAAAGTGGGCAAGCGATACAACCAGCTGCAACAACTTCAACATACTCCCCATGGCACCATACAAGGAGTAAGGGTCCTGTGATGAATGCCAATCTATCCAACGATCAATATGATTTGCCAATGAACATTCAAAACTTGACTCTCCCACAGGAAGGTTTTGAACAATGTGGCGTTATGAATTTCCCGCAACGGCAATTTCCAGGGGCAAATGAGGAACGCCCAGATTTGATGTATAGACCTTGGCAAATACACCAATTGAAGGCATTACAGAGCGGTATGCCATCAATCAAAACAGATCCACTTCAATTCGCAGAAGAGCTACGATTGATTGTGGAGACGCAATTGCCGACTATAAGAGACATGGAAATACTCTTAAAGTGGGTAATTCCTAATACCACCACTTTGAAGACATTAATGAGTGAGGCAAACTGGGTACATGCAATAAATGGACAATTAGACATACCCGCGGAGGCTAAAATGGCACAGATAAATAAATTAATAGAGGCCATACAAAAATTGCCGCCCGTGACTGATTGGAATAAAGTGGTTACGTGCAAACAGAAAACAGGAGAGGATGCTAGTGATTATTTAGACAGATTGCGAGATGTTTTTCGATTATATTCGGGAATAGACCGGGCACAAATCGACAATGCCCTAAAACCCCTTTTTATTAATGGTCTGTTGCCGAAATTGAAGAGTGAAGTGGAAAGACAGTGCATTGCTTGGGAAGGCAAGCCGATGCAAGAAATATTGAATTATGCTTTGCATCATCAGCGAATTCAGGCCAGGAACAGTGCTATAAATGCCGAAAAATTGATGCAACTACAGACACAAGCCCTGATGACTACGAACCAACGCAATAGGTTTTCTATGCAACAACGCAACAATGCAACAGACAACAACTATGAGTCAGGAGAAAACCAGAGGTCAAAATGGCAACCCGGAGACCCAGACATGCAACCCAGCAAGACAAGCCAACAAGTGGACATACCAGGTAACGACAGGAACCGGTGTTTCAATTGTGGAAAGAGGGGACATTGGAAAAGGGCATGCCCATACCCCAACAGAAGACAATTTCGACAGGGAAACCAAGGACAGGGACACTACCAACTACCACCACCTCAGCCAACATATAGGGCTCCATTGAAGAACGCCCCAATTAAGGGAGGACCTCAGCAGAATAGATGGTCTGAAACGCCCTTCTGACTAGACCAGAATGACCAAGTGGCAGCACTTCCGTTAATCTCAAGGTCGGCTGCACAGGAACCAAATGTTAGTTTGACAATAGGCGGACGCAAGGCTCCTTTCCTAGTTGATACGGGAGCCACTCGTTCCACGTTGCGTCGAGCAGATTTTCCCAATATACCATTGTCAAAACACTATACGACGGTGGTAGGAGTATCAGGGGTTCCCATACATACGCCTGTCACAAAGGAATTGCGTGTCCAACTTGGCCCATTGACTGCACAACATGCCTTTCTTGTGGCATCTGGCGTTCCAGTAAATTTGATGGGAAGAGATTTATTGTGCAAATTGAACTGTACTGTCATATGTAAGAAAAACGGAGTGTATCTAGAAATGCCAGAACATTCCCACGACTTCGTCATTGATATGCTACAAAGCGCAATAGAACCAAGAACACATCGATGGGAAATCAATGATACACAAAAGGCAGAACTTTTGTACCATAGTTTTATGACATTGAAGGTTGCAATGCCCAAAGTACAGGAGTGGGTAGACAGCTACTTGATGGATTCTCTGAAATGGCAGACTGATCTTCACTGTACGACATGTCATGACCCTATAGGGAAGGAGGTGTCCTATGCAGAGAACGTTTCTAGATACCTGGACACAAGGTATGATGTACATATAACATCACTGTGGGTAGGAGAACAGGGAATTGGCATGTCAGTGTCTTTGACGCCAGATCAACAACTCCTGTGGAATCAACCAGAAACAACAACCCCACACGTCACCTTAGCGGTGGCACAAGGATATGAAGCAAAAGATGTTGGAACAATGATTGCAACTTTGAAAGATTGCAAAAACATGAGATACATGGGAGAAATTCAACAAGCCCCACTTTATGACTTAGATGGAGAAGGATTTTGCTGGCAGCTTGTAGAGCAGGCGCTTTCTTCAACCTTCATCATGATTGATGAACCAATTAACACTAAAAATGTTGGGCTATACCTACTCAGCTCCGACACCAATGGGGATCCGGACCCACTCGATCAAATACCAACATGCTTGTGGACAACGCATCCGAATGATGTGGGACGAATCAAGAGTGTGGCACCGGTAAGGATCACAGTAGATGATTCTAAGCCACTGCCTAGAAAGCGCCAATATCCATTGAGACCAGAGGCAAAAGCTGGTATTGCACCAGTGATTCGATCATTGGCGGATCAGGGAGTTATAGTTCGCACCGTGAGCATGTGCAACACTCCTATTTTACCTGTGAAGAAGCCAGGCAAGACTACCTGGAGATTTGTACAGGATCTTCGAGCAATTAATGATTGTGTCATCCCAGCCTATCCGGTGGTCCCTAATCCCATCACTGTACTGTCAAGTATTCCAAGCAATACAAAGTTCTACTCCGTGGTGGACTTATGTTCGGCGTTCTTTAGTGTACCCATTCATGAGGATTCGCGTTATTTGTTCGCGTTCACGTACGAAGGCTCACAATTCACTTGGACTGTTCTACCACAAGGGTACACAGAGAGCCCAACTTTGTTTTCACGTGCTCTACATGAAGACCTCAGCGACATTGAGTTTCCTGGAGGCTCAGTGATGGTACAATATGTTGACGACCTTCTCATATGCTCGACTTCAAAGGAAGCATGTAAACAGGACACTGTTGTGCTACTGACAGCATTAGCAGACAAAGGCCACAAGGCCTCAAGAGATAAGTTGCAATTCTGTAAGGAAGAGGTGAAATACTTAGGACATATTCTGAAAGGAGATACGAGACGACTTTGCCCGGAACGTGTAAAGGCGATCAGGGCACTCCCAAAACCTACAACTGTCAAGCAGATGAAATCTTTCCTGGGGACAACAGGGTTTTGCCATCAGTGGATTGCTGATTATGCATCACTGACTCGCCCTCTGCTGGACATCAGCTTACCAAACAGTCCAATTCCTTTGAAATGGACCCCGGAGGCTGAACGAGCTTTTACGACATTGAAAGATACCTTAGCATCAGCTCCTGCTTTAGGACTGCCGGATTATGAGAAAAATTTCTTTCTCTACTCACATGAGAAAGGAGGATTTGCCCAATCGGTGTTGGCGCAAAAACATGGGGGAAAACTGCGCCCTATAGCGTATCACAGCACTCGATTGGATCCAGTAGCACGAGGGTTTCCACAGTGCTTGCGAGCAGTGGCAGCAGCATCGTATGCAGTAGAAGCCACAGCTACAATAGTCCTGGGGTGCCCCTTAATTCTCCTTGTTGAGCATGCCGTGGCGACGGTTTTGCTGAAGGCAGGAACACAGCACCTTTCAGCATCAAAGGCTACAACGTATGAACTAGGATTGTTGGCACCGTCAAACCTCACCATTCAGCGTTGCCCAACGCTGAACCCAGCATCTATGTTGCCAACAGAGGAAGATGGTGAGCCCCATGATTGTGCAGAGGTATTGGCACATGCACTAGTGCCTCGCATTGACTTGAAGGACATTCCCATCCCAGACGCAGATCTGGTACTGTATGTTGACGGATCATCATCAAGAGCATTGGACGGTACACTACTGACAGGATATGCAGTATGCACAGATGCTGAGACATGGGAGAGTGGGAAATTACCAAACACTTACTCGGCTCAACAGGCAGAACTGTATGCATTAACTAGAGCCTGTCATTTAGCGGAAAGCCAGAGAGTAACCATTTATACAGACTCCAGGTACGCGCATGGGGTCGTTCATGATTATGGTGCTCTCTGGAAACAGAGAGGATTTTTGACATCTTCGGGAAGCCAAATAAAAAACGGGAGGTTGATTGCTAGCCTCTTGGAAGCAATCCTTCTACCATCGGCCATTGCAGTGGTAAAATGTGAGGCCCATACACAAGGAAGAGATGAGGTCTCACAGGGAAATGCAAGGGCGGATGAAGCAGCGAAGCTTGCGGCACATTTGGAACAAGACCCGGTGATCATACAGGGACCTGTAAGGGTTCCTGAAAATACCGCGACGCTGCAAGACATCAGCGCTATGCAAGAAGTGGTGGAAGACCGGGAAAAAGAGGTGTGGGTACAGACTGGATGCACATTTGACAAAGAATCTAAATTATGGACTACTCCTGATGGACGTGTTGTCGCCCCTCGCCAATTGTTGCCATGGATTGCTCGTCTGGCTCATGGAGTGAGTCATACAGGTAAAGGAGGAATGTGTGCATCAGTGTTAAAACAATGGTATGCACCTGGGTTTACACGTGTGGCAGAGCAATGTTGTGCTACATGTCAGGTGTGTCAGACGTATAATCCAGGCAAAGGTGAAAAGACTACACCAGGAGCTCATCCCGCACCGACAGGTCCGTTTGTACATTTACAGATGGATTTTATCCAAATGGAAAAGTGCGCTGGATTTCAGTTTGTCTTAGTGATTGTCGACATGTTTACAAAATGGGTAGAAGCTTACCCTTGTCGACATGCAGATGCCAAAACAGTGGTGAAGATTCTGTTGAAGGACTTCATATGTCGCTTTGGAGTTCCTTGCAGGATTTCTTCTGATCAGGGTACGCATTTCACAGCAGATGTTATTAAGGAATTGGGTAAGACAATGCAGATAAACCTTCATCTTCACTGTCCTTATCACCCCCAATCGGCGGGAGCAGTGGAACGACACAACGGAGTAATAAAGAACAAGCTGGCCAAAATCTGTGCGGACACTAACTTGAAATGGCCAGATGCCATTCCACTTGCACTCCTCGCAATGAGGGCTACTCCCAATAGGAGAACGGGATTATCCCCGCATGAAATCTTGATGGGGAGACCAATGCGGGTACCTCATTCACCTCCCCTGATGATCAAGGAGATGGATATTCACCAGATGGATGATTTGATGTACTCTTTCTGTATTGAATTGACCAAAATCGTGAAGATGTTTCATTCCCAGGTGAAGGAAGCTTTACCAGAACCTGCAGAGAATGAGTGTCATTCTTTTCAACCTGGAGATTATGTGTACATCAAAATTTTCAAACGAAAAACTGCGTTGACACCACGATGGTCAGGACCACATCAGGTGCTGTTGACAACGCATACTGCAGTAAAATGCCAAGGCAGACCAAGTTGGATTCATGCCTCTCATTGCAAGCGAGCACATGGTGCTAAAGTGGATGGCCCCACAGAAAACGAGGCTGCACCTAGCAGCCCAGCAGAACATTCAGTGGCGGATAAATGATACTCGTGATTTACATTCATTTGAATTACATTTTAACGCCCCTTGTAGTGATTGATTATTTCATCATATAGTAGTCCTACTTGAGTTAGTGACATTTATTTGCCTACATGACATACAACTACCTACTGATATTAGTACAGCATCAGTGATAATGTAGCACAATTACACTCATGATCAAGGGAGTTAGGTGGACCCCGGGATATAAGGGAATCAGGGAAAGGCAAATAATCAGACTTATGTTAAATAATAAGGAATTTTTAGGGATTTTCTTTCATTAACCTGTTAGGAAGTTTGTTAGTTACGATGTTGAATTTTATTGCCATGTAATTATGTTATAGGTACGGACATATACAAGGGGTAGCTCACATGTTTTACAGATGGATACAGGTGGGACAAAGGGAAACACCGTATCAAGACAAGCCGACCAATCAAGGGAAACCAGAGACTTCTACTTCAGATACTCCTTGAAAATGGTGATATTTATCCTAGGAATGGGTTCTCTGGTAGTGGGGACTCTGTGTTGTATGGATTATTTTGGGGTAATGAGGGAACAAAACGCAACACCAGCAAATGATACACAGATATATGATCATGCGGAACGACAAAAGCAGAAGAGAAGTTTGATGAAGGATAAAGACACACCTTTAGAATCCGATGGATTACACGGGATAAATACTTTTTTACATTTAGCCCATACAAGGGCTGCTATAGCAAATGAAAGTAATTGTTGGATATGTACACAAATGCCGCATTCTAGTGAGATCGGAGTACCATTGGAGGCAGTTCCTTTTGGTTGGGCGGAATTATGTAGCCGCTTCCCTCACACCCTGATAGCATCAGATTTTAACGGCCAACTGTCCGGGGAAGAGGGATGGAAGAAAGGGGGATATAATTGTAACCAATTTGAGGACAGTTATAGACCTACATATGATAAGAACAAAATGCCCTCTTACATGACCGTCCAGCAGCAAATAACAGGATTAATGTGTATCACCAGACCCCAAACGCCTACGCATAACAGGTCTATGGGAACCTCTAAATGCCACAATTATGGTCACGAAGAAGGCTGGATGAGAACACCTGTCCCACTAGGACCAAATGGCACGAAGGGTTTAGCTTTATATTGGGAAGGTATGTGGGGAATGGACAACACATGGACATATAATAATACGTATTTTATATGTGGACACAAGGCATATCCGTATCTTCCCTCGGGATGGTTCGGAACATGTTTTCTGGGGTTTGTGCTTCCACACATGCGCCTGTTAACAAAGTCACCAACGCATATCCTGCATTCTAGGCAGAGAAGAACTATTAGCATGGGGGAATGGATTGGAATGGTAATATTTCCATTTTATGGAACCTGGAAGGCAGGGCGAGAACTCAGGCACATGGCATTGGCTATGGAGAAGTTGGCAAATAAAACAGCTAGTGGATTGGAAAAACTTACAAGAGAGCTGGCAGCAACAAGAACGATGGCATTACAAAATCGTATGGCATTAGATATGCTGTTAGCAGAAAAAGGAGGTACATGTGCAGTCATTGGTACAGATTGCTGTACGTACATACCTGATGAGTCAGAAGAAATTTATAACATAGCCGATACAATCAGACAAGAGGGAGCAAGATACCACGATTATATAAAAGGGGGTGCCTTTGCATGGTTGGGAAACACATTTGGAGGGGTGGTAGCTAAGATACTCCAATATTTGTTTGTTGGTTTAGTAGTTATATTGGCAATTGTTTTAGTGGTGGCTTGCTTGAAAGCCTTAGTGACGGT
Source organism: Myxine glutinosa (assembly GCF_964187855.1). NCBI lineage: Eukaryota > Metazoa > Chordata > Myxini > Myxiniformes > Myxinidae > Myxine > Myxine glutinosa. The sequence continues at coordinate 13,777,845 of NC_136272.1, read as the reverse complement.
GTGTTTGAATAAGGTAACCAACAACACGATGATAACGCATGAAGTGACAAATGAGGAAAGAAATGTGGAACCAGAAAAGGAAGACTTTTATGGCGACATAAATACTGAGATTAAAAGACTAAATCAAGTGATGTTGCAAATGAATACAGTAGAATTAAGATAATGGCATAACGACAATGTTATGAGTTGTGTCAATTACAATATCAATGAACTCATATCACCACGAGTGACACACTGTTAGAAAAAAAAAAAAAAAAAGAGGGAAAAGAAAAAGTGGAGAGGAATTATGGTAATAATACATTATGCTTAATTTGTTGGTTTGGGAAAATTGTTGTTGGGAATTAGGTATTCCCGTTTGTGATTGTAATCATATACAATGCTATTCTTAGTTTAGTAATAAAATACATACCTGATTGAATATTATTTGTGTGACGCATATAAATGAATATAACTTTTTGTGTTAAGGAAAAACAACAAATTGTTGAATGTGAAACTGTCGGAAGATATACATGATTATGCTGATTTCATGGTAAGATGTACCCTATCTGATTCAGTGTGTGCGGAAAGCAGATTCAGATATGACTGAGCATAAGGATAAGACGAGATCACATTTTGGAGGGATTGCTAACGGAATTGGGAAGAAGAAAGAAAGAAAATTTGTGGCTAAAAAAAAAAAAATGAAGTTAATCGTGGCATACACCCTCTTTCTCAAAGAATGATGAAGACATTCTCCCGTGTAACTTGGAGATGAATGCTTACCTTCACCAAGGAAATTTATGTGACCATTTGCCTGGATCACACTGCAACATATGAAAGAAAGGCGATCACTTACTCTTGTTCGAAGACTTCGAACATTCACCACATCAGAAGTTGCAGGACAACGACATTTTACCTGCAACCTCTGTGAAATGCGGGGACATATGTTATTACTTCACCAACGTCCGGGGAACCAGCATGGAGCTGCAAAAAACGGCTGTGCCCTTGTCACAACAGCTGTGCACGATTCTGCTGGTTGCTCCTGGTAAGGACCATGAATGACCTGAACACCATGGTCCCAACATCAGTGTGGATGCATCCGGCATCCCTGTTCCACATCTTGCTGGCCAATCAACGTCACACCAATACTTGCTGCCCACTCACAATGAGGGAAGAGGCAAGTCGACTACAACTGGGTGAAGGCCTTGTTCAAGGAATCATTATGGTTCACAGCAAAAAAAAAGTGGCAAGAATGCTACATGGAGAGAAGGGTCAGTCTATGACTCCGCAGTGTTACCACAACAGCGAAATCCTACACGAAGTAGTGCAGGAGCTATGAAGACATTAGGAGAAAATGTTTCATACCTGGATTCAAACACAAGTGATCAGCCCTTCCTTTCAAACAAAGTTAACATTTGTGTGGAGGCAAACGTTTTTGCCAGATGGTGCAGATGCTTTACAAAACTTGAAAATGAAGTGAAATTGTTGTATCTTGGTGATGGTGAAGTGTTGTTTTGAAAATATATTTGTGATGCAAATGCAATAGATTGAACAATAGGGAAGGAGTCAATGACCAACGAAATGTTTTGTGATTCTTGCAGGATGACGGTGTATGCCTAAGGGAATTTGATTACCAAAGTGATTGATTATTTACTTATACTTGTAATGATGTTTACAAAGTGATTGATTATTTACTTATACTTGTAATGATGTTTACTAGTAGTGATTGATTGTTTACTTATATTGATGTTTAGATTAATGGTTAATATAAACAAAAACAAAAAGATGAGGGAATTGTGGAAGTGTAACTCAGTGTAACGTATTGATTGGCCCTGGTAACTCATTGATTAAATCTGGTAACGAAGCAGAATGTGCATGAACATGATAATCCTTTGGAAACACCTGGTCAAGGCCCCAGGCTAGAGCACCCCCCCCCCTGCTGTGTAAATGGAAATCACAGCAGGAGGGGAGCGAGCTGATGCCAGGACTCGGTGCGATGCATGACCTCGGGACATTAGCGGAGAAGAGATTACGAGTTCAGCGGACAGAGGATTAAGTCGAGTTGGTCCATATAAGCGGGAGCTGCGGCTGGAGTCGAGAGGACTTGCTACGTGAAGCGCTGACCGAACGGGAGTGTCGGATGGAGAGAAGGACCAGCGAAAAGAGTTAACCTGATCCATTATATTATGCGGTATCATTTTGGTAATTGGATGAAGTGAATAGAGTTTAATAAACTAGACCTTTAGTAACCTGTGTCCGGTCTTTGGAGTCCTGTGAGTCCCCCAGTACAAATTCCCTGACAGTGGGAACAGAGAGAGATGGGTTTGGGACACAAGATTTTGAGGCAAACACAGAGTTGAGGCATTCGGCTTTGTCACGTGCAGTGTCAACTGTGTAGCTATTTGAGGTAAGGGAGGGGATGGAGGGGGAACCAACACCAGAAACGGATTTGACCAGACGCCACCAGGATTTGGAGGAAGGAGACAGGTTTGAGAATTCAATCTTGAGTGTGGAGAGATAGTGCTTCCTGGCACTCCTGAGGGTAGACACACACTTGTTCCGAGCTTGGTGGAAGGAACTGAGATTGCCTTCAGTTGGATTTGCCTTCCAAGAGGCAAAGGCAAGTTGTTTCAGGGCAACTGCCTCACCACAAGATTCAGTGTACCATGGATGGGAGGAAGGGTAAGACAACTGAAGACGAGATGGGATAAATCTGTGCATGAGAGAGAGCAGTTTGCTTTGGAAGAATTCCCAGGAAGAATTGATGTCAGAGGCAGTGAAGATGGGAGACCAGTCCAGGTGATCGATGGCTGCTTGCAGCCCGTGCCAGTCGGCCTGAGTGAAATGCCAGACTCGTCGGCGCTGAGGAGGCTCTCTGAAAATGGCCAGAGAGATGTCCACTTTAACAAGCACGTGATCAGAAGAACCGATTGGAGCAGAAGAAGAGCAGCAGACATTTGCAAGGAAGTTAGTCATAACCAAGTCCAGAAGAGAAGATACTCCATTGACTGAGATCCGGGTCGGGAAATTGACAGATTGTGTCAGTCCCAATGAGTCACAGAAGTCCTTTGCTGAGGTGCCATGGCTGGTGAGAGCGGAACCCACACCCAGCCAGCTGGCATGATGACAGTTGAAGTCGCCACATATGAGGAAGAGAGAGTTTGGATGAGTTGATAGAAGTTGGTCCATGTTGTCCGACAGCAAAATGTAAATGGAGTCATCACTGTTTGGAGGACGGTACAGAACACATATGAATAAAAGGTGGGAGCGGCGAGGAAGCCGTAGCCAGAGGTACTCCTGGGGGTGGGGTGGAGAGAGGGCAGTGCAAGGAGAGTGAGGAAGAGAGTTTTTGATAAAGATTCCTGATATTGTCTTCCTATATGGTGACTTTATTATCGCATATTCTTGACAGACACAGACACGGCGGAGAGGGAGACACGGCGGGCAGGGAGACACGGCGGGCAGGGAGACACGGCGGGCAGGGAGACACGGCGGGCAGGGAGACACGGCGGGCAGGGAGACACGGCGGGCAGGGAGACACGGCGGGCAGGGAGACACGGCGGGCAGGGAGACACGGCGGGCAGGGAGACACGGCGGGCAGGGAGACACGGCGGGCAGGGAGACACGGCGGAGAGGGAGACACGGCGGAGAGGGAGACACGGCGGAGAGGGAGACACGGCGGAGAGGGAGACACGGCGGAGAGGGAGACACGGCAGAGAGGGAGACACGGCGGAGCGGGAGACACGGCGGAGAGGGAGACACGGCGGAGAGGGAGACACGGCGGAGAGGGAGACAGGGCGGAGAGGGAGACAGGGCGGAGAGGGAGACAGGGCGGAGAGGGAGACAGGGCGGAGAGGGAGACAGGGCGGAGAGGGAGACTGGGCGGAGAGGGAGACAGGGCGGAGTGGGAGACAGGGCGGAGAGGGAGACAGGGCGGAGAGGGAGACTGGGCGGAGAGGGAGACACGGCGGAGAGGGAGACACGGCGGAGAGGGAGACACGGCGGAGAGGGAGACACGGCGGAGAGGGAGACACGGCGGACAGGGAGACACGGCGGACAGGGAGACACGGCGGAGAGGGAGACATGGGGGTGAGGGAGACACGGCGGAGAGGGAGACACGGCGGAGAGGGAGGCACGGCGGAGAGGGAGACACGGCGGAGAGGGAGACACGGCGGAGAGGGAGACAGGGCGGAGAGGGAGACAGGGCGGAGAGGGAGACAGGGCGGAGAGGGAGACAGGGCGGAGAGGGAGACAGGGCGGAGAGGGAGACAGGGCGGAGAGGGAGACAGGGCGGAGAGGGAGACTGGGCGGAGAGGGAGACACGGCGGAGAGGGAGACACGGCGGAGAGGGAGACACGGCGGAGAGGGAGACACGGCGGAGAGGGAGACACGGCGGACAGGGAGACACGGCGGACAGGGAGACACGGCGGAGAGGGAGACACGGCGGAGAGGGAGACACGGCGGAGAGGGAGACACGGGGGTGAGGGAGACACGGCGGAGAGGGAGACACGGCGGAGAGGGAGACACGGCGGAGAGGGAGACATGGCAGAGAGGGAGACACGGCACGATGGAGAGAGACACAGCTGAGACAGAGACATGACAGACACACATCACTTTTAGGTTATCCCGACGTGTTACCTTTCGCCTCCTTTATTGCCTTTCAAATAAAAACTTTAACAAATGCAAATAGGTCCCCCGCCCACCCCTCTACCCCCCTTTAAAAGAATTCTGCCAGATAGAAAATGACAACCCACCTGGCATGTCATGCCTCATGTGAGGAATATGCTGCCGTTGATTCCAGTTCGAAGCCACAAGACCCATTTGGGCAATGCCTTGGCCAATGTTTGCCAACTCATGGTCGTCCTGGTCCCTGGGATCCCAGACCTTCACCGGCGGCACCACGTGCTGTTCGAGTGGTGCAACCGTCCGTACAGCCTGAGGATGAGGGTGTGCGAGTTCTTGCGAATCTGTAACGGTTGCAAGCGCCGGCGGAGCCGCTTCCAACAAGGCCTGACGATCTGCCTCCAAGCCCTTGACTCGTGAACGTCGCACACGTGAATAAGATTTTTTCTCCATCACTTTGGGCGCAGGAGGGGCCTCTTCCGATTGGATTGTCGCTGCATCTTTACTTAAAACATCTGATGGTCCTGTACAATTGACATCAAGTAACAAGGCAGTGTGATATTGAGGAACGTTCCTTTGAGGCCTTTCCTCGTTCTCGGCTGGATGCCTGTTGTCCATGGCCTCGTCCACTTTGTAGTTACCTCCCCGGTATTCCGTGGGCTTTCTAATTCTCTGTTTCTCGTCCTGCATGCCCTTTGACCTGTAAGAGGTCTCCCTGGGTATTGTGACGTCCTCGTCCTGCTCGTTTTGCCAGGTCTTTGGCGATCTCTGCAAATACTCTTTCTTCTGCGCGTAAGCGGGTCTGTCGTCTTCCGTCCACTCACGATCACTCTGAGGGTATCTGCAACAAATAACGTTATAAAAAAGTGAAAATAAACCTTGGCTTGAGAATAAAATTGCACAAAATCTTGTTCACAATTCTTCTTTCCTTTTTCAAGCACAAGACTTGAAATTCTAAGCTAAATCTGTTTTCTCCTTTCTCCTCATCCTTTTTTCAGGTAGGAGGCAGTTTGCAGGTGTCCAATGAACTTAAGTTCTCTGCAACGACATGGTGTACCTAAACTTTCAGAGAAAGCCAAATTGATGCAACTTCAACATTCGAACAAATTGGACTGACAAACAAGTTCAGAAAACCAAAACAAGGTATCATTCATTTCTCATTCAAAGAAGGAAACACGAATCAAAAGCTCAAAGATGACTTAATTGCTGATAATTTTCAAGCACTGTTCAAGATAACGTAATCCAGTAATGACGAACAACCCAATGGCTGGTTTTAACAAACCTGGGTTTCCTTTGAGCACGGACGCGTCCACGTGCAGACATGTTCCCCACGCGGATGTCATATCCGTACACCGCGACAAGCTCTGCACTGCATTTTGGCAACTGCTCATCCTCACAGTATAGGTCATGTTCCCATCGTCCCTCATCCTTCCACAACTTGCGGCCCCTTGCCTTGGCCCTGGGACAAACATTAAGAAGAGCGATGGTAGGCCATTGCACTGCAAAGAAACACCACCAGCGCTGGAAAAAAATGCATTGTTGGGGTTTACCTGGCGTCGTCTTCCTTCGCCCCTCCCCGGATGTCGTGCTCAAAGAACAGTCCTTTCCTGGGCACGTAGGCGGGGTTCTGCTTGTCTTCATCGGCATCTGGATTCTTATTGACACCCTTATTCTCAGCCTTCTCATCTTCCTACAGGAAAGGGAAGACAGACCAAGGAAACAGAAAACCCTTTAGTAACTGAAAATGCAACCTACAGTGGTACTGATGTTGAGGAAAAAATGTTATACAAGTGAAAGAAACATGCCACGAGTCACAATGACCTCAAGCGGCCTTTGGCTTTGTGAAGGGAAAGAATGCAGAAAAGTAAATAAATATGACTCAAAATTGTCCAAGGTCATCTATAGCCTGTAGACAGACCAGTGAATGCCAATTTGATGGTACCTTAAATCTTTCTAATGCAAAGAGACAATGAAAACTATACCGGTTCCCTGCATTAAACACACTTTGCCTTGACAGGGGTGAAAACATAACCTCCACCCACCTTTGGTGGCGGAGGTAAAAATAAATAAAGTTACATTTAAGAAGTTAACAACAGCTAAAGGATAGACACATCTTGGGCTACATAAAATCACACAGCACAATGTTTTAGTAAAAGTGTACATGAGCATATGCAGCACCTTCAGAAAGTATTGTCCTGTCACCAGCGATTAAAACTGCCGGATGACGAATAGCCGAGACCGTTGTAACTCCCGAGGTGCGTAGCCAAAATTGGCGGTTGGTCCATCGCGCATGGGTGAAGGAAACAAAGCGCTTACCTGGCCAGAAGCACACGGGTTTATACCGAAACCCACAATGAACAGACGCGACGCGACAAATAATATACAACAATAATGATTTAATGAAATTTAGCCTGGTGTTGGTTTAGCGGTCAGGGTGCCCGCTTGGGATCCGAGGATCCTGGGTTTGAATCCCGGTCGATCGCTGAATTAACGCCAGGGGGGTTGACTCAGCCTGTCATCCTTCCGAGGTCGGCAAATTGAGTACCAGCTTGCTGGGATGAATGATCCCGGTGTGTACCCCGGTTTAGAATAGGTACACCGTATCCCTGCGCATCGAAGAGCGTGACCAAGGGTTGGCGTCAGGAAGGGCATCCGGCCATAAAAACATTGCCTCAAACAGGGAACCATTATTGTCATGGGGCCCGCAAGGCTAACCCCCGCTCTCGCGGGGAAAATGGCCTTAAAACGATCATTCATTCATACATTCAATGATTTAATGAAAATAGAAATCAAGGAATGAAATAAAGTTGTGGTAAAAACGAATTCAAACTCCTACTTTGAGGATCCTCCACTCAGACACAGAAATGGACACACAGGGGAAAATAAAATGAAATAAAATGGCCTTTTCGTGCACTTAGCTTGTCCCAACGAGTTATTTTGCAAAGGTGATGGCGATGGTCCGGTCCGATGTCTCGCCCAAAATGGCGCCAGCACTGCGCGTCGAAGACGACCAGGCCTGAAGGAATCAATCAAGACGGCCAGCCCTCTTTCGCCTCCACCGTCAAGTGCTATGCGGACCCCAGCTCCTTGATGAGCCCAAATGTTGCCCGCCTGTCGAGATGCTGCCGGTGCAGCAAAAGCTCCACGCTCCTTCGAAAGTGCACCAAAATCACCAGCACAACGCAAAAAGATGGCGCCCTTCCTCCTCCTGAACAAAAACCCGAGAGAGCGATCCTTCTTTCAATGGTCCTTTTCCCTCAGAACTTTCTCGCTCTCACGTCACACTGACAAATCGCAGAGCCCCATCAAATCACCCCATGGTCGTGCTCGACCAATGACGAACTTCGGGGCGTGGCCTGCCACTTTGCTTGGCGTAGGCGTCATTAAGGCGTGGCTTACTTGCCGTTCGGCAATGTTCGGGTACTGTCGGTGGTTCCGGTGGTTGTTGTTTAAAGGTAGGTTTTATGGCCGGCCGTGTTGTAGTTGTAAAATCGCAGGGAAAAGCCACAGGAGGCAATCACATAAAGGGGGAAACTAACCTTAATCCCTATCTAGTTAACACAGCTTCACCCCCCGTGTGAAGACACGTAACCAATCTTAAGCTCCAGTTCCCCTTCTGAAATACATCAAAGATATCTCCTACGCATCCACGGTCCATGCTATACTATACGATCCTATCTGTACTATGAGATTCCATCATCTACTCCCACAAACGAAACAGTTTTCACACCACTTGACTTTCTCACATTTTGTGTTACAGCCTTAATTTAAGATGGATTAAACTGAGATTTTTGACACTGATCTACACATAATACCCCATAATGTGAAAGTGGAATGTTTTTAATCCAAGTCTGTCATGGTCCTGACTTCGTGAAAGTGGGGGTACACCATCCTGGATGTGGGGGATCACTGGCTTGCTCTTGGGAGATCAATAGGCTGTCTCTGTGCCTTGGGCTTTGTCAAGAGAACTGTCGGGGGCCGTGCAACAACACCAACAACAACATTTTGACAATTGACAAAATCACAAACTGATGAAACACTTGGAACATGTCTTTAAATCCTGAGAAATGCCACACACTCACTCACTCTCTCCAAAATAACAATTCCACAAAACCTCCCATCTAATTTCTCAACAACCCTCTCAAAGACGTTCAATCACTCAAACTCGAGTCTCAATCTCAGCCATGAGAGCAACTCAAAGTCCTTTGGGCAGGCCACATTTCAAAGTTGGCCACCCAAGCCAGATGCCGTCTGGGCATCCTCCGTCGTGCAAAGTGCTTCCTTGGCACAACTGAGCTCCTCTCCACCTACAAGGGTTTCATCTACAGTTTTATGGAATACTGTTCTCCCCTCTGGGCTGGATCCCCTTCCTCACATCTTGCTGACCTTGATGTCATGGAAACCAAGGCTTTTAGGATCATTGGAATTTCTCGCGATGATGATGAATCTATGGGCCTCTCACTTCATCAACGCTGACAGGTCTGTGGTCCCAGTCTTCTTTCGCCTCATTTCCGGTCTTGAACCCTCTGCCCTCTCTGTCCTCCCCAAGTATCTCTAGGATGCACATGCTCCACCAGCAACCCCCTGGTAGTGAAACTGCATAAATCCAGAACCATTGCTCACCTCCACTTATTTATTCCTCCCTTTTCCTCCCACCTGCAGAACTACCTCCCACACTCTCTTCAATCTCATTCGTCTCTCCCGGTCTTCAAGACAGCCGTTCTCCACCTTCTCAGGTACCCAGTGATTTCGGACTAAACAACCCAGCAATCAAGAAAATGACCGAATACCAGGACCTCAAAAATGAGGGCAAGATATCTTGGAAGCTGAAGAGCATAAAAATTGTACCAGTGATAACAGGAATGATGACAAAGAACCTCACTGAGATTTTAAAAACTATCCCCGGGAATATTACCACAAATGAACTACAACTGGAGGCAATCCAGGGTTCGGTGATGATCCTGAAAAGAGAACTTGGAACAAAACTCTGAAAAAGTTGAACAGTTTGGTCCAAAAACAGCGGTAAACTTCCAAAAAAGTTATTATTTTTTTCCCACCATTTTCATTTTATTTCATTGAATTATAAACGAACATTAGAACAAATCACCTTGTCTGCACTTTCAAAAACCCTCAGTTGCATCCAGCCCAGCATGAAGGGAGTATGTTTGTGAATGTATAAGAGAAAGGTGGAAACACAAACCTGTGAGTGCCCCTTTGAAGGGAATTTTCATGAACTGAAGATCGTTGACATAGATACCAAGACCATGAAAAGGAAAGTGATCAAGTGGATGAAAAATGTAACCAGGTGAATTTAAAGTAAATGGAGGTGATGCCATTGTCCAATAGATGAATGAAAGAAGAGCAGGTCAGGTGAGCGAAGCTGAATGAAATAAAAGTTGGAGTGAAGACGTTAAAAGGATTTGAGCTTCGCTCCGCATGGGCTGGTGGATTGGAACGTGCAGGTGGAGATCTGCTATTCTTAGATTGCAAAACCATATTCGTCGTGATAATACCTCGATAGGATCCCCGACCAAGGTTATCTGCAGACCCGACCATTGTGCAATTTGGAAAAGGGAGGAGTGGGTATCTTCCTGTAATTCACCAAATGTCCGTCCGTCCGTTCCCAGGTATAGCAAAAACGGCTGAACCAATCCAACGATATTTAGGGTGGGTAATCCTGGGACCCCCCGGAGTAAAACAGGGTATATTGTTTCAACAATTTCACCTTTGGTCTCCAGCATTTTCAGGTTTGGACTCCCGCATAACGTTATTTTCCCGGGTGCAGCACAAACGGCTGCACCGATCGCTGCACCGTAATCACGCAGGACATCCCAAGAACCAAAAAAATACCAACCAGGTGGAGTACTGGGGGTGCACGGCTCCCTCTCCAGCCCACGGACAACGTCGGCCGCAATACCAAGCGTGTTCCGTTAGCAAGCAGCTCGCTTACCGCTCGCCAGGCGGCTCGCTTGATTCAAAGCGCTCAAGGAAGCACTCCAAGGTAACGGAACGGAGTGCTCGACACCTCTTATCACCGATAACGAGCTGCTTGCCAACAGAACACACCTTTGTTGCTCCCCTCCTTCTCTCAACCTTCGCTACTCCCCCCATCAATCCTTCGTGCGACCTCCGTTACCTCAGAACACCGTTGCTCAGCAACCGAAGAGGCGGAAGTGGCAGACAAAGCATCAGGCGTGAAAGTTCAACTTGGTCAAAGAATAAATGTGAATATTACCGCAGATGGATTGTAGAATGGCTGAATTATAAATAAAACATTGTTAAAACCAGGACGAAGACTTCTCTAAACACAAGAATTCACTTTTAGGGGCGTGGTCTGTATTCCAAGCACCTGCGGATCGCGCGAAATTCTCGAATCTTCTCCCTCAACTGAGGTAAATGTTGTTTTTGAAATCCGTGGAGGATAATAACAAGAGATCGTTTGGGGATTACTCACCGGAGGTTTCAGGGAAAATCACTTCAATTTATTGAAATCCTGCGGGTCAAACGACACGAACAACGGCGGGAGAAGTTCGAGAGAAAACACGAACGAACGGAAAATCTGATCGGTGTTTCCGACGACGTCCGCGTTTAGTTATTAAATTCTTTACATTTCCGGTTTCGCATCAGTGTTTAAGACTAGGAGACAGAGTGAACGGTCGCAGATCTTCCAACCTTTGTTTTTTCTTCCCCGTCCCTTTCACCCCTTTACCTTTTTCCCTACTCAACCTGAAGATCTCGCGAACGGTCCCTTCTTGAAGGAGAAATCCTTCGTTTTCTTATTCACTCTCTTATTATCCACGTGTGTGTGGATGTTATTCTTATGCAGGTGGAGTTGCACCTGTGGTGAAAATTTCCTGTCAATCAGACCAACGATTTCATGAGGATCGAAACCTCGAAGAACAACGGTGCCCACCTGATGATCCATGGGGCAAAGGGGGGCATTAAGCTCCAGGGGGCATTAGGCTCCACGACATTGTAAATGCATTTTATCATAACTTCCTGTACAAGAAAAACTCATTCTGATTGGTTCTTGAGTCACTTGAGAACATGGCTGGTGTATCATGAATAACATATAATGCATTTACAATGTAGTGGAGCCTAATGCCCCCTGGAGCTTAATGCCCCCCTTTGTGCCCCCCTTTGTGTAGTGCAGCCTAATGCCCCCTGGAGCTTAATGCCCCCCTTTGCCCTACAATTAATTGAGTGTGTGTGTGTGTGTGTGTGTGTGTGTGCGTGTGTGTGTGTGTGTATCCTGGTTACAAGTCCAACCCCTCCTCAGCGTGGTAACTAGGTGAACGGCGGTGTTTCATCACCTGCCGGCTAACGGGGCTCTGGCATCATACCAAAGGATCACAATGATCCCACGCACAGTTCCAGCATGTTCCCATGAGTGCTCACCTTCGGGGAACTTGCAGCACTCCCAGCTGAAGATGAAGTCTCCACAGAGAGCAAAGCAACACAAGGGCTGAGGGAACTGTGTCGCCCATAACACACCGAGGCCGAGATCGTGACCCCTTGAACTCTTCATCTTTGATAAAGTGTCTTTTGTTGTGCGTAGTTTCTCCCGCCAGGGAATAATGCATTCGCTCGTGTCCGTCCGTGTGTGTGCGTGTGTTTGTGTGTGTGTGTTCGTGTGTGTGTGTGCGTGTGTGTGTTCGTGTGTTTGTGTGTGTGTGTGCGTGTGTGTGTTCGTGTGTGTGTGCGTGTGTGTGTGTGCGTGTGTGTGTGTGTGTGTGTGTGTGTGTGCGTGTGTGTGTTCGTGTGTTTGTGAACAAGATATCTGGAAAGGTTCTGAACGGATTTGGATGAAAGTTGGTGGGATGATTGCCCTTGGGATAAGGAAGAATTGATTCGTTTTTGGTGAAGCTCAGGAAATTCTCCCTTGACATATCAAGGGCCTTTGATACGGTCTGGCACCCAGCTCTGCTCACCAAACTCTCCTCCTATGGTATCCATGGAAATCTCCATGCATGGCTTGCGGACTTCCTCTCTGGTCGTAGTCAACGTGTGGCCCTGAATGGATTTCTCTCATCTCCCCTTCCTGTTCAGGCTGGAGTTCCCCAAGGAAGTGTGCTGGGCCCTGTGCTTTTTCTGGTCTTTATCAATGATCTCTCTGACTCTCTGGAAAATCCTCTCTATCTCTTTGCTGATGACTCCACTCTCTGCCGCTCCATTCCTCTTCCCTCAGATCGGCAGTCTGCAGCCTCCTCACTCTCTGAAGACCTGGACAAAATCACAGACTGGTCAAACAAGTGGAACATGTCTTTCAATCCTGCCAAATCTCACTCTCTTACTATGTCTCTCCGAAAAGATCGACTGGACAACCCTCCCATCTACTTTCTCAACAATCCTCTCCAAGAAGTTCTGTCACTCAAGCTTTTGGGTCTCACTATCTGCCATGATCTTTCTTGGGAAAACCACATTTCCAAGCTGGCCTCCAAAGCCAGTCGCCGACTGGGCATCCTCCGTCGTGCGAAGTCCTTCCTCGGCACACCTGAGCTCCTCACCACATACAAGGCTTTCATCCGCAGCTCAATGGAATACTGTTCTCCCCTATGGGCTGGTGCTCCTGCCTCACACCTGGCTCGGCTTCACGCTGTTGAATCCAAAGCTTTCAAAATCATTGGAATCTCCCGCGATGAAGCTATCTCTGAGGGCCTTTCACTCACTCACCGCAGGCAGGTAGGTGGTCTTTCTGTCTTCTACCGACTCCTCTCCGGCCTTGCTCCCCCAGCTCTCTCTGTGCTCTGTCCCCCAAATATTCCTACAGGTCGCACAAGATCTGCCAGCAACCCTCTGATGGTTAAACTGCCGAAATCTCGGCTCTCTGCTCACCTTCACTCTTTCATTCCTCTTTTCTCCCGCCTGTGGAACAAACTCCCACACTCCCTTCAATCCCTCTCCTCCCTCCAGGTCTTTAAAACAGCTGTTCACCACCATCTCTTATCTTCCCCCATGCATAACCTTGATCTTTTCTACCCCCACTAATTCACCCCAGATCCACCTTGTTTGAAATTCCAACTTATTTCCTGGAAATCCTGGCAGTGTCCATATGTTTATACCTCTCCCACCCCCCCCCCCACTTCACATGCCTCCCCCCCTTCACATGCCTCCCCCCCTTCACATGCCTCCCCCCCCTTCACATGCCTCCCCCCCCCAAAGCCCTCTCCCTCCCACAGATCTCTCGATGTCTCCATGTCTCTCGGTCCCTGCTCTCAAATGTTGTGTTTGTGTCCTTCCCCCTCTCTCCCCATCTTGTCTACCGCTCCCGATGTTATTTGTTTTATGTGTCTGTTTGTCTTTCTGTGTGATAAATGTTCGCTCTTTCACGAGCCTCGATCTTGTATACAAACAAAAAAAAAAAAAAAAAAAAAAAAAAAAATTATTCCGGATCCAGGAAGTTTTTTTGGGAATTTTTTTTTCTGTTTTCCTTTAAAAACCATTTTCTCTGCAGTAATTGGACCGATTGAGATCAAATTTTCACCGTAGGGGGGACTCGGTCTGTAGAATATTTTTATGGTAATTATGATGTCACAGGTCACGTGGTTCGGCCGCCATATTGTTTTTCGTGAAAACACGAAAACCCATTTTCTCTGCAACGGCTGAACAGATCGAGGCCAAACTTTGCAGGCAGAATCGCATACCCATGACAAACAAAAAAAGTCAGCGAGCATGACGTCATGCATCACATGGTTTCAGAGTTATGACGTTTTTAAGCACAAATCTTTAAAACCTAGCTCCTCTCTCATTTGTGATCCAATCGAGGGGAAACTTCACAGATCTGTTCAACATATCAGTCTACTAAAACGTCCTTTTGGAATTTGCGATAGGTCACGTGGTTTGGCAGACATTGTTAATTAAACGCAAATAATAAAAACATTTATATCTCTTGAACAACTTCATTGATCGACGTGAAACTTCATACTGTAGTAGAAATCATGAAGAGTAAAACGTTTGCAAAATTTGAAGATGATTGGATGTACGGTCTGGAAGCTAGAAGTTGTTATTGTGTGAAGAAGAAGAGTCTTCGACTGTGGACGATTAATTATTTATCACATGTACAGACTTGCAGGCATCGTTTGACACAATCTACCGGGTTAATTTGAACCTCAAATAAAATTATAATTCCAGATTTGTCAAATGGCTGAGGTATAAAAAATCGCATATTCACCCAGGGTCGTGAGGCTGAAGAAGAAGAAACCTCGCATGGGCTTCCCAAACCAAATAAATAATTCTTGTTCTGGATTTGCGATTTGCAGGTTTATAACTACCGCCAGGGAGTAATGCATTAAATCGTGTCCGTCCGTGTGTGTGTGTGTTCGTATGTTCGTGTGTTTGTGAACAAGATATCTGGAAAAGTTCTGAACGGATTTGGATGAAAGTTGGTGGGATGATTGCCCTTGGGATAAGGAAGAATTGATTCGTTTTTGGTGAAGCTCAGGATATTATTCCGGGTCCAGGAATTTTTTGGGGAAATTTTTTTGGGAAAGATTTTTTCTGTTTTACTGCATTAAAGCTTTTATTCTTATTCTTAAATGATGTTTTTCTCCTCTAATTCCGAGATATATCAAAATAAATTCTCTGACAGTTAGGGCTTACTTTTTCATTTTCTTGTTTTGGGGAGAGGGGATGTTAAACAAAACATATTATTCCAACTAAACCCACAGCGGGAGTATGCGCCCTGCTGAGTGGCGTTCTCGTTGTGTCTTTTATCGACCATATAAAACACTGTGTGTGTGTGTATTTGTGTGTCTGTCCCCCTTCATAACGGTAGGTTTTAAAGGCTTTGAGTAGTGCTTCAAGAGAGATTTGAGTTGGGGGTTTAATCGGAAATCTTTCAACACGCCCCTGTGTCCACAGGTTAAAATACCACTATAATTCACCAAATGTCCGTCTGTCTGCCCGTCTGTCCATCCGTAGGTACCGCAAAAATGGCTGAACTGATCCCAACGATATTTTGGGTGGGTAATCCTGGGATTCCCTGGAGTAAAATAGGCTATATTGTTTTGGCAATTTCAGCTTTGGCCTCCAGCATTTTCAGGTTTTGACTCCCACATAGTTATTTTCCCGGGTGCCACACAAATGGCTGCACCGATCGCTGCACCGATTGGACTCAGTGACCTCGGACAAAGAGCTTTTATAAGGACATGGGTTGAATCCCTGCTTCAGAGAATGCCAACCTCCTCCCCGCCATCACAGTAGTCTCCCCAACTCACAATCCCACGAGATATGTGGAAAGGATGACCCAAAACCAATTATCTTCTTTTTGATTCATATATAAACATCATTAAAAGTAACTAATGACCTCGGCCAAAGTTCAAACGACGTGAGTTTAATCTGCACATCAGAGAATTCCACATTGCTATTTGGGTGGTGTATAAGCTAACAGATCGCTGGCTCCATCGGCTCAAAATACTTTTAACTGTTGACTTGGTAGTTTTTACAATGAAGGAAACATTAACAATGTTATTTTGTTAGAAGTTTTAAAATGTTAAAAGTTTATTTTGTGATTAATTTGTGATTGGAGTTATGTTGTTTGGAATGAAAAAAGATATCGAGTTCAAGTAAATGACGACATGCCGTGATGGTTTCTACTTTCTGAACGTGAACTTCACGGATCGCCATATGCAGATTCGCCACGGACACACGATCGATGTTTCTATACGTGAACGTACCCGTTTGTTTGCGAACGGGTACTTTTTTCATGGAAGACCTTCACGAACTTGCTGTCCATGTCTGACGTGCGACTGAAGGTGCTCCAGGAATGTGGAATTAATTGGTTTCATGCTTTAGCATTCGCCATATCTGTATTGCCTGTTTGCTTCTGTCCTCCTACCCGTGCATAGCTGGGGTAACTCACTCGTTTCGATAATATGAGTATAGATAATGGGTATTCCTCTGAACATTTCATTGGTTGTAGTATTGTTTTGAATCAGGCTACGCCAGCCACTTTTGCGAACACAACAAAGCACCTCTCAGTCGCTTACAAAGCGGTCGATGCAGAATGACTGGGTTGGCAGGCGATAGCAAGCTGCTTGCGAATGGAACTCACCCTCTTGTCCAGATCAATTAATAGATCAGCCTCTCAAAGCATTACCAATCATTCATTCAGATCAGATCAGATCCAATCAATCAATCAGATCGGTTCATTGGAATCTCCTGCGATGAAACTAAATCCGAGGGCCTTTCACTCACTCACCGCAGGCAGGTTGGTGGTCTTTCTGTCTTCTTCCGACTCCTCTCCGGCCTTGCTCCCCCAGCTCTCTCTGTGTTCTGTACCCCCAATATTCCTGCAGGTCGCACAAGATCTGCCAGTAACGCTCTCCTGGTGAAATTGCCAAAACCAAGACTCTCTGCTCACCTTCACTCCTTCATTCCTCTTTTCTCCCGCCTCTGGAACAAACTCCCTCACTCTCTTCAATCCCATTCATCCCTCCAGGTCTTTAAAACAGCTGTTCACCACCACCTCTTATCTTCCCCCATCCAAAACCTTGATCTTTTCAACCCCCGCTAATTTCACCCCAGATTCACTTTTTTGAAATACCAACTTCTTTCAGGGAACTCCTTGCAGTGTTCATATGTTTTATGCCTCTCCCAACTCCCCCCCCCCCCCCCAAGCCCTCTCCCTCCCACATTTTTCTCGATGTCCCTGCTCTCAAATGTTGTGTTTGTGTCCTTCCCCCTCTCTCCCCATCTTGGCTACCGCTCCCCTTATTTTGTGTTTTATGTGTCGGTTTGATTGTTTGTGTGATAAATGTTAGCTCTTTCACGAGCCTCGATCTTGTATACAAAAAAGAAAAAAAGACTTCGGGATCCTGGACCAACAGGCAGCCATGACGGGAATTCGAAACAAACGTGTCGCATTTAAGAGACAGAATTCATCAGATCCCACAGGAAGTCCCGGACAAGAAAGATGCGGAATAACGGACAACAAGTGGCAGACGAGAAGAAAAAGGCTGGATAGTGCCATTCACCGAGTCATGAAACCACAACCATCCTTGACAATGTTGGTGAATGTCGGCAGAGGCCCTCACTTTTGCACCTTTGTTCCCTTTTAAATGTCTTCTCCACAACAACTTGAGCCTTTTACATGAAACTTTCAACATAGGAGCGCTTAGCCATGGATACATGTCTTACAAATTTATATGATGATTGGATGGAAAAGGAAAATGTGCCCAGGATTCCAAAAAGTCTGTCTTCTGTTGGCATGGGTTGCAGCAGGGTGTTTCAGGTATCAGGAACAAATGGCCTTGAGCTCGCTTCGCTCAACATCGGCCAAAGTGAACAAGGAAAAACCTCTTCACAGGACCACTGTGAATGTGGGGAAAGAGGGGGGAATATCCCAGGCAGAATGATAAATTGTCCTTCGCCAAATTTGTGATTATCAATTTGGCTCCGCCTGCCTGACTTGGTCGGACCTGCCAGGAGCAAGGCTCGAGCAGGTATAGCTATCGAGGTCACAGGACCACGTAAGCTTCCCCACTACGATCAAAGTGGTTTCACGATCAAGGAAGAAAGTAGACGACTGGATGGACACATGTTCCAAAGATAAAAGGAAACGAGCAAATGAATATGGATAGACAAATCAAGATCTAGAAGAAGCACAAAAGATTTTCAAAATGCCTTGGAGGTGACGTCCTCATCCCAATGCTCCTGAATGAGCACAACACCAATGGGGTTCCTGACTCGTGGAAAATCAAGATAAGACACATTGTAGCGGTTACCGCTGGGTGTACACAATCGCCTTGCACCTGCCAGGACGCGGCCAGGGCGCAATCGCCATGCCGGGCTCGCCCGGACGGGCCCAGACGCGCCTCTCCCGGGCATGCCCGAACTCGCTGGTCCCGGGCTCGCCCGAACCTCCCGGGCACGCCCGGTCTTGTCTTTCCCGGGCATGCCCGCTCTCGCCTTTCCAGGGCTCGCCCAGAGCGTCCGGGCATGCCCGCTCTCGCCTTTCCAGGGCTCGTCCAGAACGCCCGGGCATGCCCGCTCTCGCCTTTCCAGGGCTCGTCCAGGACGCCCGGGCATGCCCGCTCTCGCCTTTCCAGGGCTCGTCCAGGACGCCCGGGCATGCCCGCTCTCGCCTTTCCAGGGCTCGTCCAGGACGCCCGGGCATGCCCGCTCTCGCCTTTCCAGGGCTCGTCCAGGACGCCCGGGCATGCCCGCTCTCGCCTTTCCAGGGCTCGTCCAGGACGCCCGGGCATGCCCGCTCTCGACTTGCCAGGGCTCGTCCAGGACGCCCGGGCATGCCCGCTCTCGACTTGCCAGGCCACGTCCAGCATGCCCGGGCAGGTCCAGACTCGCCTTTCCCGGACTCGCCCTTGACACCCGGGCATGCCCGGTCTCGCTTTTCCCGGGCAAACGCTCCGGCATAAATATGTATATATATTGCTGCCCGATAAACGGGCTTTTCAGAGTACCCGAGTTTGATACGTGCAATAAAGCAACTCGGACGAATTTCCGTCTTTGGTCGCGTCAATCCTTTCGACTCGCGTTGGAGCACAGCTCCTTCATTGGTGACCCCGAACATGGACACGGCAGTGGATCTTAAACTGCCTACCTTCTGGGAGGCTCACGCGGCTGTTTGGTTCACCCAGGCGGACTCCCAGTTCGCCCTGCGAGGCATCACCGCAGACGACACCCGCTTCCACCATGTCGTGGCAGCGCTCAGCTCCGCCACCGCGGCCCGCGCCCTGAGCCTCCTCGAGCGCCCGCCAGCTGCTGACAAGTATGACGCGATTAAGACGCTCCTCCTCGACGCTTTCGCCCTCTCACCGGCGGCACGCGCACGGCGCCTGCTCGACCTGCCCGAGCTCGGCGACACGCGCCCGTCCGAGCGCATGGACTGCATGCTCTCGTTGCTCGGTGAGCACTCTCCGGATTTTCTGTTCCGCGAGCTGTTCCTTCGCCAGCTGCCTCATCCGGTACGCCTCGCCCTGGCTGGCACGTCGATCACAGATCCCCGCGCCCTCGCCAGGGAAGCCGACAAGATCTCCTCGGCGGGCCAGCACATCGGAGCGGCTACCTGGAGCCCGCCGCCGTCCGAGGCGACGCCCACGACGCCCGAGCGCCCTGCGCGCTTGGAGGCCGAACTGCCGGTGCAACTGGCGGCCGCCACGCCGCGCCGACCGCTTCCAACATGACGGCCGGGGCCTCCACCTGACCAGGCGTGGTGTTATTACCACGCCAGGTTCGGACACAAGGCTCGGACATGCCGACCCCCGTGCACTTTCGGCAAGTCGGGAAACGGCCGGGCCGGCGTTCATTACCAGCCATGAGCGCCGGCCACTCGGGCAACTTGCTTTTTATTAAGGACAAAGCATCCGGGCGGCGTTTCTTTTGTGACACCGGCGCCCAACTGAGCGTCATACCCGCCTCCGAGTAGGACAGGCGGAACGCCGTTTGCGGCCCCTCTTTGGTCGCTGCTAATGGCTCGGCCATACGCACTTTCGGCCCGCGCAACGTCACCCTCTGCTTCGGCAGCCAGCGCTTTCAGTGGACCTTTGTGACCGCCAGCGTCCCCATGGCTTTGCTGGGCACCGACTTCCTCTGCGCGCATGGGCTGCTGGTCGACGTCAAACGACGTCGCCTTGTCAATGCCGAGACCTTCAGCTCCCTGGCGTGTACGATGAGCAGCTCCGCGCCGACCGAACTGGCATGCGCCCTCCCGACGGCGAACGAGTTAGCTCGCCTGCTCGCGGAATTCCCGGCCCTCACGCGGCCGACGTTTTCGGCCGTCGCGGTGCGGCATAGGATCGAGCACCACATACCCACTACGGGCCCGCCGGTCTACGCCAGGGCCTGCCGCCTCGACCCGGCCAAGCTCGCCGTGGCAAAGGCCAAGTTCGACGCGTTGGAGCGCCTCGGCATCGTGCGGCGCTCCGATAGCGCATGGGCCTCACCACTGCACATCGTGCTAAAGCCAGGGGGCGGATGGCGCCCGTGTGGCGACTACCGCCGCCTCAACGACGCTACCACCCCCGAGAGGTACCCGATCCCGCACATCCAGGACTTTTCCGCCCGTTTGGCGGGACGGGTCATATTTTCAAAAATTGACCTGATACGGGGATACCACCAGGTACCTGTCCGGCCGGCCGACGTCCCGAAGACGGCCGTCATCACGCCGTTCGGCCTGTTCGAATTTTTGAGGATGCCGTTTGGCCTCAAGAATGCGGCCCAGGCGTTCCAACGCTTGATGGACGGCGTGCTGCGCGACCTGCCATTTCTTTTCGTCTATCTGGACGACATCCTCGTCGCCAGAACGTCCCACGCCGAGCACCTCCTCCACCTCTGAACACTGTTCGGTCGCCTCAGCGAGCACGGCTTAATTGTCAACCCGGCCAAATGCCACTTCGGCACGACGACCGTTGACCTTTTGGGCCACCGCATCACCAAGACCGGGGCTGTGCCGCTGCCGACGAAGGTCGAGGCCATCACCACGTTCCCGCGTCCCCGCTCCATCAAGGCCCTACAAGAGTTCCTCGGCATGGTGAATTTTTATCACCGATTCGTGCCCCGCGCTGCTCAGCTCATGCGGCCCCTTTACGAGGCCCTCCGGGGCAAGCCGGCCAAGCATGACATCGCCTGGTCCGCGGCCATGGACGCGGCATTCGCGAGCGCAAAGCGGGCCCTCGCCGACACAATGCTGCTGGCTCACCCGGTGCTCAATGCGCCCATCGCCCTCACTACGGACGCCTCCAACTACGCGGTGGGCGACGTCCATGAACAATGGGTGGACGGGGTTTGGCAGCCACTCGCTTTTTTCAGCCGGCAACTCCGGCCGAACGAGTTAAAATACAGCACGTTCGACCGCGAGCTCCTCGGTCTATTCCTGGCCGTTCGCCATTTCCGCCACCTCCTGGAGGGCCGCCCGTTCACGGCTTTCGTCGACCACAAGCCATTGGTTTACGCAATGGCCAAAGTCACGGAGCCGTGGTCGGCCCGCCAGCAGCACCACCTCTCCGCCGTGTCGGAATTTACCACGGACATCTGGCACGTCGCCGGCAAAGACAACGCCGTGGCCGACTGGCTTTCTTGGGCCAGCGCGAACGCGGTCCACCTCGGCGTGGACTTCGCGCTCATGGCGGCCGACCAGACCGCCGACACCACGGTGCAGGCCCTCCGAGCGGCGGACACGGGCCTCCGCCTGGCCGACATCCCCTTCGCGGACACTGTCCTGCTCTGCGACGTCTCCCAGGGCCAGCCTCGCCCCATCGTGCCCGTTACCTGGCAGCGCTGCATCTTCGCCTCCATCCACGGCCTTTCTCACCCAGGCCGGAAAGCTTCTCAGAAGCTGGTGTCGGCGCGTTTCGTCTGGCACGGCCTTCGACGGGACGTCCGCGACTGGGCCAACGCCTGCACGGCCTGCCAGCGGGCCAAGGTCCACCGCCACACCCAGGCCCCACTGGCACCTTTCACCATGCCCGAACGGCGTTTCGACCACTTCCACGTGGACCTGGTGGGTCCCCTGCCCCCATCGCGGGGGTTCACCCACCTGCTCACCATGGTGGACAGGACCACCAGGTGGCCGGAGGCCGTGCCCCTCACCTCCACCACCACCGCCGACGTGGCGCAGGCGTTCATCGCCACCTGGGTCGAGTGCTTCGGCGCACCGGCGGACATCTCGTCCGACCGCGGCCCACAGTTCACGTCCGAACTTTGGGGCGCGGTCGCCCGCTTGTTGGGAGTCACTCTGCACCACACCACGGCCTACCACCCCCAAGCCAACGGGTTGTGCAAGCGGTTTCACCGGCCGCACTCATGGCCGGCCTTCAGGACGACGGTTGGGCCGACCGGCTGCCGTGGGTCCTTTTGGGCCTCCGCACGGTCCCCAAGGAGGACCTCCGGGCGTCCGCCGCCGAGCTCGTCTACGGCCAGCCGCTCCGCGTCCCGGGCGAGTTCGTGCCCGACGCTACCAGTCCCTGGTCCGCCGCATGCCAGCGCTCGGACCTCCAGGAGGCCGCCCGACGATTTGCCCCCGTGCCAACGTCCCGCCACGGTGGCCCCCAGTCCTACGTCCCCCCGGCGCTTCGCACAGCGGAGTACGTCTTTGTGCGTCATGACGCACACCGGGGGCCACTCCGGCCGCCGTACGACGGGCCCTTCCGGGTCCTGCGACGGGGCGACAAATCATTCGTCGTCGACTTCGGCGGCCGGTCGGATCGGATTTCTGTGGACCGCCTCAAACCGGCGCACGTGGACGTCGACCGACCACCACGGTTGGCCCTTCCTCCGCGGCGAGGCCGCCCCCCATCCACAGTTCTCCCCGCTCGACCACCCACCACCACATCGGACCCCCCCCCCCCCACGACCCTCCAGGGGTCGCTTCGGCCAGGTCATCCGGACCCCCTTAAATTGACCCTGCCGGTGCAGGTCGATTCTGGAGGGGCGTGTGTAGCGGTTACCGCTGGGTGTACACAATCGCCTTGCACCTGCCAGGACGCGGCCAGGGCACAATCGCCATGCCGGGCTCGTCCGGACGGGCCCAGACGCGCCTCTCCTGGGCATGCCCGAACTCGCTGTTCCCGGGCTCACGCGAACCTCCCGGGCACGCCCGGTCTCGTCTTTCCCGGGCTCGCCCAGAACGCCCGGGCATGCCCGCTCTCGTCTTTCCAGGGCTCGTCCAGGACGCCCGGGCATGCCCGCTCTCGACTTGCCAGACCTCGTCCAGCACGCCCGGGCAGGTCCAGACTCGCCTTTCCAGGACTCACCCTTGACACCCGGTCTCGCTTTTCCCGGGCAAACGCTCCGGCATAAATGTGTATATATATTGCTGCCCGATAAACGGGCTTTTCAGAGTACCCGAGTTTGATACGTGCAATAAAGCAACTCGGACGAATTTCCGTCTTTGGTCGCGTCAATCCTTTCGACTCGCGTTGGAGCACAGCTCCTTCAACATCAAATTAAGACTTCCACAGTACGAAAAAACAACTTTTGAGTTTGACAACATTCAGAGCTGCACCCACTGGGATTGGTGAAGAGTATTGTTGTTGTTTCGGATGCAGCCTGTGGCTACTGGTTGCATCATTTCCTGGAAACGCAGCTGTGCTGCTGATGCAGTGCCCCTATTACCAGTAAGCTGGTACGCATTTTCCTGACCTCGGAAAGATGACCGGCTGAGTCAACCACCCGGTGTTACTTCAACAGCATGACAGGTGCTCAAACTCAACATCCTAACATCTGAAACCAGCCACCTGATCCGTGACTTTTTGAAGAAATAAAATACAGTCGGACCCCGGACCCCGCCATTCGCGGCATTTTCCAGGAAAGTATCCTCCGCGAGTCGTGGGGTCCCACGGTATTACGTTCCAGGATCCCCCAAAGCGACTGTCTTCCAAGAATGTTCTTGATTGACAAGTAAAATATTTCTTTTTTTCTCACTTTGCATAAAATATTATTTCAATCCAATGTTGCTTTTTTATCAGAAGCATTTTCATGCCCCGAGAGCACCAAGCAATGTCGCAGACAAAACGGATTAACAGCCCGGCAAATGATACATCACAAGCAAACTCCCCGATCAAAGGGCACGTAGGATAGCCTGAATGTGGAGGTATGCTCACTCACCTGTGAGCTGGAGGTATGCTTACTCACCTGTGAGCTGTCTATTGAAACATTTATTTAATTTAACTCAGCTTGGGCAATGGGTTGAACACTGTCTGCTTTGGGATGTCAGGCTTCGAGGTCCGAATCCTGTCCTTTTACTTATTATTTAAGGATTATAAAATATTTTATTGTTATTTTATATTTATTTTTAAAATATTTTACTTGCAGACCATAGAATTATAACCAGGCTAAGTCACAGTTTAGTCATTTCGACAAAAACGTGAAAAATATTTTTATGTTTATATTGCTCACTTACGTTTAAGTGATCATATTTGTTTCATTCCTGCATCACCAAAAGGTTCAATTAAATAGTTATGTATGTTTTCATCACTCCTATGGGGTAAAAATAGGGCAAAACTCCAACACCCCAATATGGCTTATATTATAACCAGCTAAGTCACAATGGACTTGGCCCATTTGTAATATTGATACAAGTGGGCGTTGCTTAGTAAATGTTAAAAAGAGCACAAGGAACGGAAATATACCGGTCATTTTATCATGAGTGATTTATTCAATAAAAGTGTAACTATTTGACCAACGTTCAGAAAACTATAAATGTTTAGAACTACAAACCTTCAGACAACTTTAAATGTTCAGAAAACTATAAATGTTCAGATTATGAACATGTTTAAATGTTTAGTCTATATTCATGTAGTTCAGGAGTACAAGGCCTCATTCAGTATTCGTAATCGTCACCATCGCTGTCACTTTCATCATTGTTGCCATTTTTGCGATGCACTGTCCAACATGTGGCAGATTTCGGTACAAATCCTGATGTTCTAGAGGTATGATGTTCTTATTCACTAGTTTCTGAAGATCATTATATTTTTCTAGCTTAAGAGGAACATGCCCATCAGGATATTTCTGTTGTGGATTGTTGGCTGCTTCGTTTGCTTTCCTTTTGTATGGATTGAACTTGACCTAGGGCTCAAATTGACTGCAGCTGTGCCTTGCCCACACATCATTTTTATGAGGTATGAGCCGGGAAATATTATTTAAGCTTACCTTTATATTTTATGAAATGTATCAGGTCATAAAAACATGAGCTAAGCTGACTTCAGCAAAATGGCTGACAGGCATGAGCCATGTGCCCACTTCGTGTCGAGTACTACAACCAGGCTGTCACATAGGTGGACTGAGCCTGAATGTAATTCTGTATTTTGACCTATTTACTCGGTTCTAGTTCGGGCCATGATGCAGATATCACCCAGGTAGTGGTTTTAGACAATGGAGAGAGCCATCTTTTATGTAAAAATGTCACTAACTCAATATCTATTAAAAAATGTGACTGAGCCTGGTTATAATTCTATGGTCTTCAATTTATAAAATAAATTAATAAATTAGTTTAATTAATTAATTAATTAAATTTATTTATTTATTAAATTTAAATTAATACATTTATTAAATTAATACATAATTAAAAATTAAATTAAAAATAAAAAAATACATAATAATTAATACATAATAATTATAAAATTAATTTAAAATTAATACTTTTATTAAATTTATTAATAAAACTAAATTAATAAATAAATAAATTAATAAACATTTTAAAAATATTTTATTGTTACTGCAGATGGAGGAAATGTTGAGTTGGATCTTGGAGACGGCGTGAAGCTGGAAGGTGTGAAAACATTTTGTTACCTAGGGGACATGCTGAATGGAGAAGGTGGATCAGACTCGGCAACGGTTGCTAGAGTGAGATGTGTATGGAAGACGTTTCGGGAACTGAGTGGCGTGCTGATGAGGAGGGGAGTGTCGTTGAAGCTGAAGGGAAAGGTGTATGCTGCATGTGTGACAAGTGTTATGATTTATGGGAGCGAGACATGGGTAATGAACGTAGAGCAGCAACGAAGGCTGGAAAGGGTGGAAATGCGAATGGTTCGATGGATGTGCGGAGTATCGTTGAGAGAGAGGAAGACAAATGATGAATTGCGAAAGATGATGGGAATAGAGCCTGTGATTGATGCTGTGAAGAGTAACAGGTTGAGATGGTTTGGTCATGTGTTGAGGAAGGATGAAAGTGACTGGTTGAGAAGAGTGACGGAAATGAATGTAGAAGGAAGTAGAGGACGGGGAAGACCGAGAAAGACTTGGCTAAAGATGGTCGAAGAAGAAATGCGGGCAAGGGGGTTAACAAGGGGAGACACAGGAAATAGGGTAAAATGGAGAAGATTGTCATGGGGACCGCAAGTCTCACCCCCGCTCTTGCAGGGAAAATGGCCTTAAAATGCCTGTTGTTGTTGTATAAAATATTTTATTGCTAAAAATATTCAATCTGAACACATGGAACTTTGGACAAGTGGAATAAACATGGTCTAAGTTCGAATTCCTGCTTTTTAATCCTTTATTTAAATACTCTTGATACTTGAATGTAAAAAAGAAAAGAAAAAAAAAAGGCATCAAGAGCATTAGGGCCCATGTTTAAAGACTTGGCTCAAAGGGCCTCGATTCGAATCCCACGGGTGTTGCCGAGGCGGCGGATCCTGGACTTCAAATGTAGCTTTCATTGAAGGGAACGGTGAGAGTGTTTACCATCGCTAACTACAGGTCTGTTGGACGTACAAAAATTAATATATTCTCTCCTGGTGTTGGCTTAGTGGTTAGGGTGCCGGCTTGGGATCCTAGGATCCTGGGTTCGAATCCCGGTCGATTGCTGAATTAACGCCAGGGGGGTTGACTCAGCCTGTCATCCTTCCGAGGTCGGCAAATTGAGTACCAGCTTGCTGGGATGAATGATCCCGGTGTGTACCCCGATTTAGAATAGGTACACCGTATCCCTGCGCATCGAAGAGCGTGACCAAGTGTTGGCGTCAGGAAGGGCATCCGGCCATAAAAACATTGCCTCAAACAGGGAACCATGATTGTCATGGGGCCCACAAGGCTAACCCCCGCTCTAGCGGGGAAAATGGCCTTAAAACGATCATTCATTCATTCATTCATATTCTCCATGTACGGTAAACGTGCGCCTTGTCGTGCCTGCGTGAGGGGGTATTACAAGTCGAATGGAATATCCAATTCTCGGCATGAAAAACAAACGTCAAGGAAGTGGGGAAATTCAGGACGGGGTTTTTTTTTGCTCGTAAGTAAACAAATAAAAACAAAACTGTATTTTAATGGTTCGAAAATTCAAATGATCAAAAATAATCTCAACCAGATACCACAACTAATTCCACACATAGGAAACAGAACGCAGTTTCAAACACCATGTGACGTCATTGTAGCACAAGTTGAGAAAACAAAAGGAACAAATTTCAACAAGATGGGAGCAAGAGCGATGAACAGCCAACAAAGTTCATGGCCTGACATCAAATTCAACAAAACTAGATTTCTATGAGAATTTTAAATGCATTTTCCTACCCATAATGCTTTGTGCGTTTCATTTTTACAATAACCTTTTACCCTTGAAGCCAAACGGCACGGGCTCGATGAGCCGAGCAGCCTCCTGTCGTTTGCTCGCATCAACACCGCTTTCGTATTTCTTTGAGGCCTGCACAATCATTCACCAACCCTCGCTTAATCCGAATGAAATATAACCTCCAAAGAATCCGCCGTGCACTCGGACAACCCCAAACATGCCGAATCTGTGCTGAAAGGAAGAAAAAAACAACAACCCAAACCCAACAGTGGAACGTACGAATGACGATTCAAAAAG
Organism: Myxine glutinosa; assembly: GCF_964187855.1. NCBI lineage: Eukaryota > Metazoa > Chordata > Myxini > Myxiniformes > Myxinidae > Myxine > Myxine glutinosa. Next base: position 13,749,989 of record NC_136272.1, on the reverse strand, counting down.
GAAAGCACTCTAATACTGTTCAGGAATGTACATTTTTATCCGTATAAATTAAGTGGCTTCACTTGCTATGTTCACATCACTGGACTTTCCAAGCAGGATGGTTATTGCTCATGCGATAAATCCCACGTTACAAACCGTCAAGTGCACAAAAAAATTAAAAGAATATTACAAACCATGCGGTGAGAGGACTAAATGTACAAAGTTTCGGGGAAAATAAGCTAAAACAATCTGCTCTTTGCATTAAGGCATTTTATGATTCAATTGCTTATTGCGTAAAGCTAAATTTCAAATCAACGAGTGACATTTACATCATAAGATGGATGCCGCCCAACCACCCCAAAACTGTCCCCCATCCTCATCAGCACCTTAAAATCAAGTTAGGTGGTCCTTGGAAAGCAAAGAATGGTTGCAAATGATAAGATGAAAACGACACCGGTGAGGTGTTCACGTGGTTCCTTGCTCTTTGGCTCTCTCTTTCCTGTTCACCTGCGGATAAAACACCAGAACGCATGACTACACTATCTAGCCTCAAAAAAGAAACTATCTCTCAAACCCCTTTTCAATCAAGAGGTCATTTGAAGGTGTGTAGCTATTTCAGGTAAAGAGAGAGGGATAATTACAAGAAAGATCAATATAGAAACCGACTCAGCTAAAAAGCGGTTCAGATTTCGGGCCGAACGTTGCAGGCCATCAATCCTTTGGAAGGAGCGCGGGTTCAGTGGTTATGATCTTATTCAGGTTATGAAACTTATTGAGGTTATGATCAAAAAGGTAAGTTTTGTTAATTCGGTCACAATCCTTAAAAAGTATGTCAAGGACACAAATCGAATATCAGGTGCACTATAATGATACCAGAATATCTTGGAAGGCCAAGCGGTCTTTGAAATTCCACATTAGAAAAATTTGACGATGACAAAAAACACTTTTCAGACCGCCATTTTACCTTGGCCTTGACCTTGACCCTGGAGGGGTATGATGTACGTACCCCTCCGGGTTAAAAGTGTAAACGCGCCTTACTCCAGGCTATCGAGAGGGCAATTTCATTCTGATCAGACAAAAATTAGCTGAGTCTTGGTGAAAAATGTTAAAATGTCTATAATTGGGTCATGACCTTAAAAATAAAGGGGCAGTTCAACGAAAAGCTATGTCAACCCCACATACATTTAACTCCCATTATTGATGAAAATTTTCATTTGGAATGTCCCAGCCGGCTCGTAGATTGGCAGAAAAAAGGAAGAATATCGTTTTCTAAATGGTGGTTTAGTACCTCAGGGGTCGAAGAAAATCTGAGGGACCATTCAAGATTAAAGTGAAAGTTAAAGTGAAAAGTACTAATTGCAGAAAAACCCTATAACAGGTATAAGCCTTCCCCTATTATATCGGGGAAGGCTTAATAAAGAGACAATTTGTAAAGCAACTTGGTTGCACTCCACAAGGCAAACAGCTTACCTCCGGTGGAGGCTTCACCGACACGGGCTGGACAGCGCGTCGTGGTGGCGATGGTTTCGGCTGGACATGCTGCTCCATCATGTTGTAGTACGTGACTCCACCATACACATGTGGGTGTGCCTGTAAACAGGTTTGCAACGAAGCTGCAGAATGCAAACGGTTCTCTCAAGCATTATTTTTGGTATTTCGAATCAATTTAATTTTCTCCGTTTCAAATGCTTCTTGTTGGGTAATCTGCTCACGCTTCCCTTTCTGATAAATATATTCCGCACCCTCCATTCTTTCCAGTTTACCGGTGGCAGCACATTATAAACGGAGCAACAACATAGAATTTTATCAACTAAAATCTGATGGGAGCATGTTTGGTGCTGTGGGCCTCTTCTGCCCCCATTGAAGTGCCAACGCTCAAAGACGTCAGCTGCACATTGCATCCCGCAGCAGTTACTGCAACATACACTTGCAGACTCTCTCCGTTAATATTGTGCCTGGTGCCAAGCTTTCATGAAGATGGCAAAAGAACAGATTACACAGCGCAGGTAAACCCATCCATCGCGGAATCACGTGACCAGCATTGCTGCGTTTTGTGGGGGTGAACGTACAAAACCTTATATTGCGAGCTCAACAATAACCTCAAAACTTAATGAACATAAATAAAAAGCACAATAAACCTCGTTCTGGAGTCACATGTGAAAATAATGGGTGATACCTGTGCTGGGAACAAATGAGGAAGTGGACTGGGACTGTAGGGAAAGCTGGTGCTGGGAAGCGGAGTCCCAGGGAAGGCGGGCAGCATTCCACCAGGAAAGTAACCCGGATTAATCAGTGGTCCAGGGGACTGCCCAGGAGAAACGGAGACCGGCGATGGGTACAGGTGGCCAGCTGGTGGGTGTGGGTGCAGCCCTACACAGACAGGAAGCAGAAGAAAAATTAGAAATGAAAAGCAACATCAAGTCATTCCAAAAAGTGGGACATAACTCAATGCCATCAAATGCTCTCATCATCAAAATGTGCCGTTAGTGCCAAAGGTCTCACTCAAAGTGCCAAAGTTTGTTCAAAAGGATGTCAAAAAAAATTACAGTTCCAAATTCAAACCAAAATTTAAACTAGAACGGGCACTCGGTAGAGCGCATACCTTCGCCGCAGCTACTGTTCTGTACTTGGCATGGGAGTGTAGGGAACAGAACAACAAAAATACGATTTTGACCTTTTCGTGACCTTGACCTTTGACCCGATTGCTCCCAAAATCTAATCAAATGTGTCCCGTATAATAACCAATCATCCCACCAAATTTCATGCAATTCGGTTGAATACTTTTTGAGTTATGCGAATAACATACACACACACACACACACAGACATACAAATAAATACACAGCGATCAAAACATAACCTTCCGCTTTTGCGAAGGTAAAAATAATTCCTACATAGGATACAACAATGGCATTTGCTGTATGTGAAAGAATATTTGTCGAAGTTATTTTGACTTTTCTTCCATTTTCAGGTGCTCCTGTGACACGTGACGTCACATTTACTGCAAATGGCACCACCACAAGAAAAAGTGTAATGTGTTGCCTGGCTTATAGAGATCAAATCAGCCACACAGGTTCAATGAAGCTTCATGCCAACCAATGGAAGGCAGCCACCATCGATAAAAACGATTCTCGAGTGGCATGAAAAGCTCATGGAGAACGTCATCATCTTGCAGAGGAAGGGGACAGGCCGGCCAAGCACAAGTGGCGACGATGTTGAACACGTACATACTCAATGGTACATAAAGTGCTGCACACGTGACTGCAACTGTATGCATGCAAGATTCGGCAGGTGCAGGCACTGAAGCTGGATGACTGCACACAACGCATGATGCTTGCAGTGGACATTTTGGAATGCTGAGACAAAGACGGATTCCAGCGACGTGTGCTCTCCTCAGATGAGTCAACTTTTCACGTTTTGGGGGAAGGTTAACAGACAAAACGTCAGGATGTGGGGCTCTGAACCTCCCCATGAGGTCCGAGAACTTGAGCGAGACAACCTTTCAAGGTTACATTTTTCTACAGAATATACAGTGAATAAGTCATTAACCTGCGCTTGCGAAGCGAAAAGCGAGGTTAAGCATTCAGTTACGTACGTGTGCAGTGTGTCGTGTCTGCATTAAAAAATTTATTTTTCTCGGCAACCGTTGGTCTGATTGACATGAAATTTTCACCACAGGAGTGCCTCCTCCTGCAGAATATTTTAATGATTATGACGTCAAAGGTCACGTGGTACAGGCGCCATCTTGGAAAAAATTGAGACCTGGCTCATTGTCAACTATTCCCCATGGAGAATAAGATATGTTAATGATGATGTCATCGGTGCCTTCGTTATGACGTCATAATTCGACAGGGACAACGCTTGGTCTGATCAGTTTGAAATATTTTGTCAGTAGGATCTGCCCTCTACACATAATATTGACTGAAGAAACAAATAGACAAACCATGACCCGAAGGATTGAATGAATTTAATGAAAATTATATTTAAAACAAACTTACCGTGCAAATGTGATCACTGCAAATAAACCGTTCGACGATGACAGTTTGAATTGCGAGAGCGCGAGGAAATCAGTAAATGTCACCTTTCGACTGGAAGCCTCGTCTACCGTAACAAAATGGACGATTTCCTGGACCTCTCCGAGATCCTTGTCTACCTCAACAAAACGGAACGTTCCCAGATCTCTCCAAAAGCCTTGCGAATTCTTCCGGGTGTTGTTGCTTCGTCCGATTGTCAAAAACCCAGGAAATCTTCCGACTTTATCGGTATTTTAGCCATTTTCGTCTGCTTTTCCGACTGGGAAACACATTTTGAATTTCCTGGTGGCGTGGGGACCCTGATAAACGAGTAGTTAGACCATTATTCTTTGCTGAAGTCACTATGGAGTCTGACAATTACTTGGATATCTTGGAGAACTTTGTACTCCCACAATTGGCTGACCTGCAACCAGAGGTCATTTACCTACAAGACCGAGTACCCCCACACTGGAGTTTGAAGTGTTCATTGAGGATCAATCAATGATCGACGATTTGGTGTGGCGATCCGATTCTGTGGCCATCATGTTCACGAGACATAACCCCTCTGGATATATATTTTTTTCAATGGGGTTTTTGAAGGACTTTGGTTCCTGATATGAGGAAGAGGATTAGGTCTGCAATTGAGACCGTAAGTGGAGGAATGCTGATCCTAACCCTGAAGGAAATCGTGTATCGCCTCAACGTGTTACTTGTGACTCGCACATCGGTATACCAATGACGAATGATAATCTTGACAACAAATGGTTTTTCACATGTGATAAACTGCATTGTTGTGTGGCATCCCATTTCATGGTTTTATTATGGTTTGAATTTGGAATGGTATTTTGTGGACACCCCCCTAACTCCACTGCTAAAATAATTTCTTGAGTCGGAAAATATTTTCTTAAGATAAAAGTTTTCTTGAAACAAGGAAATGATGAGAAGCCTTTTCTTGTGGCTAGTTTTCACTTCATGAACTAGAATGTCACTCGGTAGAGTGCATACCTCCACCAGGCTAAAGAGTTTATGTTTTGCATCCCACTGATAGTCCAGATATGCATCCGGATCATTTAACTATTATTTACGGATCAAAGTTAACTATTCTATGGTATGTCATCCTGATGAGCCCAAATGAGTCCAAAACATGGTCAGTGGCTCTGCATTCCTTTACTAGTGACCATTCAAACCTCGGTGTGGAAAGACCTTCGTAACCCTGCGGATGGAAGTCATGCGGTGGTGAATGCACGTGACATTCAGCACCATTGTACAATACAAGAGTATTGTTTGAGTTACCCTTCCATTGTGAGCACCTCCATATGTACCCAATGAATGATGTTTTACACCATTATACTCATCGTTGCAAGTTTGACCAGGAACTTGTCCTTAATCCCCAATTCTTTGGAAGACCAGATTTTTCTCGCACAACTTTTACAAGTACATTACCCACACAGCATAAGTAGATAAAATGATTAGAAAGCAAAAACGAGGACCACACAATCAGGTTTCTGAGGCCTCAGAGCCGAGTTGCAGTACCGGGATGCGGGATGCTGATGTTGGGTGGAACCATCACACCCTGTGGGCTCACATTAGGCCGCTCTCCATGCCCATATATCGGACCTTGGTAAGGGGGATCTACCAGGCACACGAGGAAATAGTCAAATAAATCCAGCAGCACCGCATAAAACAAACAAACAATGAACATGTACCAACCTCAACTCCCCAGCCCTCTTGGACATACCCCTGCTATGATTTAAAGCACAGTACAAATCATTTCACCACATTTAACTAGACCATTTCCATTCGGTATGGTTGTAAGCACATAAGAGAGAACACAACTGGCATCACAGAGGTTCTACGTTAAAGTCCAAATTAAGGCAGTATCATATTAGGGACAGGGGAGGCTAAGCCTTTGGAAAACGAATTAATCTCAGGATGATTTTGTCACAGAAACATTGATAAAACCCAGCGAGCTCACGAATGACAAACAGAGAGGGAGTAATGTTTGCCCTGGTTGGCCTGGCTTACACATGATAATAATCCATACAACATGGTTAACTCTTCATGAGCCTGGTTTTGGCTTAGGGACACAATCATGAAATATTTTGAAGAGATATGTTTTAGAGGATGATATCCCTGACCCATTAGCACTAACGGATTATTTTTGGGGAGAATAATAAGCCGGATAATCGCGTTATAAATTCAGACTATTGTTACGTGGTCCTCCCGGTAACTACCTGGTCTTGGTGACCCCCGGACCGTGGGAGGGACCCCGCCAGAAAGATATATGGTTTATACGCTTTCGTAACGCAATCAATATGAATTCCGGTCAAGAAGAAACCCCACACCAAGGATCCGGAATAATCAATAATATATTCACTGAGCAATCAACAACCATCAACAATGCACAATCAATATTACAACCATGTGAACTCATCTACACAAACTCTAAGATGGCCATCTTAATCTTATACATTCCTCACGTGAGCCCCACTCCTGACTCCCTCCGTGGTCAATGTCTCTCCTCTCCGCACACGGGCGGTTGAACGAGCCCCGGGCGGACGTGCTCTAAACGTGCCGTCTCGGACTGGGGCCGCGGCTGCAGCGCACCTCCTTGCCAAGCCACGGGGCAAACCCAGCGCGGCTTCCGACGCGAGCGAGGCCCAACGTGCGGACCCGTACGCGTCTTTGTAGACGGGGCAAAACCCCGCGCGGCTTCCGACGCGAGCGAGGCCCAACGTGCGGACCCGTACGCGTCTTTGTAGACGGGGCAAACTGTCCCGGACGCTTGGTTTCGTGCACGAACTCACGGTGACTGGACGTGTCAAAAGGTATTTACCGCCCAGGTCACTCCTCTCGCCAGACGTTTCGCAACGGCGCGTTTTCCGCGCAGCGTAAGGTCGATTCCACCTTCTCGTCGTCGCGGGGCGAGGAAGAAGAAGCCCCGTCCTTTTCTCTCCTCGTGTCTTTTCTTCTTCCGTTTCCGGCCACTTCCGTTTCCGGCCACTGGTTCCGAAGGGCTCCTGACCCTCCCATCACAACAACCCTTAATATAATACACACGGATAAGCAACCTGAATGGTAATTTACATACATTCACCTAAATATGTAACACTCCCCCCCTTCAAGAAAGAAAGTTTGAACCCAGCGAAAACTTTCTTTGCCGGCCAATTTGGAGAAACAAACCAGATCACTCAACCCCCCCACATTATCAGTTCCCCCTGGGCACAGTTATCACTTAAAAATAAAGCCAGTTAAGCCACTCGATAGCACTTTTCCGGGAGGCCAAGCCGAGTATTCACTACATGGATGCCTTTAGGAACGCGGAGTTCACGGTTAGTCCGTGCAGGAAAGTTCTCTACATGGGCGCCTTGAGGAACGTGGAGTTCACGGTTAGTCCGTGCAGGAAAGTTCTCTACATGGGCGCCTTGAGGAACGTGGAGTTCACGGTTAGTCCGTGCAGGAAAGTTCACTACATGGACGCCTTTAGGAACGGCGTTCACGGTTAATTCGTGTAGGAATCTTGGCTCGGTGGCTCCGCCGCCTTCAGTGCTTCAACTTCTCAGAACGTCCCTAATAATTAGGGTGGGACCACTGGTCCCTGTAGTCCCCTGAATACCGGTCTTCTTCTCGGCCACTACTTTGCCAATTCTTCCTTCGGGAGCGGCCGTAACTCAGGGAGCCTCCATAATAATATTGACTGCGGCCACCACCAAAACTACCGCCCAGTTGTCCTCTCCTGTAGACCTCTCGACGCCTACGAAATGCCTTCCCTACTGTTATGGTCCGACCCTCCAAATCCTTGCCATTCCAATTCTTCTCTGCCTCTCTGGCGTCTTTTGTGCTGGCAAACGTGACAAAGCCGAACCCTCTTGACTGTTGCGTTTCCCAGTCTCTTACCAACCGCACTTCCACCAGCGGCCCATATCTGTTGAAGACAGAGGTCAGAACTTCTTCCTCTGTTTTGAAGTTCAGTCCCCCTACAAATAACTTGGCACTTTTGTCACCATCCCGAGCTGGTGTGGTGTTATTTTCCCTGCTGGGCTCTTTATCAACCCTCAGGTTACCATAAACTTGACCCCCGGCCAAATCATTCCCGAGAACCACAGATACACCCTCTACAGGAAACGTGGCTTGTAAACCGACGGTGACCGGTCCTGACACCAAATCGGACTCCAACTGGATGACCTGAAGGGGAGCACTAACACCGCCCCCGATCCCCTGTAAACGAACACCCTCCCCCGTTGTCGTCTCCTCGGACCATGGCAAAATGCCTTCAAGCATTAAAGATTGATGGGCCCCTGTGTCTCTCAATATCCTAACCGGTCTCCGGTTAGTCGAGGCTCCATCCAGTGACACAAACCCCTCGGAAATAAATGGTTGGTAACCCTCTTGATGGCGATTTCTTACGCTAGCCATCGCATTCGGAGTTGTAATAGTCGGACTCCGCTCTGGGTTGTCCCTTTTCATGAGGTAACAACTGGACATCAAGTGTCCAGGTTTTTTGCAAAACGCGCAAGTAGGCCCGGAGGAAAAACTCGGGGTCTGCCTCGGGCCCCCCGAACTATAAGTTTGTCTTGGGCCCGCATCCCTCTGATTTCGAACCGGTGGGGTATCATAGTTGTCCCCATAATCATCTCGAGGCCGCCGCCATGTATGGTCGTTCTCCGCACCTGCTGTTCCCCACCTCCCCTGCGGAGATCTAGGCGAGGAGTTAGGTTCGTGGACCCCTATTCGGTGGGTTAAGGCATAATCATCTGCCATGGTGGCTGCGTCCCACAACTTTGGTACCTTCTTTTCCTGCAGGTACACTTTGATGTCCTCGTGGACACACTGCTGGAATTCCTCCACCAGGATCAAGTCCCGCAATGTCTCGAAGTCTTTCCCGACTCCTTTTGACTCACACCACCGATCAAACATGTTTTCTTTCACTCTGGCAAACTCCACATGGGTCTCACTCTCCCTCTTCCTGGCATTCCTGAATTTTTGCCTGTAAGCTTCCGGAACCAACTCATAGGCTTTGAGGATGTGCTTCTTCAGTACCTCATAATCTGCACATTGGTCCATTGGTAGCGCCGAATAAATTTCCTGAGCTTTCCCCACCAGCACACTTTGCACGAGTATGGTCCATGCCTCCTCCGGCCAGTTTAATTGTCGAGCCACTTTCTCAAAGTGTGGAAAAAATTTCGCGACTTCTTTTTCACTGAACGGTGGAACCAGCCTCACATGTCTGCCCACATCCCAGGTTTTCTGGTTAGGTGTCGACCCCGTCAGCAAGGGTGGTGCCTCTCCCCGTTCTCTCATTAACTCCAGCTCCTTGAATTTGATTTCTTGCTGAAGCTGCATGTCACGTTCCTTTAATTCCCTTTCCGCTTTTCTCTCCTCTGCTTCGAGGTCCCTTGCAGCTCTCCTTTCCTCTGCTTGTTCCTTTTCTCTTCTTTCCTGGAGTTCTCGTTCCACTCTCCTTTCCTCTGCTTGCTTCTCTTCTCTCCTCTCTTCTGCTTTCCTTTCCTCTTCTGCTCTTTCCTTTTCTGCTTTCCTTTCTTCTTCTGCTCTTTCCTTTTCTGCTTTCCTTTCTTCTTCTGCTCTTTCTTTTTCTGCTTTCCTTTCTTCTTCTGCTCTTTCCTTTTCTGCTTTCCTTTCTTCTTCTGCTAACCTTTCCTGGAGTTCTCGTTCCACTCTCCTTTCTTGTGCTTGTTTCTCTTCTCTTCTCTCTTCTGCTTTCCTTTCTTCTTCTGCTCTTTCCTTTTCTGCTTTCCTTTCCTCTTCTTTTATCCGTTCCTGGCTCCGTAATTGCAACTCCAGTTTCCGGAGCTCAACGTCTTCTGGTTCTTCGGGTAGCCACTCCCAGGCTAACTCGTCCCATGTTCCTAATCCCACCATAGATTGTATCACCGTGGCCTGCAACTCTGCCTTCCTCAAATTAGTTCGGACCTCCAAGTTAAAATGTTTGGCCAATTTCAAGAGATCCGACTTTAGCAACGCTCGGAACTGTGCCTCACTCGGGGTTACCCCAAAGTTCTGTGCCACAAACGCCATGGTGCCTATCGTTAACACCTGTTAACCTTCACCCCAAGACTTTCCCCAATTTCTCAAAAAAAATTATTACCAATTAATAATTAATTAATAAATTTTAATTACCAAAAATATTATTATTTTATTATTTTATACACTTTTAGATCCCGGACGTAGACCCAATTGCGAAACCGCAAATCGTAATTTGGACGAGCCCCCAATTCTGTTACGTGGTCCTCCCGGTAACTACCTGGTCTTGGTGACCCCCGGACCGTGGGAGGGACCCCGCCAGAAAGATATATGGTTTATACGCTTTCGTAACGCAATCAATATGAATTCCGGTCAAGAAGAAACCCCACACCAAGGATCCGGAATAATCAATAATATATTCACTGAGCAATCAACAACCATCAACAATGCACAATCAATATTACAACCATGTGAACTCATCTACACAAACTCTAAGATGGCCATCTTAATCTTATACATTCCTCACGTGAGCCCCACTCCTGACTCCCTCCGTGGTCAATGTCTCTCCTCTCCGCACACGGGCGGTTGAACGAGCCCCGGGCGGACGTGCTCTAAACGTGCCGTCTCGGACTGGGGCCGCGGCTGCAGCGCACCTCCTTGCCAAGCCACGGGGCAAACCCAGCGCGGCTTCCGACGCGAGCGAGGCCCAACGTGCGGACCCGTACGCGTCTTTGTAGACGGGGCAAAACCCCGCGCGGCTTCCGACGCGAGCGAGGCCCAACGTGCGGACCCGTACGCGTCTTTGTAGACGGGGCAAACTGTCCCGGACGCTTGGTTTCGTGCACGAACTCACGGTGACTGGACGTGTCAAAAGGTATTTACCGCCCAGGTCACTCCTCTCGCCAGACGTTTCGCAACGGCGCGTTTTCCGCGCAGCGTAAGGTCGATTCCACCTTCTCGTCGTCGCGGGGCGAGGAAGAAGAAGCCCCGTCCTTTTCTCTCCTCGTGTCTTTTCTTCTTCCGTTTCCGGCCACTTCCGTTTCCGGCCACTGGTTCCGAAGGGCTCCTGACCCTCCCATCACAACAACCCTTAATATAATACACACGGATAAGCAACCTGAATGGTAATTTACATACATTCACCTAAATATGTAACACTATTTTCACTTTTTTATGCAAATGAGCTACTTCCGTCGATTCGCATGACATCACGGGGGCACAACTCATTGATGGACGGTTACGTCTGATTCATCACAAGTTAATGTAGCGTTCAATATGCCGATGTGCCAAGCTTTTAACTGTTCGAATCATCGACAAATTTGCCCACAGAACTCGGATGTCGTTTTTTTGCATCCCTGACCCACAAAAACATTAATGATCGTATGCTTTGTGGTTGAAAAACCTAGGAACAACCAAATTCAACATCAAAACATATGTTCATTCAAAATATTGTGTTGTTTGCGAAGACCAATTTGAGCTGTGAGCGTTCGTATTTGATCACCAGGCTCACGACCTGGGAAACAAGCCTTGGAAATTGCTGAAACATGACGCCGTACTGACACTTAACATGTGAGCGTTACATGGTGATTTGTAGCCATAGCCAAGCCAGTCCCAGATAGTTGCGTGTCGATTTGAAGCCACACCCAGAGTTATGCGTTGATTTGAAGCCACGCCCAAGTGATCCAAGCTCAGACCTATTCCTCACGTAGTTATTCCCATATTACTAGAATACTAGCAGAGCAGACCTGTTTCTTCACTGACAGACCAATTAGTCATCCTGTTTGCCAAACAAATTATATATTGGTTCACTACGTCTGTATTGAATCCGTATATCGTGATAAACTCGACCAGCATGTAGGAATATTTCTTCAGGTTATGAAGTGCCCTCAGGTCTATTATTGCTCGGCGGCTCAATGTGGCTTCGTTTGTCATATGCCCCGAGGGCAGTTTGCATTCTCATAAGATAGCCAGCAGATCAATCTCCCAGGAGAGAGCCAAAGATCCTGCACCGCATAGTCTTCCATAATGTTGTTCTGCACAAACTGGCATGCAGCACGGCTACAGCCAACAGATCCTGCAGGAGCGGCCCGCGAACACACCGCTACGGCTTAGCCTTCAAGTTTGGCTGCTTCACAGCCTCAACTGACTGTCGTATAGTTTAGGTTTACGTTTACCCACCAACCAACTCGCTTTGCTGATGGGGTTAATCAAAAGACAGACATTGGCATTTCCCCAACCCCCTCTCACCCCCGACCCCCTTTCCACCACCCGTTCACTCCCGACCCCCTTACCACCACCCGTTCACCCCCGACCCCCTTTCCACCACCCGTTCACCCCCGACCCCCTTTCCACCACCCGTTCACCCCCGACCCCCTTTCCACCACCCGTTCACCCCCGACCCCCTTTCCACCACCCGTTCACCCCAACCCCTCCCCCCTCCACACTACCAATGTCTCTGTCTTTTGATGAAACCCACCAGCAAAGCGACAGGCAAGATTGGAGTCAAAATGAGAAATGTGTTATAACCTGCACAGAGCAACAGGTCGAATAGTTAGACCACAGAGGTGAAGTCGTAAAAAAATTGGTGGGTAAACCTAAACTAAACGACAGTCAGTTGAAACTGTGAAGCAGCCCAAATTGAAGGCTCAGCCATAGTGGCTTATCCAGGATATTATTCTCCCCAAAAACGTTATTTTTGTGCTAATGGGTCTCTAAAACATATCTCTTCAAAAAAATTCATGATTGTGTCCCTTTAATAGTTAAGGTGGCTGGCTTGAGATCTTAGGGTCCTGAGTTTGTGCCCCTGTCGTGCCGTTGTCATGCCACCAGGTGGGTTGACTCAGCCTGTCAACCTACCAAGGTCAGCAAAATTAGTAGGTCAGCTTACAAGTAACAGGGGGCACTGCATCAGTGAAACAGCCCTACCCCCGAAAATGATGCAGCCAAGCAGCCACAGGCTGCATATGAACCACCACCACCAATTCTTCATGAGCATAATATAAAGTTTAAAAGGGCCACTGCCACGACCAACCTCACCTACTTGAGCAAAAGGTTTGAGGATCCCAAATAGCATCAATGGTACTCATTAAACGTACACTTTAACATGTTATCCTGACCAGAGGGTATTGCATTTGGGTCCGTTTGGTTGTTAGTCTGTCGGTAAATCGACACAATGCGCTGGTGTCGGCTACAAACGCCACCTAGTGGTAGCCAGTATTACTCGTCATCATTTTTCAACGGAATAAACCCTGGTGTTGGGCTAGCGGCTAGGGTGCCGGCTTAGGATCCTAGGATCCTGGGTTCGAATCCCGGTCAATCGCTGAATTAACACCAGGGGGGTTGACTCAGCTTGTCATCCTTCCGAGGTCGGCTAATTGAGTACCAGTTCACTGGTAATTCCCTGTTTGTCGTTAAAGGCGGCAAAAAGGGTTGGCGTCAGGAAGGGCATCCGGCCATAAAACATTGCTTCAAAAAGGGGACCGAAAAACAACAACAACCACGGTTCCCGAAAAAGGCCAACCCCCGCTTTGCGGGGAAAAATGGCGTCTAAAGGTGGTTATTTTTATTATATTTTTCAACGGAATAACTCTTTAAAGTATGTAACACAATGCGAGTACGTCTATAAAGTATGTACGATTAGAATGTGAGTACCAAACAACCACCTTTGGAGGCCATTTTTCCCCCACAGAGCAGGGGTTGGCCTTTTTCAGGCACCGTGGTCCCCTTTTTGAAGCAATGTTTTATGGCCGGATGCCCTTCCTGCCGCCAACCCTGTTAGTCGCCTTTTGCGACACACAGGGAATTACCAGTGAACTGGTACTCAATTATTAATACACGTACACGTGTCGATAACACGATTAGAATTACACGATTAGAATGTGAGTACGTCTATAAAATGCATACAATTTAAAGGTGAATCTATACAATAAAACCGAAAAAGTCTTTGTCCACGGTGCCCTATGTCATCAGCGCATCATCCACATGCCATACAAAACAAGCGCACGCATTCGCATAACACGATCACAATAAATACACTTACTCGGGTTATAATACGTGTCTTCCATGAGGCCCATATGCATTGGGGGTGGGGCTCCAGAAGGTGGTACTCCAGGAGGGGGTGGAGCTCCAGGATGCGGTCCTGCTCCGGCAGAGGGCAGGGGCGGAGCACCCGGGGGTGGGCCTCCACCATCAGATAGTTGGCGGTTGCGTTGAGAAGAATAACGCTTAACACGTATGCCCTGTCCTGCCTGTACAGGAAATGCATAAACTCTCAAAAGGATTTAAGGTGACAATCTATATTAGAAAATGAGAGAAAAGCCACGTCTAACATCATCACGCACAATGACTTAATAAAATATCTAGATTCACATTAATCAGTAGTTTCGTTCATCCTTATGCTGCTCTTTATTGGATCAGCCAATGAAATTAATAATATACCTCATCCATTACGTTGCAAATCAGTGGATATAAAATAAAGCAGAAAGGAAATAATTGTACAAATATACAAGGAAGTGAGCGAGGGAGGGTAGATTCACAGCAAGAGAAATGGCCTTGAAATATCAGAAGAAAGTTCTGAGCTAGATTGGACTTATTATTTATTTAAATAAATAAATAAAAACTGGCCACTCAACTCCATAGTCCATCCACCAAATGTCTCGGAGAACCATCTTTTCACAGATCAAACGAGAGTTTTCCACCAAGGTAACTTCAATTCCATTGAATGTTTTCATACAAAGTAAACTAGACTTGAGAATCGATCCTAAAATTTTTTTTTTTTAACAAAAATGGTCACAGAACAAATATGCAGAACCTCACCACGTCATCCACTCTATACTGTGCATTCGAGGTGTTCGGGGACACGTCATTGATACCTGCATGGCAAAACGTTCAGAGAGCACAGATGTTATTGTTGTAAAGTTCTAGTTCCTCTTTTAAGGTAAGAATCTGGTGCGAAAACATAAGTTTGATTACAATTATCGAAATGCTGTTTGACATTGCCATTCTGAGGACGCAGTTTTGTTTTTTTGTTTTTTTTTGTATACAAGATCGAGGCTCGTGAAAGAGCTAACATTAATCACACAAAAAGTCAAACCGACACATGAAACACAAAAAATAAGGGGAGCAGTAGACAAGATGGGAAGGGAGGGGGAAGGACACAAACGCAACATTTGAGAGCAGGGACATCGGGAGAAAAGTGGGAGGGGGGGGGGGCTTGGGAGGAGGTGGGAGAGGTATAAAACATATGAACACTGCAAGGACTTCCCTGAAAGAAGTTGGTATTTCAAAAAAGTGAATCTGGGGTGAAATTAGCGGGGGTAGAAAAGATCAAGGTTTTGGGGATGGTGGAAGATAAGAGATGGTGGTGGACAGCTGTTTTAAAGACCTGGAGGGAGGAGTAGGATTGAAGGGAGTGGGGGAGTTTGTCCAGAGGTGGGAGAAAAGGGGAATGAAAGAGTGACGGTGAGCAGAGAGCCTAGATTTTGGCAGTTTAACCATAAGAGGGTTGCAGGCAGATCTTGCGCGACCTGAAGGAATATTGGGGGGGACAGAGCACAGAGAGAGCTGGGGGAGCAAGGCCGGAAAGGAGTCGGTAGAAGACAAAAAGACCACCTACCTGCCTGCGGTGAGTGAGTGAAAGGCCCTCGGAGTTAACTTCATCGCAGGAGATTCCAATGATTCTGAAAGCTTTGGTTTCAACAGCATGAAGCCGAGCTAGTTGTGAGGCAGGAGCACCAGCCCAGAGGGGGGAACAGTATTCCATTGAGCTGCGGATGAAAGCCTTGCATGTGGTGAGGAGCTCAGGTGTGCCAAGGAAGGACTTCGCACGACGGAGGATGCCCAGTCGGCGACTGGCTTTGGAGGCCAGCTTGGAAATGTGGTTTTCCCAAGAAAGATCATGGCAGATAGTGAGACCCAAAAGCTTGAGCGACAGAACTTCTTGGAGAGGATTGTTGAGAAAGTAGATGGGAGGGTTTTCCAGTTGGTCCTTTCAGAGAGACATTGTAAGAGTGTGAGATTTGTCAGGATTGAAAGACATGTTCCACTTGTTTGACCAGTCTGTGATTTTGTCCAGGTCTGCAGAGAGTGAGAAGGCTGCAGACTGCCGATCTGAGGGATGAGGAATAGAGCGGCAGATAGTGGAGTCATCAGCAAAGAGATAGAGAGGATTTTCCAGAGAGTAGGAGAGATCATTGATGAAGACCAGAAATAGCACAGGGCCCAGAACACTACCTTGGGGAACTCCAGCCAGAACAGGAAGGGGAGATGAGAGAAATCCATTCAGGGCCACACGTTGCCTTCGACCAGAGAGGAAGTCTGCAAGCCATGAGTGGAGATTTCCATGGATACCATAGGAGGAGAGTTTGGTGAGCAGAGCTGGGTGCCAGACCGTATCGAAGGCACGTGATATGTCAAGTGAGACAGCTCTGATTTCCTGTTTGGCATTGAGGACCTCCATCCATTGTTGAGACAGCAGAAGCAACATGTCCAGAGTAGAATGACCTGGTCTGAATCCAAATTGATGACCAGAGATGAAGCCATTGTAGAAGAGGAAGGATTTGATATCCGAAGCAATGATGGATTCCATGACTTTGCTGATATCATTGGAGGCAGGCTGATTGGTCTGTAGTTGCAAGGATCTGTTTTTGCACCATTTTTGTGTAAAGCGGTAATGTTTGCTGATTTCCAAGATGCTGGCAGATGACCTTGAGTAAAAGAGAGGGTGAAAAGAACAGAGAGAGGGTGAGATAGAGCAGCAGAGCAGGATTTTAGGACCCGTGGGCTGATGCCATCTGGTCCAGTTGCAGAATCAGAGTCGAGTTTTGACAAAAACTTCTCCACCTTGTCAGGAGAGAAGGACATGAGTCCAGGAGCAGTTGGGTTCGACTGGGAAAGGTGGGAACAGAGAGAGATGGGTTTGGGACATAAGATTTTGAGGCAAACACAGAGTTGAGGCATTCGGCTTTGTCACGTGCAGTGTCAACTGTGTAGCTATTTGAGGTAAGGGAGGGGATGGAGGGGGAACCAACACCAGAAACGGATTTGACCAGACGCCACCAGGATTTGGAGGAAGGAGACAGGTTTGAGAATTCAATCTTGAGTGTGGAGAGATAGTGCTTCCTGGCACTCCTGAGGGTAGACACACACTTGTTCCGAGCTTGGTGGAAGGAACTGAGATTGCCTTCAGTTGGATTTGCCTTCCAAGAGGCAAAGGCAAGTTGTTTCAGGGCAACTGCCTCACCACAAGATTCAGTGTACCATGGATGGGAGGAAGGGTAAGACAACTGAAGACGAGATGGGATAAATCTGTGCATGAGAGAGAGCAGTTTGCTTTGGAAAAATTCCCAGGAAGAATTGATGTCAGAGGCAGTGAAGATGGGAGACCAGTCCAGGTGATCGATGGCTGCTTGCAGCCCGTGCCAGTCGGCCTGAGTGAAATGCCAGACTCGTCGGCGCTGAGGAGGCTCTCTGAAAATGGCCAGAGAGATGTCCACTTTAACAAGCACGTGATCAGAAGAACCGATTGGAGCAGAAGAAGAGCAGCAGACATTTGCAAGGAAGTTAGTCATAACCAAGTCCAGAAGAGAAGATACTCCATTGACTGAGATCCGGGTCGGGAAATTGACAGATTGTGTCAGTCCCAATGAGTCACAGAAGTCCTTTGCTGAGGTGCCATGGCTGGTGAGAGCGGAACCCACACCCAGCCAGCTGGCATGATGACAGTTGAAGTCGCCACATATGAGGAAGAGAGAGTTTGGA
Organism: Myxine glutinosa; assembly: GCF_964187855.1. Lineage (NCBI taxonomy): Eukaryota > Metazoa > Chordata > Myxini > Myxiniformes > Myxinidae > Myxine > Myxine glutinosa. Next base: position 13,732,258 of record NC_136272.1, on the reverse strand, counting down.
TGAGTTGATAGAAGTTGGTCCATGTTGTCCGACAGCGAAATGTAAATGGAGTCATCACTGTTTGGAGGACGGTACAGAACACATATGAATAAAAGGTGGGAGCGGCGAGGAAGCCGTAGCCAGAGGTACTCCTGGGGGTGGGGTGGAGAGAGGGCAGTGCAAGGAGAGTGAGGAAGAGAGTTTTTGATAAAGATTCCTGATATTGTCTTCCTATATGGTGACTTTATTATCGCATATTCTTGACAGACACAGACACGGCGGAGAGGGAGACACGGCGGGCAGGGAGACACGGCGGGCAGGGAGACACGGCGGGCAGGGAGACACGGCGGGCAGGGAGACACGGCGGGCAGGGAGACACGGCGGGCAGGGAGACACGGCGGGCAGGGAGACACGGCGGGCAGGGAGACACGGCGGGCAGGGAGACACGGCGGGCAGGGAGACCTGGCGGGCAGGGAGACACGGCGGGCAGGGAGACACGGCGGAGAGGGAGACACGGCGGAGAGGGAGACACGGCGGAGAGGGAGACACGGCGGAGAGGGAGACACGGCGGAGAGGGAGACACGGCGGAGAGGGAGACACGGCGGAGCGGGAGACACGGCGGAGAGGGAGACACGGCGGAGAGGGAGACACGGCGGGCAGGGAGACAGGGCGGAGAGGGAGACAGGGCGGAGAGGGAGACAGGGCGGAGAGGGAGACAGGGCGGAGAGGGAGACAGGGCGGAGAGGGAGACAGGGCGGAGAGGGAGACAGGGCGGAGAGGGAGACAGGGCGGAGAGGGAGACAGCGCGGAGAGGGAGACAGGGCGGAGAGGGAGACAGGGCGGAGAGGGAGACAGGGCGGAGAGGGAGACAGGGCGGAGAGGGAGACAGGGCGGAGAGGGAGACAGGGCGGAGAGGGAGACACGGCGGAGAGGGAGACACGGCGGAGAGGGAGACACGGCGGAGAGGGAGACACGGCGGAGAGGGAGACACGGCGGAGAGGGAGACACGGCGGAGAGGGAGACACGGCGGACAGGGAGACACGGCGGAGAGGGAGACACGGCGGAGAGGGAGACACGGCGGACAGGGAGACACGGCGGAGAGGGAGACACGGCGGAGGGGGAGACACGGCGGAGAGGGAGACACGGGGGTGAGGGAGACACGGCGGAGAGGGAGACACGGCGGAGAGGGAGACACGGCGGAGAGGGAGACACGGCAGAGAGGGAGACACGGCAGAGAGGGAGACACGGCGGAGAGAGCGACAGGGAGGAGAGGGAGACAGGGCGGAGAGGGAGACAGGGCGGAGAGGGAGACAGGGCGGAGAGGGAGACAGGGCGGAGAGGGAGACAGGGCAGAGAGGGAGACAGGGCGGAGAGGGAGACAGGGCGGAGAGGGAGACAGGGCGGAGAGGGAGACAGGGCGGAGAGGGAGACAGGGCGGAGAGGGAGACAGGGCGGAGAGGGAGACAGGGCGGAGAGGGAGACAGGGCGGAGAGGGAGACAGGGCGGAGTGGGAGACAGGGCGGAGAGGGAGACACGGCGGAGAGGGAGACACGGCGGAGAGGGAGACACGGCGGAGAGGGAGACACGGCGGAGAGGGAGACACGGCGGAGAGGGAGACACGGCGGAGAGGGAGACACGGCGGACAGGGAGACACGGCAGAGAGGGAGACACGGCAGAGAGGGAGACACGGCAGACAGGGAGACATGGCGGACAGGGAGACACGGCGGAGAGGGAGACACGGCGGAGAGGGAGACACGGCGGAGAGGGAGACACGGGGGTGAGGGAGACACGGCGGAGAGGGAGACATGGCGGAGAGGGAGACACGGCGGAGAGGGAGACATGGCAGAGAGGGAGACACGGCACGATGGAGAGAGACACAGCTGAGACAGAGACATCACAGACACACATCACTTTTAGGTTATCCCAACGTGTTACCTTTCGCCTCCTTTATTGCCTTTCAAATAAAAACTTTAACAAATGCAAATAGGTCCCCCGCCCACCCCTCTACCCCCCTTTAAAAGAATTCTGCCAGATAGAAAATGACAACCCACCTGGCATGTCATGCCTCATGTGAGGAATATGCTGCCGTTGATTCCAGTTCGAAGCAACAAGACCCATTTGGGCAATGCCTTGGCCAATGTTTGCCAACTCATGGTCGTCCTGGTCCCTGGGATCCCAGACCTTCACCGGCGGCACCACGTGCTGTTCGAGTGGTGCAACCGTCCGTACAGCCTGAGGATGAGGGTGTGCGAGTTCTTGCGAATCTGTAACGGTTGCAAGCGCCGGCGGAGCCGCTTCCAACAAGGCCTGACGATCTGCCTCCAAGCCCTTGACTCGTGAACGTCGCACACGTGAATAAGATTTTTTCTCCATCACTTTGGGCGCAGGAGGGGCCTCTTCCGATTGGATTGTCGCTGCATCTTTACTTAAAACATCTGATGGTCCTGTACAATTGACATCAAGTAACAAGGCAGTGTGATATTGAGGAACGTTCCTTTGAGGCCTTTCCTCGTTTTCGGCTGGATGCCTGTTGTCCATGGCCTCGTCCACTTTGTAGTTACCTCCCCGGTATTCCGTGGGCTTTCTAATTCTCTGTTTCTCGTCCTGCATGCCCTTTGACCTGTAAGAGGTCTCCCTGGGTATTGTGACGTCCTCGTCCTGCTCGTTTTGCCAGGTCTTTGGCGATCTCTGCAAATACTCTTTCTTCTGCGCGTAAGCGGGTCTGTCGTCTTCCGTCCACTCACGATCACTCTGAGGGTATCTGCAACAAATAACGTTATAAAAAAGTGAAAATAAACCTTGGCTTGAGAATAAAATTGCACAAAATCTTGTTCACAATTCTTCTTTCCTTTTTCAAGCACAAGACTTGAAATTCTAAGCTAAATCTGTTTTCTCCTTTCTCCTCATCCTTTTTTCAGGTAGGAGGCAGTTTGCAGGTGTCCAATGAACTTAAGTTCTCTGCAACGACATGGTGTACCTAAACTTTCAGAGAAAGCCAAATTGATGCAACTTCAACATTCTAACAAATTGGACTGACAAACAAGTTCAGAAAACCAAAACAAGGTATCATTCATTTCTCATTCAAAGAAGGAAACACGAATCAAAAGCTCAAAGATGACTTAATTGCTGATAATTTTCAAGCACTGTTCAAGATAACGTAATCCAGTAATGACGAACAACCCAATGGCTGGTTTTAACAAACCTGGGTTTCCTTTGAGCACGGACGCGTCCACGTGCAGACATGTTCCCCACGCGGATGTCATATCCGTACACCGCGACAAGCTCTGCACTGCATTTTGGCAACTGCTCATCCTCACAGTATAGGTCATGTTCCCATCGTCCCTCATCCTTCCACAACTTGCGGCCCCTTGCCTTGGCCCTGGGACAAACATTAAGAACAGCGATGGTAGGCCATTGCACTGCAAAGAAACACCACCAGCGCTGGAAAAAAATGCATTGTTGGGGTTTACCTGGCGTCGTCTTCCTTCGCCCCTCCCCGGATGTCGTGCTCAAAGAACAGTCCTTTCCTGGGCACGTAGGCGGGGTTCTGCTTGTCTTCATCGGCATCTGGATTCTTATTGACACCCTTATTCTCAGCCTTCTCATCTTCCTACAGGAAAGGGAAGACAGACCAAGGAAACAGAAAACCCTTTAGTAACTGAAAATGCAACCTACAGTGGTACTGATGTTGAGGAAAAAATGTTATACAAGTGAAAGAAACATGCCACGAGTCACAATGACCTCAAGCGGCCTTTGGCTTTGTGAAGGGAAAGAATGCAGAAAAGTAAATAAATATGACTCAAAATTGTCCAAGGTCATCTATAGCCTGTAGACAGACCAGTGAATGCCAATTTGATGGTACCTTAAATCTTTCTAATGCAAAGAGACAATGAAAACTATACCGGTTCCCTGCATTAAACACACTTTGCCTTGACAGGGGTGAAAACATAACCTCCACCCACCTTTGGTGGCGGAGGTAAAAATAAATAAAGTTACATTTAAGAAGTTAACAACAGCTAAAGGATAGACACATCTTGGGCTACATAAAATCACACAGCACAATGTTTTAGTAAAAGTGTACATGAGCATATGCAGCACCTTCAGAAAGTATTGTCCTGTCACCAGCGATTAAAACTGCCGGATGACGAATAGCCGAGACCGTTGTAACTCCCGAGGTGCATAGCCAAAATTGGCGGTTGGTCCATCGCGCATGGGTGAAGGAAACAAAGCGCTTACCTGGCCAGAAGCACACGGGTTTATACCGAAACCCACAATGAACAGACGCGACGCGACAAATAATATACAACAATAATGATTTAATGAAATTTAGCCTGGTGTTGGCTTAGCGGTCAGGGTGCCCGCTTGGGATCCGAGGATCCTGGGTTTGAATCCCGGTCGATCGCTGAATTAACGCCAGGGGGGTTGACGCAGCCTGTCATCCTTCCGAGGTCGGCAAATTGAGTACCAGCTTGCTGGGATGAATGATCCCGGTGTGTACCCCGGTTTAGAATAGGTACACCGTATCCCTGCGCATCGAAGAGCGTGACCAAGGGTTGGCGTCAGGAAGGGCATCCGGCCATAAAAACATTGCCTCAAACAGGGAACCATGATTGTCATGGGGCCCGCAAGGCTAACCCCCGCTCTAGCGGGGAAAATGGCCTTAAAACGATCATTCATTCATACATTCAATGATTTAATGAAAATAGAAATCAAGGAATGAAATAAAGTTGTGGTAAAAACGAATTCAAACTCCTACTTTGAGGATCCTCCACTCAGACACAGAAATGGACACACAGGGGAAAATAAAATGAAATAAAATGGCCTTTTCGTGCACTTAGCTTGTCCCAACGAGTTATTTTGCAAAGGTGATGGCGATGGTCCGGTCCGATGTCTCGCCCAAAATGGCGCCAGCACTGCGCGTCGAAGACGACCAGGCCTGAAGGAATCAATCAAGACGGCCAGCCCTCTTTCGCCTCCACCGTCAAGTGCTATGCGGACCCCAGCTCCTTGATGAGCCCAAATGTTGCCCGCCTGTCGAGATGCTGCCGGTGCAGCAAAAGCTCCACGCTCCTTCGAAAGTGCACCAAAATCACCAGCACAACGCAAAAAGATGGCGCCCTTCCTCCTCCTGAACAAAAACCCAAGAGAGCGATCCTTCTTTCAATGGTCCTTTTCCCTCAGAACTTTCTCGCTCTCACGTCACACTGACCAATCGCAGAGCCCCATCAAATCACCCCATGGTCGTGCTCGACCAATGACGAACTTCGGGGCGTGGCCTGCCACTTTGCTTGGCGTAGGCGTCATTAAGGCGTGGCTTACTTGCCGTTCGGCAATGTTTGGGTACTGTCGGTGGTTCCGGTGGTTGCTGTTTAAAGGTAGGTTTTATGGCCGGCCGTGTTGTAGTTGTAAAATCGCAGGGAAAAGCCACAGGAGGCAATCACATAAAGGGGGAAACTAACCTTAATCCCTATCTAGTTAACACAGCTTCACCCCCCGTGTGAAGACACGTAACCAATCTTAAGCTCCAGTTCCCCTTCTGAAATACATCAAAGATATCTCCTACGCATCCACGGTCCATGCTATACTATACGATCCTATCTGTACTATGAGATTCCATCATTTACTCCCACAAACGAAACAGTTTTCACACCACTTGACTTTCTCACATTTTGTGTTACAGCCTTAATTTAAGATGGATTAAACTGAGATTTTTGACACTGATCTACACATAATACCCCATAATGTGAAAGTGGAATGTTTTTAATCCAAGTCTGTCATGGTCCTGACTTCGTGAAAGTGGAGGTACACCATCCTGGATGTGGGGGATCACTGGCTTGCTCTTGGGAGATCAATAGGCTGTCTCTGTGCCTTGGGCTTTGTCGAGAGAACTGTCGGGGGCCGTGCAACAACACCAACAACAACATTTTGACAATTGACAAAATCACAAACTGATGAAACACTTGGAACATGTCTTTAAATCCTGAGAAATGCCACACACTCACTCACTCTCTCCAAAATAACAATTCCACAAAACCTCCCATCTAATTTCTCAACAACCCTCTCAAAGACGTTCAATCACTCAAACTCGAGTCTCAATCTCAGCCATGAGAGCAACTCAAAGTCCGTTGGGCAGGCCACATTTCAAAGTTGGCCACCCAAGCCAGATGCCGTCTGGGCATCCTCCGTCGTGCAAAGTGCTTCCTTGGCACAACTGAGCTCCTCTCCACCTACAAGGGTTTCATCTACAGTTTTATGGAATACTGTTCTCCCCTCTGGGCTGGATCCCCTTCCTCACATCTTGCTGACCTTGATGTCATGGAAACCAAGGCTTTTAGGATCATTGGAATTTCTCGCGATGATGATGAATCTATGGGCCTCTCACTTCATCAACGCTGCCAGGTCTGTGGTCCCAGTCTTCTTTCGCCTCATTTCCGGTCTTGAACCCTCTGCCCTCTCTGTCCTCCCCAAGTATCTCTAGGATGCACATGCTCCACCAGCAACCCCCTGGTAGTGAAACTGCATAAATCCAGAACCATTGCTCACCTCCACTTATTTATTCCTCCCTTTTCCTCCCACCTGCAGAACTACCTCCCACACTCTCTTCAATCTCATTCGTCTCTCCCGGTCTTCAAGACAGCCGTTCTCCACCATCTCAGGTACCCAGTGATTTCGGACTAAACAACCCAGCAATCAAGAAAATGACCGAATACCAGGACCTCAAAAATGAGGGCAAGATATCTTGGAAGCTGAAGAGCATAAAAATTGTACCAGTGATAACAGGAATGATGACAAAGAACCTCACTGAGATTTTAAAAACCATCCCCGGGAATATTACCACAAATTAACTACAAATGGAGGCATTCCAGGGTTCAGTGACGATCCTGAAAAGAGCCCTTGGTAACACCTCCTGAAACCCACAAATGGAGATGACCGACCGACCGACACACGCGTGCGCGCGCATGCATGCACGCACGCACACGCACACACACACACACACACACACACACGGTCTCCGCCTCCTGAAGCCCACATGTGGAGATAGCAGCAGCAACAACTTGCACGCACACACGATAAATGCAAAACATTTTCAGCCAGAACTACATGTGCCATATTTGCTAAATTAAGGATGAAGAAAAGCTTTGCATCTCAAATCAGGAGACCAAGGCACTCTTCTCTGAATATAAATAACCCACAGTAAATCATCAAGTAATAAGAACCGGTGTTGGACATAACCTGTGCGAAGTAGTCATTAAACCATTAATATGCACTGGATAGCTCCTCTGGTAGTTGTGCGATGAGGAAATAGATTTATGTTTCACACACAAAAGGTTCCCACTCAAGGTGAATAGAAAAGGTACACAAGACAAACCTGGCCGTCCAAACCGTCTTCCACATCCCCATCCACCTGCTCATTGCTCTTAGATTCCTTGGATGCACTTTTCTTGATCTTTACAACTTCTTTAACCTCCAAATCATCCTCACGATCAGATGATTCCTCCTCACCCTTGGCAGAAAAATTAAATTATTCAGTGACATAGATAAATAAACATTGTTGTAACTTCATCAACAATAAAATTAGTATTTTCTCCCCCACGGTGGGAAACTACTTGTGATAAAGAGGGCTGGGTCTGTTTTTGTGTGAAAAAAGTCCCTTTTGTTTTCAATACACATTGGTAGAAAAACTGTTACCCTCCCCTGCCCTTACTCCAGATCTTATTGGGGGTTTTCCCCTCTCACACACAGCCACCCCTTGGGCAAAGCAAAAGTGAAATTTATGCCTCCGCCCCGAAGATGGCCGGAGGCATTATGCTTTTGGGTTGTCCATCCATCCATCCGTCCGGGATAAATCTCGTTTTCCTCAGCAACCACATGGCTGATCGAGAGGAAACTTTCAGGGTAGGAGTGACCCATGCAGAATGTTTATGATAATTGTGACGTCATAGGTCACGTGGTATGGCAGCCATCTTGGATTAAACGCAAATAATTAAAAAAATATTTCTCAGAAACCACTGAATGGAAAAATTTGAAACTTGCCACATTGTCAACTACTCCCAATGGGGAACAAAAGCATGGTAATGATGACATCATAGGTGAAGTGGTACACCAGCCAAAAATGTTTTAATCGAATTCCTTACCCTAAAAATCTGAAATTGCATGCACATGATCTATGACCCATTTGTATTGAAAAATTAAATTTATGACATCATAGGTCACATGGTTTGGCAGCCATATTAGATTGAAGGAAAATATTAAATTATATCTCTGAAACCGCTTACCCAATTGATGCGAATTTTTACAAATATCATCTAACACCATTGTTGCATATAGTTTGAAAATGACGACATCGTAGGTCATGTGGTTTGGCAGCCATCTTGGATAGAAAAACGAACCTTATCCAATCAACACGAAACTTCACAAACGTGATCCCCTTCCCATACATATGCAGAGTGTAAATTTTTTAAGGTCATATGTCACGTGGTGTGGCAGCCATATAAGCTTGAAAGCCGATATTTTTTTTAAATCCCTTCTCTGAAACCACTTCACCGATCGATGTGAAACCTGTCATGGCTGGTGAAAATGCGATACTTGAAAACAGCTGAAGGGATTAAAATCAAAGTTGTTTATTTTTAGGACAATGAACGAGGGCATCTACCCGTTGTGGGACTATGCGGAGGCATATTGGCGACAGTCGCATTGCTCTAGTTATTTGTTTTATTTTTTGTCAAGGCTCATGGAAAAGCTAGAACAGAAACAGACCTAACATGGTGGAAAGTGGGGCACAAACCAACAGCAGGGTAGAGGGGAAAAAAAAGAGAGGGACACGATGGAAGAACGAGAGAGGGGAAGAACGAGAGAGGGGAAGAAGAAGAACGAGAGAGGGGAATAACGAGAGAGGGGAAGAACGAGAGAGGAGAAGAACGAGAGAGGGGAATAACGAGAGAGGGGAAGACCGAGAGAGGGGAAGACCGAGAGAGGGGAAGAACGAGAGAGGGGAAGAACGAGAGAGGGGAAGAACGAGAGAGGGGAAGACCGAGAGAGGGGAAGAACGAGAGAGGGGAAGACAGAGAGAGGGGAAGAACGAGAGAGGGGAAGAACGAGAGAGGGGAAGAACGAGAGAGGGGCAGAACGAGAGAGGGGCAGAACGAGAGAGGGGAAGAACGAGAGAGGGGCAGAACGAGAGAGGGGCAGAACGAGAGAGGGGAAGAACGAGAGAGGGGCAGAACGAGAGAGGGGAAGAACGAGAGAGGGGAAGAACGAGAGAGGGGAAGAACGAGAGAGGGGCAGAACGAGAGAGGGGCAGAACGAGAGAGGGGCAGAACGAGAGAGGGGCAGAACGAGAGAGGGGAAGAACGAGAGAGGGGAAGAACGAGAGAGGGGAAGAACGAGAGAGGGGAAGAACGAGAGAGGGGAAGAACGAGAGAGGGGAAGAACGAGTGATGGGAAGAACGAGTGAGGGGAAGAACGAGAGCGGGGAGGAATGAGAGAGGGGAAGAACAAGCTCGATACAAGCTTAATCAAACACAGCAAGAGGAGAGCTGAAAGAAGAGGAAGGGAAAACGAGGGAATAATCAACAATAGAAAGGTGGGTGGATGGGAAAGGGAGGGAAGAAAACATCATAACCTGGAGAGGAAGATAAGGAGGGTTAGGGTTCCTGGTATAACCTGATTTTTGCACAAAATTAATATTTATTTATAATTTTAAAAAGCACAAAATCATCATTAACTACAATGGTAAGCCAGATATTTGCTTAACAGTTGAGGTGGCTGGCTCGAGATCTTAAAGTCCTGAGTTTGAGCCCGTCATGCCAAAAAGATTTCCACCAGGTGGGTTGACTCTGCCTGTCATCCTTCCGAGGTCGGCAAAATGAGTACCAGATGATTGGTTGTAGAGAGGCACTGCATCAGCAGCACAGCCGCACTTCCAGGAAACGAGGCTGCATACGAACCACCACCACAACCAACTCTAACGGTGTATATAGAAAAGCAACGTGAAAAAAAAAACTGCACAGTAATTGTAACCGTCCAGAAATTATACACTCACCTGTGGATACCTACCGTGTCAATAGCGCAAGTGTCAGAATGTTAATGGCTTATGGACAATGAATGGAGGTTTTAAACTGACGCTTAGATTGTTGTGCGGGTGATCAGGATAATCTTGAAAATTCCACATGTACTAAAACATGTAAATGTACATACAGTACACGTACATGTATATTTATTGTTTGATGAATTGGATTATGGAAGCATTCAGCAAGCAGATAAAGTATATTAAGTAAATAAAGAATGAGTGATCAGAATGAGATCTTTATTTAACAATTTACAACAATCATAATCATAATCATCGTTTTATGGCTGTTTCCATGCTTGCATGTGCAAGCCCTGATTCACCTAATGGCTGCTTTCCAGGCTGCACGATCCGATGCTAGACCTCTTGTTCGTCCTTTAACTCAGATCATCTCCAAGCAACTCATTCCATGTGTTCCTCGGACGGCCTCTCACTCTCCTTCCATTCACATTTATACACCTCTTCACACAGCTGCCTTGCCCCATCCGTTCCACGTGTCCAAACCACCTCAACCTACCCCTATGCATAACCTCACTAAGTCTCTCTATACCTAACCTATCTCTCAAATCCACATTTGGTTTTTTTCCTATCCTTCAGTGTCACATGACGCATCCTTCTCACCATTCTCATTTCATTTCGTTCACACCTCCATTTTCTTTTGCTCAAGGTCATCTGCCATCTGCTTGGAAATCAGCCAACATCACCGCTTTGCACAAAAAAGGTGCAAAAACAGATCCTAGCAACTACAGACCAATCAGCCTTCTCCCAATTTATCAGCAAAGTCATGGAATCCATCATTGCTTCAGATATGAAATCTTTCCTCTTCTCCAATGGCTTGATCTCTGATCATCAATTTGGTTTCAGACCTGGTCACTCTACTCTGGACATGCTGCTTCTGCTTTCTCAACAATGGATGGAGGTCCTCAACGCCAAACAGGAAATTAGAGTCGTCTCCCTTGACATTTCACGTGCCTTCGATACGGTCTGGCACCCTGCTCTGCTCACCAAACTCTCCTCCTTTGGTATCCATGGAAATCTCCACGCTGGCGGACTTCCTCTCTGGTCGTAGTCAACGTGTGGCCCTGAATGGGTTTCTCTCATCTCCTCTTCCTGTTCAGGCTGGAGTTCCCCAAGGTAGTGTTCTGGGCCCTGTGCTTTTTCTGGTCTTCATCAATGATCTCTCTGACTCTCTTGAAAATCCTCTCTATCTCTTTGCTGACGACTCTACTCTCTGTCGCTCCATTCCTCATCCCTCAGATCGGCAGTCTGCAGCCTCCTCACTCTCTGCAGACCTGGACAAAATCACAGACTGGGCAAACAAATGGAACATGTGTTTCAATCCTGATAAATCTCACACTCTTACGATGTCTCTCCGAAAAGACCGACTGGACAACCCTCCCATCCACTTTCTGAATAATCCTCTCCAAGAAGTTCTGTCACTCAAGCTTTTGGGTCTCACTATTTGCCATGATCTTTCCTGGGAAAACCACATTTCAAATCTGGCCTCCAAAGCCAGTCGCCGACTGGGCATCCTCCGTCGTGCGAAGTCCTTCCTTGGCACACCTGAGCTCCTCACCACATACAAGGCTTTCATCCGCAGCTCTATGGAATACTGCTCTCCCCTCTGGTCTGGTGCTCCTGCCTCACACCTAGCTCGTCTTCACGCTGTTGAAACCAAAGCGTTCAGAATCATTGGAATCTCCCGCGATGAAGCTAACTCCAAGGGCCTTTCACTCACTCACCACAGGCAGGTTGGTGGTCTTTCCGTCTTCTACCGACTCCTCTCTGGCCTTGCCCCCCCCCCCCCCAGCTCTCTCTGGGCTCTGTCCCCCAAATATTCCTACAGGTCGCACAAGATCTGCCTGCAACCCTCTTATGGTTAAACTGCCAAAATCAAGACTTTCTGCTCACCTTCACTCCTTCATTCCTCTTTTCTCCCGCCTTTGGAACAAACTTCCTCACTCTCTTCAATCCCACTTCGCCCTCCAGGTCTTTAAAACAGCTGTTCACCACCATCTCTTATCCTCCCCCATCCAAAACCTTGATCTTTTCTACCCCTGCTAATTTCGGTCCCCTTGTGTTTTTTATACCTCTCCCCCCACCCCCTCCCCTTCCCACGCCTCCTCCCCCCAAGCCCTCTCCCTCCCACACTTCTCCCTGCTCTCAAATGTTGTGGTTGTGTGCTTCCCCTTCTCTCCCCATCTTGTCTCCGCTCCCTGTTTTTGTATATTTTGTTTGTCTGGTTGATTTGTTTGTGAAATAAATGTTAGCTCTTTCACGAGCCTCGATTCAGTATACAAAAAGAAACAAAAAAAAAACAAACAAAAAAATGTCCGTCCGTCCATTCCCAGGTATCGCAAAAACGGCTGAACCGATCCAACGATATTTTGGGTGGGTAATCCTGGGATCTCCTTGAGTAAAACAGGGTATATATCGGCATTTTCAGGTTTGGACTCCCGCATAATGTTATTTTCCCGGGTTCCGCACAAACGGCTGCACCGATCGCTGCACCGTAATCACGCAGGACATCCCAAGAACCAAAGAAATACCAACCAGGTGGAGTACTGGGGGTGCACGGCCACCTCTCCAGCCCACGGACAACTTCGACCGCAATACCAAGCGTGTTCCGTTAGCAAGCAGCTCGCTTACCGCTCGCCAAGCGGCTCGCTTGATTCAAAGTGCTCATGTAAGCAGTCCAAGGTAACGGAACGGAGTGCTCGACACCTATCACCGATAACAAGCTGCTTGCTAACGGAACACACCTCTGCTGCTCATCTCCTTCCCTCAACCTTCGCTCCTCTCCGCCATTCCTTCTTATATCAATCCTTCGTGCGACCTCCGTGACCTCAGAACACCGTTTCTCGGCAACCGAAGAGGCGGAAGTGGCAGACAGAGGATCAGGCGTGAAAGTTCAACTTGGTCAAAGAATAAATGTGAATATTACCGCAGATGGATTGTAGAATGGCTGAATTATAAATAAAACATTGTTAAAACCAGGACGAAGACTTCTCTAAACACAAGAATTCACCTTTAGGGGCGTGGTCTGTATTCCAAGCACCTGCGGATCGCGCGAAATTCTCGAATCTTCTCCATCAGCTGAGGTAAATGTTGTTTTTGAAATCCGTGGAGGATAATAACAAGAGATCGTTTGGGGATTACTCACCGGAGGTTTCAGGGAAACTCACTTCAAATGTATTGAAATCCTGCGGGTCAAACGACACGAACAACGGCGGGAGAAGTTCAAGAGAAAACACGAACGAACGGAAAATCTGATCGGTGTTTCCGACGACGTCCGCGTTTAGTTATTAAATGCTTCACATTTCCGGTTTCGTATCAGTGTTTAAGACTAGGAGACAGAGTGAACGGTCGCAGATCTTCCAACCATCGTTTTTTCTTACCCGTCCCTTTCACCCCTTCACCTTTTTCCCAACTCAACCTGAAGATCTCGCGAACGGTCCCTTCTTGGAGGAGAAATCCTTCGTTTTCTTATTCACTCTCTTATTATCCACGTGTGTGTGGATGTTATTCTTATGCAGGTGGAGTTGCACCTGTGGTGAAAATTTCCTGTCAATCAGACCAACGATTTCATGTGGATCGAAACCTCGAAGAAGAACGGTGCCCACCTGATGATCCATGGGGCAAAGGGGGGCATTAAGCTGCAGGGGGCATTAGACTCCACTACATTGTAAATGCATTTTATCATAACTTCCTGTCCAAGAAAAACTCATTCTGATTGGTTCTTGAGTCACTTGAGAACATGGCTGGTGTATCATGAATAACATATAATGCATTTACAATGTAGTGGAGTCTAATGCCCCCTGGAGCTTAATGCCCCCCTTTGTGTAGTGGAGCCTCATGCCCCCTGCAGCTTAATGCCCCCCTTTGTGTAGTGCAGCCTCATGCCCCCTGGAGCTTAATGCCCCCCTTTGTGTAGTGCAGCCTCATGCCCCCTGCAGCTTAATGCCCCCCTTTGTGTAGTGCAGCCTCATGCCCCCTGGAGCGTAATGCCCCCCTTTGTGGAGTGCAGCCTAATGCCCCCTGGAGCTTAATGCCCCCCATTGTGTAGTGCAGCCTAATGCCCCCTGGAGCTTAATGCCCCCCTTTGTGTCATGGAGCCTTATGCCCCCTGGAGCTTAATGCCCCCCTTTGTGGAGTGGAGTCTAATGCACCCTAGAGCTTAATGCCCCTCTTTGTGGAGTGGAGCCTAATGCCCCCTGGAGCTTAATGCCCCCCTTTGCCCTACAATTAATTGAGTGCGTGTGTGTGTGTGTGTGTGTATATCCTGGTTACAAGTCCAACCCCTCCTCAGCGTGGTAACTAGGTGAACGGCGGTGTATCATCACCTGCCGGCTAACGGGGCTCTGGCATCATACCAAAGGATCACAATGATCCGAGGCACAGTTCCAGCATGTTCCCATGAGTGCTCACCTTCGGAGAACTTGCAGCACTCCCAGCTGAAGATGAAGTCTCCACAGAGAGCAAAGCAACACAAGGGCTGAGGGAACTGTGTCGCCCGTAACACACCGAGGCCGAGATAGTGACCCCTTGAGCATTACTTTTGGTCTGGCTCAAGGACTATTTTGTCGTGTGTAGTTTCTCCCGCCAGGGAGTAATGCATTCGCTCGTGTCCGTCCGTGTGTGTTCGTGTGTTTGTGAACAAGATATTTGGAAAGGTTCTGAACGGATTTGGATGAAAGTTGGTGGGATGATTGCCCTTGGGATAAGGAAGAATTGATTCGTTTTTGGTGAAGCTCAGGATATTATTCCGGGTCCAGGAATTTTTTGGGGAAATTTTTTTGGGAAAGATTTTTTCTGTTTTACTGCATTAAAGCTTTTATTCTTATTCTTAAATGATGTTTTTCTCCTCTAATTCCGAGATATATCAAAATAAATTCTCTGACAGTTCGGGCTTACTTTTTCATTTATTGTTTTGGGGAGAGGGGATGTTAAACAAAACATATTATTCCAACTAAACCCACAGCGGGAGTATGCGCTCTACTGAGTGGCGTTCTCGTTGTGTCTTTTATCGACCATATAAAACACTGTGTGTGTGTGTATTTGTGTGTCTGTCCCCCTTCATAAGGGTAGGTTTTAAAGGCTTTGAGTAGTGCTTCAAGAGAGATTTGAGTTGGGGGTTTAATCGGAAATCTTTCAAAACGCCCCTGTGTCCACAGGTTAAAATGCCACTATAATTCACCAAATGTCCGTCTGTCTGTCCGTCTGTCCGTCCGTAGGTACCGCAAAAACGGCTGAACTGATCCCAACGATATTTTGGGTGGGTAATCCTGGGATTCCCTGGAGTAAAATAGGCTATATTGTTTTGGCAATTTCAGCTTTGGCCTCCAGCATTTTCAGGTTTGCACTCCCACATAGTTATTTTCCCGGGTGCCACACAAATGGCTGCACCGATCGCTGCACCGATTGGACTCGGTGACCTCGGACAAAGAGCTTTTATAAGGACATGGGTTGAATCCCTGCTTCAGAGAATGCCAACCTCCTCCCCGCCATCACAGTAGTCTCCCCAACTCACAATCCCACGAGATATGCGGAAAGGACGACCCAAAACCAATTATCTTCTTTTTGATTCATATATAAACATCATTAAAAGTAAATAATGACCTCGGCCAAAGTTCAAACGATGTGAGTTTAATCTCTACATCAGACAATTCCACATTGCTATTTGGGTGGTGTATAAGCTAACAGATCGCTGGCTCCATCGGCTCAAAATACTTTTAACTGTTGACTTGGTAGTTTTTACAATGAAGGAAACATTAACAATGTTATTTTGTTAGAAGTTTTAAAATGTTAAAAGTTTATTTTGTGATTAATTTGTGATTGGAGTTATGTTGTTTGGAATGAAAAAAGATATCGAGTTCAAGTAAATGACGACATGCCGTGATGGTTTCTACTTTCTGAACGTGAACTTCACGGATCGCCATATGCAGATTCGCCACGGACACACGATCGATGTTTCTATACGTGAACGTACCCGTTTGTTTGTGAACGGGTACTTTTTTCATGGAAGACCTTCACGAACTTGCTGTCCATGTCTGACGTGCGACTGAAGGTGCTCCAGGAATGTGGAATTAATTGGTTTCATGCTTTAGCATTCGCCATATCTGCATTGCCTGTTTGCTTCTGGCCTCCCACCCGTGCATAGCTGGGGTATCTCACTCGTTTCGATAATATGAGTATAGATAATGGGTATTCCTCTGAATATTTCATTGGTTGTAGTATTGTTTTGAATCGGGCTACGCCAGCCACTTTTGCGAACACAACAAAGCACCTCTCAGTCGCTTACAAAGCGGTCGATGCAGAATGACTGGGTTGGCAGGCGATAGCAAGCTGCTTGCGAATGGAACTCACCCTCTCGTCCAGATCAATAATAGATCAGCCTCTCAAAGCATTACCAATCATTCATTCAGATCAGATCAGATCCAATCAATCAATCAGATCGGTTCATTGGAATCTCCTGCGATGAAACTAAATCCGAGGGCCTTTCACTCACTCACCGCAGGCAGGTTGGTGGTCTTTCTGTCTTCTTCCGACTCCTCTCCGGCCTTGCTCCCCCAGCTCTCTCTGTGTTCTGTACCCCCAATATTCATGCAGGTCGCACAAGATCTGCCAGTAACGCTCTCCTGGTGAAACTGCCAAAACCAAGACTCTCTGCTCACCTTCACTCCTTCATGCCTCTTTTCTCCCGCCTCTGGAACAAACTCCCTCACTCTCTTCAATCCCATTCATCCCTACCGGTCTTTAAAACAGCTGTTCACCACCACCTCTTATCTCCCCCCATTCAAAACCTTGATCTTTTCTTCCCCCGCTAATTTCACCCCAGATTCACTTTTTTGAAATACCAACTTCTTTCAGGGAACTCAGGGAACGCCTTGCGAGGCATCACCGCGGACGACACCCGCTTCCACCATGTCGTGGCAGCGCTCGGCTCCGCCACCGCGGCCCGCGCCCTGAGCCTCCTCGAGCGCCCGCCAGCTGCTGACAAGTATGATGCGATTAAGACGCTCCTCCTCGACGCTTTCGCCCTCTCACCGGCGGCACGCGCACGGCGCCTGCTCGACCTGCCCGAGCTCGGCGACACGCGCCCGTCCGAGCGCATGGACTACATGCTCTCGTTGCTCGGTGAGCACTCTCCGGATTTTCTGTTCCGTGAGCTGTTCCTTCGCCAGCTGCCTCACCCGGTACGCCTCGCCCTGGTTGGCACGTCAATCACAGATCCCCGCGCCCTCGCCAGGAAAGCCGACAAGAACTCCTCGGCGGGCCAGCACATCGGAGCGGCTACCTGGAGCCTGCCGCCGTCCGAGGCGACGCCCACGACGCCCGAGCACCCTGCGCGGTTGGAGGCCAAACTGCCGGTGCAACTGGCGGCCGCCACTCCGCGCCGACCGCTTCCAACACGACGGCCGGGGCCTCCACCTGACCAGGCGTGGTGTTATTACCATGCCAGGTTCGGACACAAGGCTCGGACATGCCGACCCCAGTGCACTTTCGGCAAGTCGGGAAACGGCCGGGCCGGCGTTCATTACCAGCCATGAGCGCCGGCCACTCGGGCAACTTGCTTTTTATTAAGGACAAAGCGTCCGGGCAGCGTTTCCTTTGTGACATCGGCGCCCAACTGAGCGTCATTCCCGCCTCCGAGCAGGACAGGCAGAACGCCGTTTGCGGCCCCTCTTTGGTCGCTGCTAATGGCTCGGCCATACGCACTTTCGGCCCGCGCAATGTCACCCTCTGCTTCGGCAGCCAGCGCTTTCAGTGGACCTTTGTGACCGCGAGCGTCCCCATGGCTTTGATGGGCGCCGACTTCCTCTGCGCGCACGGGCTGCTGGTCGACGTCAAACGACGTCGCCTTGTCAACGCCGAGGCCTTCAGCTCCCAACTTCTTTGCCGATGTTGAGCGAAGCGAGCGAGGCCAAGCTCGCCGTGGCAAAGGCCGAGTTCGACGCGTTGGAGCGCCTCGGCATCGTGCGGCGCTCCGATAGCGCGTGGGCCTCACCACTGCACATCGTGCCAAAGCCGGGGGGCGGATGGTGCCCGTGTGGCGACTACCGCCGCCTCAACGACGCTACCACCCCCGACAGGTACCCGATCCCGCACATCCAGGACTTTTCCGCCCGTTTGGCGGGACGGGTCATATTTTCAAAAATTGACCTGATACGGGGATACCACCAGGTACCTGTCCGGCCGGCCGACGTCCCGAAGACGGCCGTCATCACGCCGTTCGGCCTGTTCGAATTTTTGAGGATGCCATTTGGCCTCAAGGACGCGGCCCAGGCGTTCCAACGCTTGATGGACGGCGTGCTGCGCGACCTGCCATTTCTTTTCGTCTATCTGGACGACATCCTCGTCGCCAGCACGTCCCGCGCCGAGCACCTCCTCCACCTCCGAACACTGTTCGGTCGCCTCAGCGAGCACGGCTTAATTGTCAACCCGGCCAAATGCCACTTCGGCACGATGACCATTGACTTTTTGGGCCACCGCATCACCAAGACCGGGGCCGTGCCGCTGCCGACCAAGAACGAGGCCATCACCACGTTCCCGCGTCCCCGCTCCATCAAGGCCCTACAAGAGATCCTCGGCATGGTGAATTTTTATCACCGATTCGTGCCCCGCGCTGCTCAGCTCATGCGGCCCCTTTACGAGGCCCTCTGGGGCAAGCCGGCCAAGCATGACATCGCCTGGTCCGCGGCCATGGACGCGGCATTCGCGAGCGCAAAGCGGGCCCTCGCCGACGCAACGCTGCTGGCTCACCCGGTGCTCAACGCGCCCATCGCCCTCACTACGGACGCCTCCAACTACGCGGTGGGCGCCGTCCATGAACAATGGGTGTAAGGGGTTTGGCAGCCACTCGCTTTTTTCAGCCGGCAACTCCGGCCGAACGAGTTAAAATACAGCACGTTCGACCGCGAGCTCCTCGGTCTATTCCTGGCCGTTCGCCATTTCCGCCACCTCCTGGAGGGCCGCCCGTTCACGGCTTTCGTCGACCACAAGCCATTGGTTTACGCAATGGCCAAAGTCACAGAGCCGTGGTCGGCCCGCCAGCAGCGCCACCTCTCCGCTGTGTCGGAATTTACCACGGACATCCGGCACGTCGCCGGCAAAGACAACGCCGTGGCCGACTGTCTTTCTCGGGCCAGCGCGAACGCGGTCCACCTCGGCGTGGACTTCGCGCTCATGGCGGCCGACCAGACCGCCGACACCACGGTGCAGGCCCTCCGGGCAGCGGACACGGGCCTCCGCCTGGCCGACATCCCCTTCGCGGACACTGTCCTGCTCTGCGACGTCTCCCAGGGCCAGCCTCGCCCCATCATGCCCGTTACCTGGCAGCGCCGCATCTTCGCCTCCATCCACGGCCTTTCTCACCCGGGCCGGAAAGCTTCTCAGAAGCTGGTGTCGGCGCGTTTCGTCTGGCACGGCCTTCGACGGGACGTCTGCGACTGGGCCAATGCCTGCACGGCCTGCCAGCGGGCCAAGGGCCACTGCCACACCCAGGCCCCGCTGGCA